>NW_004567106.1:35842418-35885271 GCF_000260355.1 Condylura cristata | reverse complement strand
TTTCCCTATTTGAATTCCTTGTATGCCTTTTTCCTGTCTTATTGCTCTGGCTAGAACTTCCAGTGTTATGTTGAAGAGCAGTGGTGATAGTGGACAAGCATATGGTATTTTTCAATGTAGTGTTAAATTTGGCTTCCTAATATTTTGTTAAGGACTTTTACTTATGTGTTCATCAGAGATAGTGGCCTGTAATTTTCTTTTCTTGTACAGTCTGTCTGACTTTGAAATCAAGGTAATGCTGGTCTCATAAATTGAGCTTGTAAGTTGTTTTTTCCTTTTATATTTCTCTGGAAGCATTTCAGAAGATCAGTACTTATTCTTCTTTATATGTTTCACAGAATTTACCAGTGAATCCATCTGGTCCAGGGATTTTCTCTCTTTGAAAGTTTTGTTTACTAATTTGATCTCTGTACAAGTAATTAATCTGTTCACATTTTTTTATTTCTTCATAATTTAATATTGGTAAGTAATATATTTCTAAGAATGTATCCATTTCTTCTAAGTTGTCCAATTTGTTAGTGAATAATTGTTTATAGTGGTTCCTTGTATTTTGTGCTATCTTTGTGTTTTGAGTAGCTTTGGAGTGCACCCTCGTTCATTCCTAATTTTACCTTTTCATTGTGTGTAGTTATACGGTTCCGAGGAGATCCAGGTGGAGGGTGGTCTTGCTCTGCATTGTGCTCTGTCTATGTCTGTCTCTGTTTGCTACATCATGTGTGTCTTGTAGAAAATTTCAGAGCTAGATGGTAAGGGGCCCATCCTTCAGGTAGAGTCTTAAAAGGTGGGGTGCTACCTAAATCCTTTTCTCCTCAGGAGAAGCTAAGAGGTGGAAGTCCCTTCCTGCTGGGCTGGTGCTGTGCTGAGGTGGAATTTGTAACAAGAGTGTGTTTCCTTCTCCTAGCTATTTCATTGTGTGTATTTTCTTGTTCACCTTCTGAGATGCTGCTCAGCTAGTTTCTGGATTTCTTTCAGAGGGAATTGTCCACATGTGATTTTTCATTTATTCAATTGATGTGTCAGTGGGAGGAGGTGTTTTAGTAAGCTCTTATGTAACCATCTTTAAAGAGTGCCCTCAAGTTTCATTTTTGTATCAAGGATCCTGATGAATACAGTGTGATTTCTTTGTTAGTGACTGTCTCTGGCAATTAATATTAACTGCTACTTATCCATTTATTCCTTCTTCCTAGCAGATTGACATTATATTAGCGATTCTTTAAAAAATGTAATAGAAAAACTTAAAATTAAGGAAATTCAATGTTTTTCTGTAGTCACTCAATTCAAAATAGATCATTTTTCTCTCTTTTATTTGGACTATGTACTCAAATGTGGAGGAATAGTATGAGAGCCATTAGGCTAAGTGATTAAGGTTCTTTTTTTTTTTTTCCTTGACACAAGATTGCATTTTCCATCCTGTAGTAAGCTAATTGGCTTGCCTCAACTCAGGTCTCATGCTTTACCATCGCAAAATTCTTAATTTATTCTTCATGGTAAAGCAAACATGGATCTGTCTATTAGAAACCTGTGTTATATAAGCCTAATGCTGTATACCTAGTACTGCTGGAGAAAATATTACCAACTATGGAAGGGATTTGTGGAGTAATGGCATATGCACAGAGAAGCTAGCACACCATAACACAGTTGACACATTATGAGTAAGATAATTATGAGACTTTTCAGAGAGTCTTTAGCATTCAGTGTGAATTAGAAACAAGTACTATGAGAGATGAAAAAGATAAGTTGCAAGTCCTTTCTGCCATCAAGTAGCTTTACAACTAGTAAGAGCAATAAGGAATATCACTTTTATACTAAATAGCACCTCATCTTCAGCATCATAAGAAAGGGACAGGTGCCATAGTTTGTAGTTACAAAGGAGATCAGCAGTGAGCAGGAAAGATCTCCTAAAAGACGTAACAATGCATATTACTAAGATTTCAATGGTAGTGGGTAGAAGAAAAATATTTTCCAGGTGAAAAGATCATTCCACACAGGCACATGTAAAATTTCTTGAATGTTTCATCTTTTTAAACCTACATTAAATTTATCCCTGTGTTGAAAACTAAAATTATATAGAAGAACATTGCCTGACTTTTTAGATTAAATCTGAATTGTTGGCCCTCCCTGGTGGTATAACGGTTTAAAGTGCAGCACTACAAGCTAGCCACAGCAGTCAGTCTGAGTTTGATCCTCACGTGACACACATGGCGTTGCAGACCTCTCCTGACCCGCCCGCTGCTCCCTCAGTAGTGTACTTTGTCAGTCTGCCTCTTGCGCTCCCCACTCTGTCTCTGGTAAGTCCTCTCACCACCCCTACACCTCTGGCCTGTACCCCAGTTCTATATGCATAAATAAAATCTTTTAAACTATTTTTTAAAAAATCTGAAATGTGCACTTTCCGTCCCCTTCTACTAAAACCAGTAAAGTTCTAATCTCAAGAAAAGGAGAAAAAGAAACCAGCACATGTCAGTTGTTATGTGACTGACAATAGCCAATTTATATATGTCATGCATTAATTCTCACAAAAAATACTGTCAGGTAAGTCAGTGCCATTTGCCCTATTTTATAGATTTAAATGAAACTCAAAGGAATTAAAGGACACACATTTGCAGAGCTAAGTATCCTCCAAAGCTAATCCAAGACTCTTTCCTAATCACGTGCTATTTTCCTCTACAGCTTCCTAAGGAAAAAGAAATAAGTTTGTACATAGAAAAAGAAGCTGTTTTATTGTCCTTTGGCTGAGCTTATTATGTGCAGTTGCAGTAATAGTAAACAATTTCCCACAAATGTTCATTATCCATAAAGGAATTTGTTAACTTTTTCATTAATTGCCATTATGGTGTCTTCAATAAAGAATGACTCATAGCAAAACCTCCAATTATATACTTCACTCCTTCCTCGGAAAGCATCAAATTGCACTAGATCAATACTTGCAATATCATACTCTAATTCCGAGAATCATTTGTAAACTGAAAAAAAAAAAAAAACAAACCAGTAGTCAGGCTTAGGTCATGTCTTAAATACTGTAAGTTTAAGACTGCAGTTTTCTTCCCTGTCACCTCATTCTCTCACTCTATTTATAATAGCCTACATTTAATTAAAAGTAAATTGATCAAAGTAAGGAGAGAAACACTAGGTCTGAAACTCTTCCAGAATTTTTATCCAAGACCATAATCATTTTGTTGGTTGGTTGGCTTGTGTACTTGAAAGTTTTTCTAGTTTGTATAGAGGTAGTATTTGTTTATTTTATAGTACATATTACAAATCAAATTTTCTCTCCCCCCAAATTTAAAAGACCATTGGTACTTTTATAAGAATTTACTAACAGGAAGTTTTGTTTATAGAATATCCAATCACCAATAAGCACATGGTAACATTATACTAATTAGATGGAGTACTTAAAATAAGCTTTGTCACTAAATGTTTTATAATCTAAGGAACCCTCAAGCCTTGATTATCTCCACTTTAATATAAGTGAAAACAAAGAAAACTTATCATTCCTCAACCATCAAAAAGCAAGCCTTTGGGTAATGCAGTTATTTATAGCCTCTTCATTTTTATTCATTTGAACTCTATCATTTCCAGAAATATTTTAAACAGAGTAAAAAGACTAAGTTATTTCAAAAAGCAATGCAAGAATACCAGCTACCAAAGTTAAGTTCCTTCGCTGCTGTGTTGCTTGCCTACATGCCTACATTCTCCCTGTGAATGTGTGTTCTGGGTATTTCCTCTTCTGATTAATTGCTCCCTTTTCAGTTTTAAAATTTAGAGTTCTTTCTCTGCCTTTGTCTTGCAAGAGTCTTTAGCTGCTAACCCGAGCGGGTAGCTAAGCTATGTGAAAAAGGAAAAGGAAAGTGTATTTCATTTTATTTTTCTTTGGAACATTGGATCATAATTTTATTTAAAATACTATAAAATATTTAGGATTCTGACAGTTACTTTTAACGTGAAATAAGATCAGCTAACTTGACAACAAAAGTGAGAAAACAAGAGGTTGGCATTCCAACTTTCTACTCCTTTTTCCTGTTACCTACTGTTAAAATTTAGTCATCTAAGCTTCCAGAGCTATGGTTGAATTGACGAATATGATCCTGTTAACCAAAAATAAAGTCTCAACAATAGTTCAAAAAAGAATTTATCGGATAACCAAAGTAAGGATTCTAACTCAGAAAGCAGCCTAGCAGATTTTATTCTCAGAGAGCTATTACAACAAACATAAATTTGTATTTGCATAGGTAGTAACAGCGAGTCACTGATAAAAAGAATGTAATTACGGCCCTCCCTGGTGGTGCAGCGGGTTAAAGCACTGCACTGAGAAGCTAAAGCCACTTCCGCATGAGTTCGATTCCCGCCTGCCCCGGAGGTGACCACATGGCGTGGCAGACCTCTCCTGGCCCGCCCACTGCTCTCCTCAGCAGTGTACTTCGTAGATCTGCCTGTCCTGCTCCCTACTCTGTCTCTGGTGAAGCCTCTCGCCGCCCCTGAGCCTCTGGCCTGTACCCCAGTTCTGTGTGTACAAATAAATAAATCTTTAAAAAAAAAAAAAAAAAGAATGTAATTACTCTTGATAGGAAAGAAGTCTGGTACTAAGTTGCCCTAAGCAAAAAAATATGCTGATGCTTAAGACAGGCAATGCAGACTTTTTTTTCCTTGCTAAAGAATACTGAAATGCAAAATAGTGTGCCCATTGTTAAATCTTTTTTTTTTTTCTTCTTAATCTGGCTCTTTGGTCATTGGTAGGTGTGAAGACACTGACTTTACCTCTGGCAATAGATTCCTTCATATAGGTAGAGCCTGTGACGATGGCTTTGTCCTTTTGCCCCCCCACCAAGGGCAGAGTCCTCAGAAAATATTACACTATACTATAATTCCCTGAGTTTCCAGGTTCTCTTTTACTTTTTACTATATCTCAAGCCAGTGTCAATTTTCTTGTCCTTCATGTTTGATGGCTCCTCACTAAAGCTCACTCATTCAAGAAGATGAACAAAGACTTTACCCAAATTTTTAAATCCTAAACTCATAATAATAGTTGTGAGGATATATGTCACTTAACACTTAATTATTTTAAATCACTTTAAAACATACTCATTAGATACTTAACCCTGAATTAGGTTGAATTGATGTTATTATTTATAATTTTATAAATAAGAAAATAAAGGGTGGGAGAGATGAAGTCACTACTCAAAGCAAAAGAGAAATAATTCATGTCTTTTCTTCATTATCTTGGGTGTGTCCCTTCAACTTCCACAGTAATAGGCAATTTAATAATTCCTCTCTCACAGAGCAGGAAAAAAAAAATGACTGGAGTCAAAACTAGCCAAGTTTTGGTTGGTATTGGGGAGTTTTAAGAGAATATTGGCACAAATAAGACCAACAAACCATGAATCAGCAAAGGTCATATTCATTCTAGATTTGCCACTGCATGGGTCTGCAGCTTGGGTAAATCACATAGCCACACCATGGTTTTTCTTTGCAAACACTACAGCTATACTTAGTGTCAAACAGAAACTAGCAGATATGTGATTTTCTTCCTTACCTTTCATAAGTTATTCCTGTTTGGGGAGTACTGACATTATGCATATAGTTAAAAAGGATGGCAATCCACAGTCTACTCACACCTGAAAGACTTCCTGAAGGAAATAGAATTAGAAGGGGTGTTGGACTAACCAGGTAGATTTCATGTAGTCATTCAATATTTACTACTACATCAGCCCTATTCTAGTCCCTACAAATCAAGCAGTAAAACCTAACAAAGGTCCTACCTTTATAGCAGCCTAAATGCAGGGGCATGCAGACATGTGTGTGTGTGTGTGTGTGTGTGTGTGTGTGAGTCCCATTGCCCAAGGCAATGGGACTGACAATTCTATATATGAGCAGGGCTGGAGGAAATAAGAGAGCAGGCCGTGTGGCAATTTTAGGGAGAGCACCCTCAGCCAGAGAACAAGGCCTGAGATACATGAAATCTTCTGTTGGGGCGAAGAGGCCAGTGTGGCTGGATGGAATTAGCACAGAGAGATAGAGGTGGTACAGTACAGATTCTGGAGGAGCTTTTAAGGATTTGTCTTTTACTGAGCTAGATTAGAAGCCATTTGGAGGTTGTGTAGAAAGTGACAGGAACAATACAAAAGATTTAATAATCTGGCTATACATCAAGAAAGCTAATAAGGAAACCTGGAGGTCTGTCATTGTTGACATCCTAGTACATATCTTCAATAAATATTGAGGATTTGTAGATGACATTTTAATTTCTAAAGAGTAAGCCTTTTATTAAGATCTCCAAGAGAGTCAATTAGAACCAGAATCAACTCTCTCTATTGTACATTATAATTTAAGCACTGATAAAGTTATTTTTTGTATTATCAAGTGGTAATTTGTATATTCCAAAACCAAAATTAGACCAAAGCACTTACTGAGGTAAATATGTGTTTCAGTAGAAATGTATACACTCTTCATCAAAATTTCCTACCATACAAGTGTTCATCATATTCTACAAAGAAAGAAGAACCACAGTGATGTTTTCTTAGTACTGAATGTCATGGTGACTATAAGATAATCTTTGCCTTTGTAAACTTGTCTTCCCCACAGCACAAAGCCCTAATGCAATTATGTGAATTCAGGCAATACTCAAATTGTGATGGCCTCTTGTACTTCCTGTGCATAATAGTGATAGTAAGGTGACCTACTTCTATCGCCATAATAATTTAGTATTAATGAAAGAACCATCATAAAATGTTATGGGCTTCATTAACCCAAGTATTATGTCATTTCTGCAATAACTATCAAAGCATCTTTCTTAGACACTAGAAAGGGGACAAAGAAAAAGATGTGATTGCCACCTGCAAACAGTCACTAAGTTACTGGGGCATGCAGGTATCTACCCTGAGACACCAAGAAGCCAGGTGCATCAGACAACAAAGAACTAGTGCATTAATCACCTATTTGTTACATTAAATATATATTTGCCAATACACTATCATATTTGATTTTTATACCATTTGTGAACATACTGTGCTTCTTATATTTGAAGGTAATGCAAATCCCAGTTGGGGATTGAGATAAGACAGGAGTTGCTCAAGAAAAGCCTTTTGAGAGGAACTTGAAGAATAAAGCATTCTATTTATTTTTAAAGATGTATTTATATATATATGCAAGAACTGGGGGATAGGCCAGAAGTGTAAGAGGTGAGAGGATTCACCAGAGACAGAGTGGGGAACAGAAAAGGCAGATGTACTGAAATACACTGCTGAGGGGAGCAGCAGGTGAGACAAGAGAGGTCTGCTGTGCCATATGGGCTAGCTGCCTGGCTGGATATCAAACTCATGCCACAGTGGCTGGCCTAGCTTGACAGCACTAAGACTTTAACCCCTGTACCACCAGAGAAGCCTCAAGAATAGATCACTTTAAAATTAGGTGAGTAAGCCCTCCCTGGTGGCACAGCAGGTTAAAGCACTGCACTAAGAAGCTGAAACCACTTCCGCATGAGTTCGATCCCTGCCTGCCCCGGAGGAGATCCACATGGTGCGGCAGACCTCTCCTGACCTGCCTGCTGCTTCCCTCAGCAGTGTACTTCATCCATCTGCCTGTTCTGCTCCCCACTCTGTCCCTGGTGAATTCTGTCACCCTCCGCATCTCTGGCCTGTACCCCAGCTCTGTATGAATAAATAAATGAATCTTTTTTAAAAATTAGGTGATATTTGCATATATTTTATAAGTAAGACATTGAAAGATCCCCAAACTAGAACAGTTGACATCACTTAAAGGGAAGATCTCTCAGTGTTTTGGTTTGTGAAGATTTTGAATTTCCTAGTCTAAGAAACAATGTATAGATTCTACCTATAATCGTTTACTTGGCCTTATCCTTTGTCAAAGGCTCAAGGTATTAGAAATTCTTCTAATAATTTATAAGAAAGAAACTTTCAAGAAGTGTGATCTTGTTAGGGGAGAGAGGATGAACTCCACAAACATAGGTTTTATGGACCCCACTCCCACCCCAGACCAAAGAGATCCAAGACGCCAAGGACTGCAAATCCCATAATCTAATCACCTCTGAAAATGGATGCTGGGACCTGAGGGTGGATGGAGTTAAGCAGCCAGGTGTCGTGTATAAGCAGACTTGTGGACGTTGGAGGTATTTTGTTTTTTGCTGGCTTTCAGAGTGTTATTGGGGTCCCAGCTCAGCGGAACTAGTAGGACACATTCACCAATTATATAGCTCTTTTTCTCCCTGGGTTATTCCCCTTTTCACTTCCTCTTTTGTAAATAAACCTATTAGCCTTTTGTGTGTGCCTGCCATTGAGTCTCATTATAGGTTCTTTTTAAGTGCACAGGTGAGGACCTACACTCAGGCCAACCCATTTCAAATTGGAGTTGTCTTGCAACAATAAGATTGTGGTCTTCACTGACCCTGAATCCCTAGTAACCACAGGCTGTTTTCAAGAAGACTGCTGCATGTGATGTGGCGACAGATGCCGGAGAATCATATACAGTGCTTTAAACATTACCTCAATAAAAAGATAATATGATATTTGAAAAATAGAATCTCATGGTATAAGCCAAAATGAAACAATGGCATTTTGCTAGAAATTTATGAATACATGAACGTTTATCTTTGATCAAAAATATTGATATATTCCATATCACCAGAAGTTTCATATGGCTCTGTTTTATCAAGAATGATAAGGTGTTGTGACTTGGTTTCTACAAAATAGATACCACTTCTACAAGGTATTAACTGAAAATATCACCTCTAGAAGGTATTGGAAATACCTTCTTTCTTGAAACTACTCCTTGCTTATTGTCTTAATCATAGAAGGTAATTCTAATTAAGGTAACTTACATACCACCTAGTATTGTGATAGCAATGAAATATACCAATCGAAAAAAAAGAAAAGAAAAGAAAATCAACTATGAATCTGCCCCAAGTTGTGACCTTAACTAGTCTTGAGGCCTTGAGCAAGTAACCCCAGCTCTGTGGGCCTTCATTGTGTCATATAACAACTACAGAACTCTCTTACAAGAACTTTCTTTTTTCCTTAGAAATCTTTAACTAACACACTCTTATGATACATACACACATTCGTACACCATACAAATACAAATACAGAATCTTCACACAATAGTTCTTTAATTCAAGTCTTTGAGCATTAAATGAAAACAGTGTATCATTTTTCTCAGTTCACCAAAATTTCATTTAGTCAATATTTTTTCTTGTTCTGTGAGGGAATCTTTAATTGATATTGACCAAAGTGTCATTTGTTCCAATTTGTTTGGAGCTCATAATAAAACTGCTCAGGACTTGTATTTTCCCATTAATTTCTCTGTAAGGGAAACATCAGGTAGGGAGTAAGGAAGGGAAAGCAGGAGCTGATGGAACTCATTTCAGCCATAAATTTCTTGTTTATAGCACATGAGATGCCATCCAAATGCTTCATAAACCATCATTAGAGGAAAAGTTCATGAGCAGGGACAACAGTAAAAGTCTGCTGATGGGCTAGAAAAAACATTTAGCTTTATAACATTTCAATTTTTTCCCAGATTGTTAATATAAAGAGTCATCTTCTGAACTTTAAGCCATTTTTAGCCTAGTCCTAAAAGAACTAATAAAAACAACTAAATCACTCCATGAACCATTTTTGTGGTCTATCCTTAGTTTATGATTTTCCCTTCCAGTATTGTCCCCCTTCTCCAAGAAGTTGTCTTGTGCAGAGACCAACCACTGAAGGTAGGAGAGTGAGGCTGCAGTGGTTTGGGTGAGTTGGGTGCGACCCTCTAACCTACCCAGTGCCTGCAAGGCAAGTGGACCCAAAACCCAGATCTTTGCCCTTGTTTCTACTCTACACCCATCTGATCCCCAAACTAAAATGTTTCCTAAGAGTCCTCATTGAAATTCTCCTTTAGGAAAAGTAGATAAAAACCTGATCAAAGCTTTTTAAAAAATTATCACAGCTATTTCTTAAACTGCACTTATAAAGAAATAAATATTTAAAACAGATAAAAGTGGAGTCATTCTGAATTTAGAAGGAATTGGGAAGCTTCAGGTCCTTCCAGACTACCTGATATCCCTCTTCTCACTCCGTAGGTCATTATACTCACTGCTGGATATATAACATAAAATAGGAGCTAGACTTATAGATTTAAAATTTGCTAATTTTTATTCAGCTTTAAAAATTATGATGATGAACAAAAATTCCATTTAATGTTATTCCAGTCAATGAAGTTATGAGCAGTTTTATGTGGTTCTCATGTTTGTAGACACTTCAGTTTGTTAGCTTGAGGTTTTTTATGACAACTGTCCATTTTGAAAGGTTAAAAAATATCGTGTATCTTAAAAGTGCTAGTAAGAGCATGTATAGGATTGTAAAGGGAAAGAAGTATAAAAATTTTTCAGTATTGAGAAAAGTAAGCCATTTTGTGAAATATAAGATCAATTATTGGAGGTTTTGTTGATTTTTTTCAATGACAGAGACTAAACAGTTGGCAAACCTAGGTACTTGTGTTACAGGGCAGGGAGAGGGCACCACTGGAGCCCCAAACCTGCCTGCTCTAAATAGGTTCTGCCATCTGCCGCATCAAGGCAAAACACATAAGACTTTAATGAAAAGGAACTTTAATGCAGTGAGTATGTTACGGGGCACCCAATGTGAATTGGGCTGCCTGTCTGTGGGTTCTCACCTGCGCGATTAAAGTTCAGTCATACTGTGGACACACACAAAAAAGTTCGATAATGGGTTTATTTATAAGGAGGAAGGTAAAGGAACATCCCAGGGAAAAAGAGAGAGAAATACAAGTTAACTAGAATATCCTACCAGTTCTGCTGACTTGGACTCCAATAGCACACTGAAAACTGACCGAGAGCCAAACAACCAGCCACGAACCACCAGGCCAAGAGAGCCCCGAAGACCACATGTTAGGTTTTATCCCAACCTGGCTGCTCAGCTCCACCCTCACGTCCCAGGGTGCTTCTCCTTGGTATTGATGGGATTTGTAGTTCCAATATCTGGAGTAGAGGCGGAGTCCATGAAACCTGTATCTGTTACACTTGTGATGTAGTTGTTCATCAAAACACAAGGAGGAGCAAGCAAGAAAAGGAAAGAAGTTTTGTAATGTATAACTACAGAATTAGTATTTACCTCTATTGCCAGTTTATCTTGCATTAATTAAAAAAGATGTTAAGGCCCTCCCAGGTGGTGCAGCGTGTTAAAGCACCACACTAAGAAGCTAAAGCCACTTCCACATGACTTGGATCCCCGCCTGTCCCGGAGGTGACCACATGGCGTGGCAGACCTCTCCTGACCCGCCCGCTGCTCCCCTCAGCAGTGTACTTCATGGATCTGCCTGTTCTGCTCCCCACTCTGTCCCTGTTGAATCCTCTCACCCTCCGCATCTCTGGCCTGTACCCCAGTTCTGTATGAATAAATAAATCTTTAAAAAAAAAAAAAAGATGTTAAAACATGATCAAGAACTTCAAACTGACTTTCTCTCCATAACAGTGTTTCTATTGAAACTTTGGTTCCAGATCACAGATAGTTCAGTGTTCTCAAAGCTATTTGAATCTAAACAGAATCGCAATGAACATCAAAGCTGTGGAGAAGACTGTAGTTGAGGAGAAATTCTTCACAGGATATACAGGAAGCATCAGGCTAATCCCATCCCAGAAGATTTTTTGAGTTGAAAAAGTGAATCTGTTTGGGAAGAAAATAATACATCCATGCCCAATTTACCACTTCATGTTTCATGGAAATGATGGGATGGTAAGCATAAACTTTCCTCAGTAGCTTTGGACTTGAGGCCAAAAGCATTTTTACAAACAGCTTTTTGGAGCCTTGTTCATTCATATGTAGATAACCTGTTTGCTCTAGATAATGAACACTAAATTTCTCAGTAACACCAGAAGCCCCAAAAGCCCCTTATCTTGAAGGAAGTGGTCTATACGGAAGGCAAAATTTGTTAAATTTTTATTTGCCTTTGGAGATATAATTTAGCTGAGTGAATGAAATCTAATCAGAATGTCCCTCATTATTATCAGAACTCCAGAGTTATTTCAGAGTTCCAAGATTATCTTCCTTCTAATTTAAAAGTACAACATAAAAATAAATTGTATTGTGTTTCAAATAATAAAAATCTATATTCATCTGCTAAATGTGCAAAAATCTCCCTATAAAGCTAATTAACTAGATAAAAAGTCCATATCAGGCTTAAAGCAGTTCCAGTCTCTAAGGACCTAACTCAGTAATTAATTACATTTCTGAGAGTCTCTGAAAGTACTTTTTCAGCTTCCAGGTTCTTTAGAAATGAAATATCTTGGGCATCATCCAAAATATCTTAATCTCTCAATCTGCTTAGAGTCAAATTCCTACAAAGGAGCAGTTAAATGTCTTTAAAATGAATCCTAAGTATCTTTATCATTTCATCAATTATTTATCCCAGGGTTTAGACAATGCCAGTTGACTTTTAACCAGTCACATTTTTAAAGCTTTGTTAGCATCAGAACACAGCCAGCATCATATCTGGATTTGGTTGAGCCCAAAGACAGTAGGTAAGCATGAGTTTCGCTTTGAAAGCCAACATAATGCCAGGCAAACGAGCAGCTTAAGTGGCCACACCTCGGTCCCACTCAAAGTTGGGAAGTTTGTGTATGGATGTCCAGGGCTCCTCCTGGGCATCACCTACCCTGCCAACACGTTGGCTTCATTCCTCCAGAGAGGGAACTGGCCTGGCAATTAAAACTTTCCTGGAGATAGGACATTTTATCATCTTGAATCCAGTGAGCGCATGTCGCAGAGGGCAAGCACCTAGAGGTAAGCCTGAGCCGGGTTTGCAGGATTACACCCAAGAGGGAGGAGAAAGGTAAGGACATTTTTCTCACTAAATCATTTTCTCTCATCCTCACCTGAATTTCCCCAAATCCAGACCAGAAGCCTTTTTAAAAATTCTTAAAAGAATGTAGACTTGCAGTCACCTACGCATAATCAAAGGATGTGCACAGGTGACACTTTCTTTCTAAAAAGCCTGTGTCTCAGAGTTAGCACCTCAAATTTTATGTCTAGGTCACATGTTCGCACCTCCTCTATATACAGTCTTCAGAATGAATAAGCGTTAAAGTCACTCTTAAAATCTAAAGAAATATCAACATCAAAGAAAAACTAGTAAACCGTATGAGAAGAAACACAGCTTTTAACTCTTAGGCTTCAGCACCGCCCAAGGGCTACTCTCTAAAAACTACTTGAAATGAAGCATCTACTCTTTCCCTGGGGATTCCATAGTGTCACCCTAACAGAGCAGAAGAGGGTCGGAATTTTTAATTACAGGTTTCCTATCATTACAGGCTCTCTTGCTATGTTTACCATAACAGCCAGTAGCCCTGAGGGTGGAGTTAGACTGTTTAAAGTCATGTTTTAATCTCCTTTGTAATTGCAATTTGATTGCTGGTATAAATTACCTAGTAGGCTTGCCACCTTCAGTGCCAGCCATTTCCCAGAGTGCATAATTTTGAATTAAAAGGCTGATATCCATCCAAAAGTTTCCCAGAATGTTTCATGGACTCAGTGAATTATGCATTAAACAGAATTCTTTAAAAAGAAGGCAAGAGTTTCCTTTGATGTCAGCTGGGGTTTTTCATAGTATTATAGACTATTAACTTCTAGACTCTTTTAGAGGTGGTTTCTTGAAATCTATGTCAAGTTTAGGACTTATTACTGATCTTTCTCTAACCTTTATATTTCATTTTAACAACATTCTACGTCACCCTGAATATAGCAGGTCTGTTAGAAACCTGGTGGTTAATTCCTTAGGGGGATGTGGGAGGGAGGCTGGAGAAGAGTTTGCTGCAAATGCGCCATCTACTGGAAAAAATATGCATATGTTCACAGGCACTTGCCCTGCTAGCAGCAAAGTGCTTTAGTAACCCCAAGAGGACAGAGCAATAAGGGAGCTGAAATGTTTATGGGAGCTCATCGTTTGGAATACCAATGACTTCCTTTGATGATTTTTAACACTCTCTAAGAGATAACCTGTTGTTGGTATGTTTGATTTTGAGCTATGTTCCTTACCCAAATGTAACATTATTAAGCAAAACTGACTCTTAAAAAAAATGGCACTTCCCCATCTTTTCATTCAAAAGGAAATAAGGGCAGTCAGGTTTGCATGCTGGCATGCAAATGCCCATTCTATGGAAATTATTTACATTATACACAATTCAATGTTATTCTTTTTCTGTACACAAAACACTTAGAAATTTGTCAAGAGCCATGCTTTTCTAAACCTTTATCATCTGGGTGGAGATATAATTTATCATTCAATGCAGACACTTCTGAGGGTGATAGGAAACACTATGAATAATTACATCAGAACAACATGCAGGATGTGCTGGGCTCATTATATGTCTCTCTATTTATAGGTAATCAAATCTCCCCACAAACAGAAACCACCTCTCAGTTTACATCCATTGCCAATTCATGTTGGAGAAGAACAGAATAAAAGGCCAAGATTATTCAATGTAGTGAAAAAAATTCCAGACTGGGGCAGTAAGAAGACTTTGGTTTTCATGACATTTATGTTCAGCATGGAGAAGTATCTAATATTCATGCATTAATTCATCCTTGGCTAAGTACCATAAAAAAGGTCAGAAAACTTTTCATGAGTACCTAGAAGGAAGAGGGCATACCCAGCTGAGAGGACATGCTATTTCATGGAAAAGGCATTATTTGAATTGAGCATTGAAAGAGAGGTGAGGTGGGCGGCATATGGGGAATGATACCACAGCAAAGACAGATTTTCAATAAAAGTGGGTGAACCCTAGTGTACAGCTGTCCAGTCACACTGTGAATGGCCCTTTTCAATAATGCTTTCAATCTAAATTTTCAAACCTTTCTTCAAGCTAAGTGTTGAGCACTTTTTTTTCTGAAGAATAAAATAGACACTGATTCTCTAACTTTTGGTTGACAGCAGTATTTGAGGGTCTGTATTTTAGAGACAAATTTGGGAATCACTGGCATATTTGCATTCCTAGCAAATAGGTAAATCATTTCGGGTAAAGATGTGGAGGAGAAAGAGAAAAAGGCACAGAAGTGAGCCCTGAGTTATTCCAATATTGAGAAACAGGATGAAGAAATTCTCAGAGGATATAAACAGTTGGTCAATAACATTAAAATAAAGACAAAAAAAAGTATTCTTTTCTTCCACTTGGGAATAAAAACAAGAGTTCAGAGGAAATGAAGTTTGTCAAGGTGTAGATTGGTTGTAGTTTTAAGCATCCTCATTATCCAATAATTATCACAATGATCTTAAAATTATGAATACCTTCCTCTAAGGAACTTTAAATGTTTTATGTGTCCCTTCTAATGTGTCTCCTTAGGATTGTTATTAAATTATAAAATGATACATTATTGAAAGTTAAGCAAAAACAGCATTACCATCTATGCTATATTCAGTTTTAAATTTCCTGTGGGGAAATACTCACTTCTCCCTTTGCTTTTGATGAAGTGAATCAAAGCAGAGCTAAAATTCCAATCTCATTTATGAATATAAAATTAACTCAAAATATAGCACAGTCATTTTTTCTAGCTCCCTCCTGGATAGTGTATTGTGCCATGCTATCCAGCATTTTTAAATGAATGTTATCCAATGAGCTGTTTGGGGCCTGCATTTAATCATTATTATTATTATTATTATTATTATTATTATTATTATTATTAACTATGACAGTTTTAAGTTAACTATGACATCTTGGTCTGGAGGTCTGTGCAAGGAATAGCAAATATATCCCAGAATCACTGAGCTTTGTCAGAGTTCAGCTATCATATTGTTAGGTTTTGGAATTCATTTATTCATGTATCTATTTGTGAATACTCATTAAGCATCCATTCATGTTAGGGCTTGTACTACACATTGAAAACAGAAAGGCGTCAATCTCCAGCTTCAGGGAAGTTAGAATCTATTGGAGAATACACGTGAGTGCCAAGCCATTACAAAGTGGTGTGAGAAATCTCATTCACTTTGCACACAACTGACCACTCACTTCCTTATTTGCTCATCTGTAGTCATCCGTGACTTCTATTTCCTTTGATAACACTATCCTTTGGCTTCCGTAAGTCCACACTATGTCACCAACCCTTCTCAGTCACCTTGACTCTATACATAGAATCTAACTCTCTCACCCGAGTCCACATGCAACTCTCTCTGTAGCTCTTTCTTCCAATTCTTAATACTGAACATCTCTGTTTAATTGTGGCTCATAAATCTCTGATCTCTACTCCTGAACTTCTGCTGGTATCTAGACATATGTATTTTATGACCTTCTTGACATCTCCTGTTAGAGATCTAGAAAACATCTCAAGCATAACATACCCAATTCAATGTTGTTTTTCCTTTCATTTTCACCTCTCCAGCTCTACCTGACACACCAACAGAAGAGTTCTACCTACCACTCTCAGTAGATAACTGTTATCCACTAATTTAAATAAAAACTTCCAGTTTAAGATCAGCTATCTTTTCCTTACTTCAAACACTATTTACAAGTACCACTTCAAAGTACCACCCTGCATCTCATCATGTCTTGTCATCCCTACTCCTCCACCCAGTTAGCTAGACTTCTCTACAGCTTTTGGTTTCTGAAACACCAACTTAGTGATTTCCCTATTTCCATTTGCACGCTCCTAGAACTCATGCCTCCTATAGTAGCCAGAGTTATAAAACCTAACCTATGGTAGCCAGAGTTATAAAACCGAACCAAACATAATATACCCTGAACACTTTCCACTGATGGCAGATAAAATCTCAGCACATTCCAAGGCTCCACAGGATCCTGTAGCATCCAGTGGCCCCTCTGCCACTTTAAGTTCCTATCCTGCACTTATTCTCTATAAATGAATCACACTGGCCTTCCTTTTTTTTTCCCCATCAAATACTCCAAGACCATCCCAACCTTAGACACTCCTCGTTTACTGCTCCTTTACTACTCTATTCATATAGATTTCTTACTCCAGAGCTTCAAATGAATGGTTCCTCCTTAAACTTAGGGTTAGCTCAAAAATACTTCCCCAAAGGAGCCTTCTGTGGTCATCCTATGCAAAGAATCTTTCCAACCACCACCACTCACTGTCCTACCTTCTTTATTATTTATGACAGCACTTACTGTTCCCCTTGAAGTTGTATTATTTGTTTCTTTTTAACCTTAGTGGTATAATATCCACAGAGGCAAGGATATGGGTTTATTGTTTACTCACTTAGCCTTATCATCTACTAGGTCCTAGACAAATTAATGAGCAAATCATTATAATTGAATGCTGTGGGCATATAAAGAAATGTCACACATCCTAATTTGTGGGGTCAGCAAGAAACAATGCATGATTTGAGACATAAATAAAAATTAGTAAAAAGGAACCCAGACACAGGAAATTACACATGCAAGGAATTACATGTGTCTAGTCTCCTGCTGAGGGGTTCCGTTGTTTTTCATCATGGTAAAGTCCAGTGAAAGTTTTGTTGTTTCATGAGGACGAGCACCTGTGCAGTATGGAATAGGAGAGAGGTAGGAGGAGGCTCTCGGTTACATTCTGGAAGGTCAGTTACTAGCTTGAAAAATCTACCTTTCTGCAAGTACATACATGTAGTCTTCTCAGCTGCTTTAGTAAATGGGGTAGTGATGAAACCTACTTCATGGGGTCGCTATTAAAAATAGTAATGTGTGAACTGGGACAGATGGAGAAAAATGAGGCCCTTTTAAAGTTTCTCAAATTCCCCCTTCATCTTGATTTAAGAGATTTTTTAAATTGTTAATAAAACTCACAAATACGAACTCAAAAAACAACATGTAGGTTCTCAAAAGTAATCAATAAGTGAGATGCTCAAAACAATACTAAACCTCTTGGAAGCCACTCCACCACAAAAGTGACTAAAATGCAGCTAAAGTGAGGGAAGGAATTTAGACCTATTGAAGTAGATAATGCACTCTACACACACACACACACACACACACACACAGAGTCCTTATTGGTATTTTGAACCAGGCCATTCCTGCTACTCTGAGTCACAGCTTTTCATGGTGATAACAGAAAACTCTATTCCTTCTTAAGAGACCATTTATAGACATTGTGAAGGCATTCATTTACTTTGTAGAAAGACCAGCCTTATTTGAAATTTTTAATCATCCATTCAACAAGCAACTACTAAAGTGCTTACTATGTGCCATCTGCTATGCTAAACCAGCACTCAGAATGGATAAGTCATGGTTTCTGCATTCAAAACAACTGAATGGGTATGTGAAGATGTCTATGGTAGATGAAGTCACTTAGTCCTCCATTTAGATGAAGGACCACAAACAAATATGTAAACTAGTCTGGGGGATCCATAAAACAGAATAAGGTAGGATAGAACACATCATAGTTAAAAATGAAAGCGCCGGGTTTAGTTAAAGGAAACTTCTCTTACTCAACATCCAGCACTGTCATCTATTTAAGGATACTGTCAATAATCAAGATTATGGGTTAAATCAGAGCAGATGAACTACATATGTTGGAAGGGCTGGTACATAGCTGATACTCAAATGGGTCTGCATGTGGCAGTATCATAAATACAGCCCATCATTTCTCCTTTATATGAGGAGGAACGACAGAGAAGGCCTCCCAGTGGACGGAAGCAATGGCATTTATTATTCGCTACCAGAGGTGCATATAGGTGAACTGCCGGCAAGTTCAGCAAATATGTGCATACTTAGTCAATTTCCAACAATACCTAAAATTTTAGAAGCTCAACATAATGCTTAGGAATACAAGACCTGGCCCTGGAATGCCAACTGCAGGTGTACACCACTGACCAGCGCCTCTTCCAAATGAGGCAGAGCAGCATCCGGCCAGGTAAACACACAGTGACCTTGCAGCCTCCCTCTGGACTTCCTTCTTGTAAGATGCATCCGCTTGTAAAATATAGACCCTCTGAGCCTGCTCAGACAGCTCCAAATACTCCACTAAAAGACGACTTTCCTCTGCAATTATCACAGTCAGACATGTTCGATGCCATTTGTGGAATTCATAGGAGGAAAATAAAAAAGAAAGAAATAGCCGTCATTGTATGTCTTTGTGTGTGAGTGGGAAGCAGTAAAACTAAGGGAAAAAAATTAGTTGTGCACCTTTCCGCTTTGTTCCTGCCACAAAGTTTTTGCAAATTTCTTCCTTCTGAAATCATACACTATCAAGAGCAGCTGTGAAAAAAAAGGCTTTTCATTCATTCCAATTGCTACCTTAAAAGTGTAACTACCTTTGATTCAAAAGAATTACCGTATAGTTCATTCAAGGAAGGACGACTGTACACCCAAAAGCCAACAAAAGAAATGCTGCGAGGACAATTTGGGGCCTGTTGGAAGAAAAAGTATTGAAAACTGACCACTTAGCAGCAACATCTGGAGACAAAGAGGCTGCCTGGAAGCTAATGCCACGATATTCAGCAGGCCAAAGAGCACAACTCATCACAATGGCTTCACTCAGCTCCGACGAATGGACTCGCCGCAAAACAGCAACTTCTGCTGTGCAATTACTCAAAGGCATTTGATACCAGATATATATTGTTCTAACCCATGAATGCCAAAACCACAAGCCATCTCCAACTGCCTTCCAAAGTTGTCTGTCATTAGTTCTGAAACAGAAAGCATTTGCTACAGTTTTGAACTGGAAGCAGTTCAAAACCAAAAAAAAAAAAAAAAAAACACATTGCCACCACTTAGAAGGACCCAGAAGTCAAAGTAAAATAGGCATAGAAGGAACAGATACTTGCCAAGTTCTAGGTGTAGATGAGAAAAACTCCCTGTTGCCCTTACTTTTTCCCATCCTTCCAAAAAGTGCCTATGCTCAGATGTCCATATTCATTCCACTAAGTATAATACAAATAATGACTGAAGTGGGGTTTTCAAAATAAATTCAGCAGTTAGTATGTGCTGAGTCCCTTATTCTGGCAGACAAACAGCTTTCAAGCAGTTTCTGATGGAAATTTTCATGTATGAATCCCAATATACCAGGTTCATCCAGGGTGTTATGGTCATATTTATAGTCTCATGAAATAATCTACTGTTTCCTCATAGTTTATAAGAATTTTATCAACTTACCAGTTGATGTATGGAATGGTTCCTTGCTTTCTGCCTCTTGGCATTAATCTTTCTTCTTCTCATGTCTTTATTCATTCTTTCAGCACACATTTATTATGGGCTAAGGTTATAGCAGTGAATAAGACATAATCCCTACTTTGAAAATCTGATAATTTCCCTGGGACATAAGTGCAGAAATGGGAAACAGGTCTCTGTTTCTACAGACCAGAGCGAAGTCTCCTAAGCAATGTGTTCAGCCCTCCAGGAGTGCCCCTCTGCCACTGAGCACAGCTTGCCTACGGGTGGCGAGGGCTACTCAACACTTCATTTGTCCTCATTTCCCTGACCACAGTTATTTCCTGCAGGGGAAGTCTATCAGTTCTTCAGTATTCTAGATTTATATGTGAGTGTGTGTTGACCCCCAACTCTAGCTGAGATCCTCAGGAGTATTTCAGGGTAAGATGGAGCTCAGTTGAAGAATAAGCAACTTGCAAAAATTGGAACAGAATTAGTCAAAAATCCAGTTCATTCTGTGGAAACAAGGTGAATAAAGAGCAGCAATCTTTTTAACTCAAAAGAAATGTCAAACATTTAGGTGGCTTTGGTCTAACTTAAGAAAATGAAATCTGCAATCTAAAGAACTGTTATGGCCTTCCCTGGTGGCGCAGCGGGTTAAAGCACTGCACTAAGAAGCTTAAGCCACTTCCACATGAGTTCGATTCCCGCCTGCCCTGGAGTTGACCACATGGCGCGCAGACCTCTCCTGACCCGCCCGCTGCTCCCCTCAGCAGTGTACTTTGTCTATCTGCCTGTTCTGCCCCCCACTCTGTCTCTGGTGAATCCTCTCACCCTCCACATCTCTGGCCTGTACCCCAGTTCTATATGAATAAATAAATAAATCGCTAAAAAATATATATAAAGAACTGTTATGGCTCACATAATAGTAATTTTCTGGGCAGATTCAAGCCAGGTAACCAACTGGCTGACAGCACAGAGGCTACACAGTGCTAGACGCTGATCCACTCACTCAATCACTCATTTATTCATTCAACTAACATTTATTGAATGTTAGTAGACACCAGTAATCAACCCAAGAGACAGAACACTTTCTCTATGATAGGCATGATGCTAAGCACTCTTAATTTAATATTCCTGGTAATTGTATGGGTGACAGAGACAACAACAGGTGAAGGGATCAGTAACTATAACTGAGATGACACTGTGGACAGTGAGGCCCAGGGCAAAAGCAGTGCCTGGTGTAGCCTATGCCCTCAGGGTCACTCAGTGTAGACCAGGGATTCAGAGCACATGAACAAGTCATTGGCAACGAACCACCCTCCAGCAAGGTGCACACACAGGCTCCAGGACTCAGAGAGGGGCCTTTATGGCCAAGCATCACTTGTTTACTTGTGTCTGCCACCACCAAACCAATTCCCGCTCTCCTTCTTTTGAAAGGAAAATCAGATTTAAAAATCTAAGGTGTGGGGTTCCCTCCAAAAATACTGACAGTTGCTTTAGTTCATGTATACCTGGCTTAAAAAACTTTTTTTGAAGAATCTATGCTATATTAGACATTGTTAAAGGGGTGGAAATTCAACTCCACTATCAAGCAGACTCCCTGCTCTGGGGGACGAGGGGGAGCAGACAAACCAGAGCCTCGGCCAGGCATACCTGTAATGCAGGGTAGCCAGGTCTTCATGCGTTTCAAGAGAAAAAGAACCCCAAATTTTTCTCTTACTATTTTAATGAAGGACACCAATTCAGGTGTTTTTAAAAGTACATTACCCAGGCTGAATTTATCCTCTATGTCCCAGGTTGAAGCTTCTTTTGGAGAGATAATAAACGTTGGTTTAGGCCTTTGAAGCACTATGTTATCACTGCATAGTGATAAAAAGATAGTAATGAGAGGGAGAGGCAGAAAATAAATTACAGCATGAGAGAAAGATGACAAGCGCCCCCAAAGATACATCATACATGGATCACAGAGGAGTTACACTGTGAGCAGCGAGACAGTGAAAGGCCATAGATGCCAGGTCTGTGCTGGCCTTAGAGAATATGAACAAGTTTGTAGACATTCTGTGAAGAAGGGACATCAGCGAGCACAGGGCGTGGAATGAATACGGCACAGGTGGGGTGAGTGCAGGCTGCTCTGGGCAAAAGGCACGGAGCAGTTAGAATATTTTTATGACTTGTGAAGGATAAAAAGCATGACTGATGAGCTGGACCACATTATGCAGGGCTGTGAAATCCATGTGATACTTTATTCTGCTGGGTGCAGTTCCAAGACGTTCCCAGACACAAGATGTTAGACACCCTTAAATAAAGTAAATAAATTAAAATAACACTTGGTTCTCCAAAACTTGGGGGAAGTATGCCACATCGATCGGGATGACTCTCGAAGCAGATGCACAGATTAGATGCTCAGAAACTGAACTCCTACATCCAGCAATGAAACCTGTTTAATTATGCTATTTCATCACACAATTTTTTTTTAAATCTTAGAGCCCTTTTATTTTACCTGAAGAACAATAAAAATTTAAGTTCTTGTTGCTGGAAGCAAAGGGAAGGGCACCTACGCCTTCATGCAAAGAGGTGACAACATGCAGACTGTGGGGCATTAAAGTCATGCAGGAGTAGTGTGAACCACAAACAAAAGGGAGAGACCAGACACAGAAAATGAGCTGGGAGGTTGTCACAGTAGCCCACAGCCACAACAGCGACCTCCTGTACTGGACCCCCATGTGCCAGACACAGCTGCTTGCCTGGTACAGATTGTCTTGAGAGCCAGCATAGGGTCAAACCAGCCATCAACATCTAGTTTCAGAACAAAGACGAGATGTCGGTATTCATCAGCCTCCTTTCCATCCTCTCAGCTTTTCCCCTCTCTCTTTTCTACTCGTCCCTGCCTTTCTCTCCTAGCACTAGTAAGTACATGGCCTGTAGCTCCAATTGAAAGACAATAGGTATTTGAAATATGAATGCTGCCATTAAATCATTTTTAAGTCACTGAGGTTCATTTCCTTCTTATTGATCTTTGCCCTTTTTTTTTTCTTGTTAGATTTGCTGGGAGCTACAAATAATAGGGAAAGTGGGTGGTTAGATCTGTGAGAGGTTTTAGAGCTTTAGAATGGGATTCTGTGCCAAATCCCACATTGTTTATTTTCTTCTCCTGGTTTCTAAATACATAAGGATCCATAGCCAAGAGGAAACATACCAATTTTTGTTAATAACTGAGCAAATGGGTGATTTCCCCTTCCTTCTACCTACTCCCTCCCTGCCACAAGGCTTCTCTCACATTCTAACAAGAATACCTGGCAAAGGCCAGAAGCCAAAAAGGTTTTGTTTTCCCAGACTCCTTTCTAAGTTATTGGTCATTAGAGCAGATTTCAAACCTATTTGTCCAACCAGCCTTTAGTATGTGTAGTCCCTGGCAGGTCTTTCTTCCTGCCCCACCTGTAGCAGGCAGAGCAGAGAGCCTGGGGGAGGGGCCTCCCTTGTGTGTACAGCCTGGGGCTAAGAAATGGGTATGAATTTCAGGCTGGCCCTCAAAATTTCATTCATCCAAGTCATCTTCTGCGAGAGATAGGAGAGCACCTGCCGCTCTCTTCATTATTGTGATACTGTCAACAAAGAGAGTCCAGTGACTGTCAACTCTTCCAATCCGATATGCAGGTTCTACTCTGGAGGTAAAGAAAATAAGATGGGAAGGATGGAAGCTGAAGAGCAGAAATTCCTTTCCTTGAGATTAGAACTAAAACAGGATTTGAGAACAAAAGCATATCCCTTTCCCCAAAGGATATCATTTTAGGAAAGGTGAACAAACCTCCTATCCAAAATTCTTTCTCCACTAAATACTAGGTTTTATTTTCCATAATTTATCATGATCAACTTTTGCTTTGTCCTTTAACTATGACCTCCTTTAATATGAACATCTTTGACATAACATAAATAGAATGTGTTACTTTGATGGGACTCGGTTTTGCTAAATGGCATAGGAAGATTCAGTACTGGGAATAAGATGCTATAATGGAACAAAAGGAGGGAAAGGTGTGGAGAGGCCCTCCCTGGTGGCGCAGCAGGTTGAAGAACAGCACTAAGAGGCTGGAGCCACTTCCGCATGAGTTCGATCCCCACCAGCCCAGGAGGTGACCCACATGGCGTGGCAGACCTCTCCTGACCCGCTTGCTGCTCCCCTCAGCAGTGTACTTTGTCCATCTGCCTGTTCTGCTCCCCGCTCTGTCCCTGTTGAATCCTCTCACTGTCCCTGTGCCTCTGGCCTGTACCCCAGTTCTGTATGCATAAATAAATAAATCTTTTTTAAAAAAAAGATGTGGGGGTTCCCCAAGTATAATTGTGCCGAGTTCCTATTACATATATGCTTGGAAATGATGTGAAAATATTATCAGTTTCTTCCTTGATTTCAAGGATGATTTTGGGTAAAGCCCTGGATATCAAGGATTTAAGTTGGATGCCACATAGGGAATGTAGAAATGATGGGAATTTATGCAAGAAAATATTACATACATATAATACTAATTAAAATTAACTTGTCATTAGCATCCTAAACATATCTCGTAAGCATAACAATCACATGTTATATAATATATGATGTATAATGTTATGTAGTATATAGGAAATAAAATACAAATACACAGTTAATACATAAATGTTAATAATGTAGAAATATAATTATAATATATTGATATAGATCATATAAGTATATATAATCTACATAAATGTAATATAAGGATATATCTCCTTCCACCACCAACTTAATTTTATTGACTTTATAAATTTAACATAATTGAAAGAAAAAGGCAAGAGGTAAAATCATATCAACCAAATGATTTCTGTGGTTCATCAATCTTTGGGAATATTTTCTGAGAAGGAACAAAATAACCAGATTTATGATATCCGTAATGTCCTTGTTTTTAGAATATTTCAAAAGCGAAATTATGGTACAAATTGAAGAGAAAAAACTTAAGCTATTAATTTCTATCTTGTCACCTTGACTATTTCCAGGGAAACAAAAACTATTGCAGGAAGATGTGGCTTTGGAATTTCTCAACAGTGCTAGCATGTGTTTGATGACCTGACAAGGTCATTTGAAATCTTGCGGCTCAGTACTACAGCCCTCTCTAGGAAGACAGAACACTAGGCTATGCTACAGTGGCTTGGGGAGGCATGACCATTTAACAGTAGACTTGCATGCTGGGAGGAGAAGTAATTTATTTTCCCTGCTATTCTTTTTACATGATACTACACAGAGTCAAATGCATGTCCATGCATGCGTAAGAAAAGAGAATAGAAATTAATTTTGCTTCCCCCACAGACATTTCAGTTACCTCATGCTTACCTGCTGTGCTTATCTTAGGAAAGCTCAGCCTCAAAAGCTGAATAAAAGTTCTGTTGCTCTGCTTTTTATATAAAGTCATATATTGTTTGCTTAAAAATGGAGAGCATGTTTTATTAAGTATTATTTTTTACTAGGATTATATTCTTCAGAATATGGCTCTGCTACCATTTTTCAAAGGCATTTTTATAGTTTGCACTGCCAACTTACTCTCTAAATGGGATTTTCTTAGCCATTTTCACCTTTTGTCCACGTGACATTTCACTCTGATGCAACACTTAGATCTGCAGTATAGCAGGTAGAGGACTGAACGATGGGAAAGTGATGTCTTCTTTTTAAAGAAATCATTCTATCTACCTTTGCTTTGGGGAAAAACTATATATAAAATTTTTAAACTATGCTCTTCTATTTGATGGGTATGGTTACATTAGAACACATGAGGCCAAACTAAACTTGTCTCCAAATTCACTTTTTTTTTTTTTAAGATTTATTTATTTGTGCATACAGAACTGGGGTACAGGCCAAAGATTCAGGGGCGGCAAGAGACTTCACCAGAGACAGAGTGGGGAGCAGAACAGGCAGATGGACAATGGGAGCAGCGGGCGGGTCAGGAGAGGTCTGCCACGCCATGTGGTCACCTACGGGGCAGGCGGGAATCGAACTCATGCGGAAGCGGCTTTAGCTTCTCAGTGCTGTGCTTTAACCCGCTGCACCACTAGGGAGGGCCTTTTTTTTTTTTTTTTTTTAATAAAATAAGAACCTTTAGTGAATGTTATAAAGTTAGTGTTCTTCAGTTTGGGCTGGAGATAGCACATTAAGTAGGAGAAAATTCCCCCCAATAGCTTTTCTTACTAAGATTCTGTTCCAAAGAGTAGGTGACACCTCTTGCTATACACAGAATTCCCTTTTTCCCTAGGAAGCAATTGATAACTAAGAGAGATCCAGCTGAGCTGACTAGTTTTTTAAAAGGAGGTACAAGATAAGTCCTGGAGCTCTCTATCATAAGTGCAGTTTGTAGCAGAGGTGGGGGTCAAGAAGGAATGGAGCTCATTCTGTAAGCTGAAAAGATTTCAAAAAAGAACATTGAAGGGAACATGTAAACTGGTAATGATCAGGAGAAAACGAAACCTTGTAATAGCAATCTCAATATGTGAGCACCCTAAAGAATTGATCTGGCATGGGAGTTTTCCAGTTATAAAGAGGTTTCAGATTATTAAAATATTTCTAAAAATCCAAACTTTTATTACTCTAGAATCAGGATAGCTTCATGCTGACCATTGACATTTTGAATTAGAAATTTAGTTGCTGGGAGTAAGTATTATATGAATTACAGGAAATTTACCAGCACTCTTGGCCTCTAGCTATTTTATGCCAGCAATCATCCCCACCCTGAGTCATGACAACCAAAAACATCTTTAGGCAAATACTTTCTTCTTCTTTTTTTTTAAATGACTTTATTTATTTATTTTTTACATCATTCATTTTGTGCATTTTTTCATCTCAATTGCAATCCCATAGACTTCCCACCACCAATTCACCCGTGTGCCATCACCATAGTTCTGTGCACTCTCCCCATCCCAGTTTTGATCCCACTCCCCTCTCCACCCCTATAAAAAAAACCCTCTGGTTTATAGCTATTCATTGTTTTTCATTTTTACTTTATTACAATTTTTTTTTCCTGATCCCTTACACTCCTGCTATGAGTGAAACATCTGGCATTTTTTCTTTTCTTTCTGGCTTATTTCACTAAGCATGATCCCTTCCTGCTCCATCTATGTTGCTGCAAAAGGCATGCATTTATCTTTTTTATTGCCAAGAAATATTCCATTGTGTATATGTACCACATCTCTTTAATCCAGTCATCTATTTTTGGGCCTTTGGGTTGATTCCTCATCTTCACTATTCTAAACAGAGTAGCAATAAACATAGGAGTGCAGATGACCTTTTGAATCAATGTTTTTGTGTCCTTTGGGTAGATACGTAGGAGTGGGATTGCTGGGTCATTTTTAGCAGTTTGGAAAACCTCCAAACAGCTTTGCATAAAGGTTGCACCAGTTTGCATTCCCACCAAACAGTTCCTTTTTCTCCACATCCTCATCCAGGAAAATATTTTCTAGGAGACAAAACCATACTTGGCTGGAAACCAAGGTTTTAAACCTTGGTTGCAATAACAATACAGTGAACCATCAAAACACAAGTAAAAGGGTCCATTAGTTTATCCATGGTATGGCTCAGTCACTAGCATGTTCCTGAGGTACAGCAAATAAGTCTAACCAACTTAGGGAGCTGTTAGTGAATGATTACTACATACTCAGAGTTGCCTTAGATGATAAGACTACAAAGATGAAAAAGACATTGTCATTGCTCTTGAGAGATCTAGGATCCAGCAAGAGATGAACAGACAATGGAAACTTCCACATAACAAATGTACAATATGTTATAGTACATTTCCTTAAAGTTAAATGAGCATTATGAAAGTATAGAAAAACTGGTAGCCTAATGGCACAATGTTGGAGATCTCACTACATATCTACCTGCACAGTTAAAATTGAAAGACAGAAACACTATGTAAATGAAGCAACTAGAACTCACGTACATCACAGTTTCACTGCTGTTTATATATATACACTTGACCCTAACATAACACAAAACAAAAATGCATAGGCACAGTTCTAGCAGCAGGAGGTCAATATTCTCGTGTCTTGCCTGCAAGCCCTCAGCA
The DNA here is from genome assembly GCF_000260355.1 of Condylura cristata. Classification (NCBI taxonomy): domain Eukaryota; kingdom Metazoa; phylum Chordata; class Mammalia; order Eulipotyphla; family Talpidae; genus Condylura; species Condylura cristata. The sequence continues at coordinate 35,857,131 of NW_004567106.1, read as the reverse complement.
CTCACTCTTCTCACACATGTGGCTTCTTAACATAAACATCTGCGACTGCCAGGGAGCTTTTTCTGGCACAGGAGTATGCTCAGCTTGTACCTAGAGCAGGCTGACAAAGCTATCAAGTTACAACCCCTGGGTCAGTCAATAACTGATGACAACTTTGCCCTCCAACCTAGTGAGTAAGCTGGTACATTATACCCCAAGTCCTAGTCTCTGCTGTCTCCCAAAGGAATCCAGTGAGAGTGAGTCACTTGTACTCACCTGTGCACTTGATACTGGACACTTTCCTGTCTATATTTTATTCCTCTGCTCTTCCATGTACTCCCAAATCAACTACTTGAACTCAGATCCAGTCTTTGAGTTTGCTTCTGGGATCCAGCTAAAGACCCAGCACTATTCACATAAGCTAAATACTTAATGAAGGGGAAAAAAAAAATGTTCATCTACAGAAGCATGACTATATCAATTGTGGCATATCCATATAACAAAATACTATATATCAACGAAAATGAGCCAACTGTAGCTTTTCATCACTTGAGTGAATGTCACTAAATATTTTGACCAATAGGCTTTAGATACAACATAATATTTATAATTCTATCAATATAAAGTCCAAATATTTTTATGGTATTCAAAAGTATGATGGTGGCGACATTTAGGAAGAAGCAAGTATAGAGTGATAGGGATGAGAACAAGGGGACTAACTATAAAGTTAAATGTTGTGATTAAATCACTATGTTTCTCCTTTCCTGTTCATACATGTCAATCAAAAGTTTTTAAAATCTAAACATTTACTACAGAGAATGTGATAAAGCAGTAAATTATATATCAAAGAGGGCAGAAGAGGGTAGAAAGAGACGTGGCAGTAGCATGAATCCATATTAACCAGGATCCTTCACCAAAGATTCAGTGGCCCCAGGAGAGGCCTGAAGCCTAAACCCTGAATGGGGGAGAAGCACACTGGACGCCACTGTGTTGTTTGTGTTTTGCTTCTCCATTCTTCATTCTTAGGCTAAGCGTTGGTTGTTCCTTTCTCCACTGCCTTGAGTATAGTTTCTGCAATAATATATAAACTCTACATAGGGAAACCAATGAAACATACAACGAAGCATTAGAAACATGAGCTGGGCTAACTTCTCAGGAGAACCTGAAGAGTTCTTCTCAAAAGTCATAACATCCCTTAAAAGCAATGTTCTTCCCATAGCTGGTCTGGAACACCCATGTTCCCTATGCACCTTAGTTGCGTTCCAACCATTTTCACATGTAAAACTGAGTACCTAAGACATCTAGTACTTTGCTCCAGGAGCTACTTGTACTCTGTTGCTAAATAACTGTGAAGAAATACTTCAGCAATTTTGTTCCTAATAGGTCGGTAAATTAATTAATGACAGCCAAGTATTCATTCTTACTTTTTCCTAATTCCCAGATGCATGATATTTGTAAAAGATTCTGTTTGCTCCAATAAAAGGATTTTGATTTCTTTACCTCTTGACCTCTAATGAGATCTTTTAAGGAAGATGTCATTTTCTGTCTTCTCATCTATGTCTTTATTCCAATTCATCAAATGAAGCTTACAGAAACCTCAGTGAGGTTCTGGTTGTAAAATTGGAGTTATGTCACTGCTATTAGCTTTTGCAACCTTCATTAGTATTTATGAATGTGAACCCAGGCAGTGCAGTAATATTTCCATTACAGAAAGCCGATGTAGAGCCACATTATTGCCGTACCTAAACTGAACTTGATAGGAAAAAATAAAGAACCGATTTAATTTTCTCCTGCCATTGACCTATGATATTTTTAAGGCATAGACTTGTCTCAGTGCTACTAAATGGGCCCTAAGAGAGCTGGTCACCTTGGTACAAAACCTTCAAATAAATTTATTCAAAACTGGGGTCAGAATTAATTGGATAACAGGCTAAATTGAGAAATCATTCTCCTGACCAGAGGCCAGGACATGCTCCTTCTCAAAAATGAAAATCTGTTTTGAGACACTAGAATAGTGAGAGATGTGAAATTAGATTTTGGGAAAAAAATATAAGCCCCTACTCTTCCAGCTCTTTTTTCCTCCTTTAGTATGTGCTCTTTCATTCTGTTACAACAACAACAAAGAGTGAAGTGATTTATTTTTCCATTTCAAATGATGCTTAGTCCCATCGGTGAAATTCAACTTGAGAAACAGGAAACTCCCCAGAGCTTCCTCCCTCTAAAGAACTATGCAACTGATCTCCAGAGAACTGTGGCTCTGGTTCACTGGACTTAAACATTTCCCAGGTGAACCATTTGACTTAGAAGCAACTCTAAAGGCATCAGGAAAGCAACAGGATCAATCCCATAGGGTTTGAAGTTGCTCTATTACTTAAAATCACCCCAACAGCAATTGTAAAAGAGCTCAGTGTTCTCACCTGCCTCCTCATAAGCAGGTCAGTGACATGGTTGGAACAACCACTCAAGACTGTGCCATGGACAGACATTCCCCTCTTCTTTCTGTTTTTATTGTTTCTCACCCTATAGACACAGAGACCCCTTATTCAAAATTAAAGATCAAGGCACATGTAGTTAAAGGTAACACACAGTAAAAGGTAAAATTATGTCAAAAACCAAAATTCCATCAAAGTATCATTTGTCCATCACCCACTTATCAAGCACTTATATTTGCAATAGTATCATCTTCATACTCATTTACTTTGGAAGCTACATTCCCTGACCTTGCTCAGTGACTTTTTTTTTTTAAAGATTTATTTGTACATACAGAACTGGGGTACAGGCCAGAGGCACAGAAGTGGTGAGAGAATTCACCACAGACAGAGTGTGGAGCAGAACAGGCAGATCGACGAAGTACACTGCTGAGGGGAGCAGCAGGCGGGTCAGGAGAGGTCTGCCGCGCCATGTGGGTCACCTCCGGGACAGGCAGGGATCGAACTCATGTGAAAGTGGCTTAAGCTTCTTAGTGCTGTGCTTTAACCCACTGCGCCACCAGGGAGGGCCTCAATGACTATTTTTTAATTTTATTTTTATCAAAGTAATACATGTGCAAAACTTTTACATGAATTTAAAAAGATTATAAATAGAACAGCAGAGTCTTGTGTCACCTTTCCCAGGCCAGGTCTCCTCCCGACAAATACTCATTTTGCCTTTGCTAATAACATCCTCCTATTTCCTCTTTCTCGCCTTCCGGAACACCTACTGAAGGTTGAAATTCCAGAATGATTCTCTAATTCTCCTATTTTCTGTGTTTCACCACAGCATTTTGGTTAGGACATAATCATTCTCTCAAAGTTATTTTTCAGTTTTCATGTTGAATTTCTATTTTTGCTCTTTAATTTAAAAAATCTTATTCTTGTTTTCTGGCTGCTTCTCTAAGAATATACAGTATTCAACCTATAGATGTAATATCATCTTTATCTCTCTGAACACCCTGATGTTTTAAAGCTTTTTGTCTTTTACTCCCTACAGAGTCTGTACACTAAGCTTCTTTTTCTTTCTTCTTTAGGTTAGAAGCTTGATTGTGAATTTCCATTTTCCTTTGTTATTTAATTTTGGAATAGGCAGTACATTCACTAGTTTTCAAAATGCATAAAATAGTTCATTAAAAATTTCCTTCTTGAGCCTCCCTGGTGGCTCAGGGTTTTAAGTCTCAGCTCTATCAAGCTACCAGCAGCCTCTGCAACATGAGGTCAATCCCCCACCAGGGAGCTAACAAACCACATGGCTCGGCAGGCCTCTCCTTTCTGGCCCAGAGCTCCCCTCAGCAGTATATTTCGGTAAGACTACCTGTTCTTCTCCCCACTCTGTTTCTGGTGAATTCTCTCACCCCCCACATCTCTGGCCTATACTCCAGTTCTTATATGCATATAAATAAATCTTTAAAAAAATTCCTTATCTTTCCCAGGAACCTGCTCATTTCCTATATCTTACCTATTAGTGGCCAAAATTCTCAAGTTTCCTTTCAGAGTTCTTTATGTAAAGAAAAGAAAAATGAATAGGTTCATCTATTTTCCCCATGCACATACAAGATAGTATATTAAATGAATCATATTACACATTGCCTTTTAACCCATATCAATATGAGTTTTAAGTGTCTTTATATCTCCATATTATGTGGCCATATTCATTATCACTAAAAATCATTGATTAGCGACTAAGTCATTTTCATGTTTGGTTCTTATAAATAATCTTGCAATAAACAATATTGTGAAAAGATTTATATCACTCATATGCAAGTATACCTGTAGGATACATTCCAAAATTCAGAGTTGCCAAGTCAAAACTAATATGCGGGCCCTCCCTGGTGGCGCAGCGGGTTAAAGCACAGCACAAAGAAGCTGAAGCCACTTCCGCATGAGTTTGATTCCCGCCTGCCCCAGAGGTGACCACATGGCTGGCAGACCTCTCCTGACCCGCCTGCTGCTCCCCTCAGCAGTGTACTTGGTCAATATGCCTGTTCTGCTCCCCACTGTCTCTGGTGAATCCTCTCACTCTCTGCATCTCTGGCCTGTACCCCAGTTCTGTAAGAATAATCTTAAGAAAAATCTTAAAAAAAAAAAAAGACTAATATGCATTTGCAATTTTGAAATTTTTTGTGAAATTGCACTCCATTGGAGGTTTAACAATTTATATATCCAAGAGAAATTTACAGGAGTTTATTATTTCCTGGAACCTCATTAACAGAACATATATATAAATACAAAATAGGTCTAACTTTAGGTGTTCTTTTTTTGTTGCCTTCAAAACAAAAAATTATAAACTTGACCATTTAGAGCAATATAAATTTATTATCTCATAGTTCTGGAAGTTAGATCCAAAAATGATCCAAACTCTATCTCTAGGGGGCTAAAAAGTAAAATGTTCTCAGTGAAACATTCCTTTGATGAGGACACAATTCCTTTTTTATTTCCTTGCCATTTCTATCTTCCAGAGAACATCTTTAAAGGATCATTGGTTTGCCTGTGACGACTTGTATTTTTATTTTGACTAATATTAAGTATATTTTCATGTGTTTAAGAACCATTTGTTTTTCCTCTTAATGAAAACCCTTTTCATATTCTTTGACCATTTTCAACTGGATTAAGAAACTCTTTTATACAAAGACTATCATATTATCTGTAATATTAACTGTATCCAAGCCTGTGATTTGTAGTCCTATTATTTATGCTGGATGTTATTTAGAATTTGTTTTAATTGCAAATTCTATTTTATGCATGCATGGTACAGACCAAAGATGCAGGGGCGGCAAGAGGCTTCACCAGAGACAGAGTGGGGGAGCAGAACAGGCAGATCAATGAAGTACACTGCTGAGGGAGCAGCAGGCGGGTCAGGAGAGGTTTGCGTACCATGCGGACCTGGTATCCAACTTGCACTGAAGCGGCTGCAGCTAACTTGCAGTGCTGTGTCCTTACCCGTTGAGCCACCAGGGAAGGCCCTTACTCCTAATTTAAAAAGACTTTCTCATGCTCAATTTAAAATTATTCTTTATTTCTAAAATTGCCCTTTATTTTTCACATATGAAACTTGACCCTTCTAGTAGTTATTTGAGTATAAGTTGCAAAATTTAGATCCAGTATCTCTTTTTCCTATTAACTGAAGTGGAGATAAAGAAATTCTCAGCGGTGTTTTCAGTCTTGCTAAGTGTATGACATAAAGTAATTGACTGGTCACACCTACGATACCTAAACGGTGTTCTTTTTTCTTTCTTTCACTTTACCTGTCACAGCTCCATTCAATCCAAATAAAGGTGCAGATAGCATTGTCAAGTTTGACGCTTTTGGAGATGGAATGGGACGATACAACGTGTTCAATTTTCAGAACGTGGGTGGCAAGTATTCCTACTTGAAAGTTGGCCATTGGGCAGAAACTTTATCACTAGATGTGGACTCTATCCATTGGTCCCGGAACTCAATCCCCACTTCCCAGTGCAGTGACCCCTGTGCTCCCAATGAAATGAAAAATATGCAACCAGGGGATGTCTGCTGCTGGATCTGTATCCCCTGTGAGCCCTACGAATACCTGGTGGACGAGTTTACCTGTATGGACTGTGGCCCCGGCCAGTGGCCCACTGCAGACCTCTCTGGCTGCTTTGATCTTCCCGAGGACTACATCAGGTGGGAAGATGCCTGGGCCATCGGCCCCGTCACCATCGCCTGCCTGGGTTTTATGTGTACATGCATGGTTGTGACTGTTTTTATCAAGCACAATAACACACCCTTGGTCAAAGCATCTGGCCGAGAGCTGTGTTATATCCTGTTGTTTGGGGTTGGCTTATCATACTGCATGACGTTTTTTTTCATTGCCAAGCCATCACCGGTCATCTGTGCCCTGCGTCGGCTGGGCCTAGGGACCTCCTTTGCTATCTGTTACTCAGCCCTGCTCACCAAGACAAACTGCATCGCTCGCATCTTCGACGGGGTAAAGAATGGCGCTCAGAGGCCAAAATTCATCAGCCCGAGTTCTCAGGTTTTCATCTGCCTGGGTCTGATCCTGGTGCAAATTGTGGTGGTATCTGTGTGGCTCATCCTGGAGGCTCCAGGCACCAGGCGGCACACCCTTCCGGAGAAGCGGGAAACAGTCATCTTAAAATGCAACGTGAGAGATTCCAGCATGTTGCTCTCCCTCACCTACGACGTGGTCCTAGTGATCCTATGCACTGTGTATGCCTTCAAAACGCGGAAGTGCCCGGAAAATTTCAACGAAGCCAAGTTCATTGGCTTTACCATGTACACCACGTGCATCATCTGGTTGGCCTTCCTCCCTATATTTTATGTGACATCAAGTGACTACAGAGTAAGTCTTTAAATAGCTTCATTTCCTTCTTTTATCCTGTTCATGTTTTGTTGTATAGGATATAAAATAAACTCCCTTTACTTCTTATCAGCTATTAGACAATTACAAATGACATGAGGAGCCACCAAAATGTATATGTAAATTTATTCAATATCTTAAAAGCATTTAATTAGTGCCTACTGTTTGCAAAGTACTATCCTCAGCACAAAGAGGAAGATAAATGTAAAGGACATGGTCATTCAAGCTATTTATAGTCTAGTGACAGAGAAATATAATTTGCATTATAAACACATAGAACATTTTTTTTTAATTTATAAGGTGATTGAAAAGAGAATTAAACTAAGAACTTAATGAAAATACTTTTGACACAAAAGGATCTGGCCACTCCATATCAATTTTTAAATTAAAATAAACTTTAGATCAGTTCAAAGATCTAAAAGCTTTCACTCAAGCTTCAAATAAGTACCATTATTTCTTTAAAATGGATTAAAATACTATGTGAGTTTGCTACACTTTTTTGACAACTTTAGTTCCTGTGGATGCATAATCTTTATATTAATTATACCTAAGTTAGCTAATTGGACCATTATTCATAGTCTTTTATAATGTATAGCTCTAATTTCTAGACATCAGTATAATCATCATCGCTTCTGAAAGTAACAGTTCCTCATCCCATTAATTTCTCAAATTGTTGGGATCATCTATCAGTTGCTTTTTCATTTATAATTAATTCTGACTTTAGTACCTTGCAGTAAGTCAGTTGATCTTTAGTCTCCATGTTTCTAAAGATCTCACTAGACTGAAGTTTTCCAAAGCTACACAGGTGTCCTTATTACACCATGAGTTCACAAAATGAAGTGCCTCTGTGGGTTATAATAGCCCCCAAATCTTTTTTATTTTTTTAAGATTTATTTTATCTGTTTATGTATACAAGAACTGGGGTGTAGGCCAGAAGTGGAGAGTGGTGAGAGGATTCACCAGAGACAGAGTGGGGAGCAGAACAGGCAGACCTACTGAAACAACACTGCTGAGGGGAGCAGCGGGAGAGAAAGGAACAGTCTGCCGTGCCATGTAGGTCAGCTCCGGGCAGGGATCGAGGATGGAACTCAGCTGCGGTGGCTGCGGACAATGCTAACATCTTAACCCCTGTGCTATAAGAGAGGGCCCAGCCCCCAAATCTTGTTTACTAGTAGTTCCTACCTTGACAAAGTCTAGACTATCACAACTCAAAAAGAACATGGTTACTTAAAATTTAGAATCAAGAGAGTAACAAACATTAATGCATTTAACCTTTAATTATTCATAATAATATAACTGAAACCTATTGAGTACACTAAAGGGTCAGCAAGAAAAAGAAAAACAAATTTGATATTAGAGTAATGGCCAGGTATTCTAAGACTGTTAAAAATTTATTAAAATTTTTGAAAATATGTGCAAAGGTAATACATCTGAGCTGGATCAGCAAAACCAAAGATTAGAATTTCTAAACACAGGGAAATATGAACCTTTAGAATACAGAGATTAAAAATGAAGAACTATAGATGACATATCTTAATCCCCCCATTTCAATCTTTTGTCTTTTTAGACATGATATCTTTGTAGACCAATAGGTATTTTTAAAAGTCTATACTTAGTAAGCCATCCTTAGAAGAGTTGATTTGGGGTAATAAGATTGAAAATAGTTACAATAGTAATTATTTTGCACTGGACATTTGATTTCAAACTATTCATTCTAAAAATAACTGATTAAAAATACTACAGGAAATAAACAAATGGTGTTCTAAAAAAGTGTACTGAAGAAATGAACATTTATTTCTAACACACAAAATAAAGATTTGTTTCCCTCTTAAAATGATAGCAATAGAGTAACTCAATACAATTAGCTGATGATACCAGAAGTTTCATCACATAGCAAGAATAAGATGGTAAATGGGGCAGGTTGTAGAGTTGAGTGTTTTAAAGTCCACACTAATTAAGGCATCCAGTCACAGCAAGATCAGCTGAGACCTTGCTTACTTGATACAAATAATGCCAATCTTAAATTTATAAACAAAATGAGAAAGTACACTACACCTCCAATCCAGTAGATTTAATTGGTCTTGTCTGTAGTCTACACAGCATAGCTCTAGTTTCAACCCAACTAAAAAGCCCTGCTTCAATGAATCACGTGTTCTTTCTGTCCCCACAGGTATTTTTAGTTGGCTGCACTATTTTGAGATTCTTTGAAATATTTGTAAAAGTTAGAGACTTAAAATACAAATATCCACATTCTTGACTTCTCTTAACACATTAAAAGACATGTGCCAAAGTCCCTTCACACAGCAATAAACTAGATCTTAGTGCTTCTGCTTCTGGCCAGGGCAGTCTCACTCCTGCTGCCCACATGCCCACCAGCTGCTGAATTCCTATACCTGATTGCCTTTATGTGTGAACACGCATGGACCCTAAAGGCATTCAAATTTGAGACCCTTGTTCTAGAAATTCCAGAGCAAAACTGAGATCTAAATTTTCCCAGAGGGAAACCATGTGGCTCAGATAAAATTAGCAGCACTACTAAGGGTAGCTAAGAGAAATGTGGGCATCAGTCAACAAGTGTATGACTCATCACGTTACCACCCATTGTGAGTTATAAATAAAAGTAAACCACTATTTCAGTGTACAAAAAAAAAACTTATAACCCAGCTGGGAAAGAAATAACAAGCATGAAAGAACTCAAGATTAACCCAAAATCATTTATAATTAAGCTGGTTATACAATCTGTTTAATGCCTATGGATTTCAAAGAAAAGTTGGATTAGTAAGATCTTGGTCTTTCCAGGAATACTTTTTAAGTAGTAGGATTTCATTATGTAACTTTCTGAGAAAGTACAATTATGGTAGCTTGAGAATTTAGGGCATAGAGGGAATTTTCTAGAGCCAAGACAACTCAGTGCTAAGGAGGACTCAGTGTTATTGGTCTCACTCAAGTGGAAGATGGATTGGAGGTGTCTAATGAGAAACTAACCAATAGGTGAGATCATACCAGGTACAGGAGTTCATTCAAATAATGTTAGGGATTGGACATCTTCCAAGTTTTTTATTTTTGTATCCTTGTGGTGGGCGCTTGCTTAGGTACAAAGTCACGTGGTGAAAGCTAAGCAGGAAAGAGAAGAACTAGCCCTGCCTGGGCAGCTCTGAGCCATTATTGTGCTAAATGCTTTGCATACATGAGCTCACTTATCCTCATTAGCACCCTGGGAAGCAAATTTTATTATCCATTGGAAAGATGAGTATATAGACTCAGAGGATAATTAACTTCCCAGGTGGCATGATTGGAAATAGTGTTTTTTCTGATACAAATCTATGCCCTTCATATTGTACCACAATCTTATCTATCCTTACTATGGGAGATTTGAAGGAGCAGAGCCCAAAATAAACAGAATTATTAGCACTATTTTAGGCATCCAAGATAGAGCAAGCAGGAACTTGGGTAAGAATCCAAAACTTCAAAGGATCTTTGAGAAATGTCCAGGCTGTTTCCTTCTGTATCACAATAAAATTATCCCAGATAGTTTAAGCCATCACCAATCTATGACATCATTTAAATGGTGTAAACAAAAACCAGGCCACTTTTGAAAGGAATTAATAGTAATTCATGAGTGTTTTGTTCAATCACATCTTCCAAATTTATGCAAGAAATTATTAAGGGCCTTGATGATACTGCTATTGATATAGACAAGTTTCTCCTTTTTATAATTTATAGATTAGTGGGCATGAGGCCAGGATAGAGTTAATAATGGATGAGTGAAAATGCAGGGTAACTCATGCAGTGGTAAGTGCTATGATGGAAGAAAAGAAAGTTATGCTATTATAATGCTTCTCCAATTGAATGTGTATACAAATTATCTGAGAGTCTTGCTAAAATAACTATGATTCTGGAGGAAAACAATGGGGCCTGCAATTGTGGATTTTTAACAGAAGATCCCCAGTGGCAGACATGCTGCTAGGCAAAGGAGCACACAGAGGGTCACATAGCCGGAGTGTCAGTATGTACAGAAGTTCCCCAAATCCCATTTTCCAGCAAATGGCTAGTGCCTGAGCCACGTTAGGACCGGAGCAGGGCCACTGCGCTGCCTTTTCTTCCTGCCTTGTGACTGAATATGCCACAGCACAGCACTATTACTTTTATCTTTATGGAAATCTCAATATTGTATTAAGAATGAGCTATTAGCCCATTTTAATTTTCATTTTAAAAAATATTGCCAAATGTAATGTTTGTCTTGATTTCTGAGTATTTGGAGCCCCTTAAATTTGCATCTCAAATGTCTATCTTACTTGCTGCATTCTAGCCCCGGTCCTGCCTTCCTCCATCATTGTTTCTATTTTGAGACCCCTTTATGCAGAAGTCAGAATCACACGGCCTCCCGCTGGGGACATAAAGCCTGTGCTCTTCAGCTAACTCGATTTTGGTACAGCAGCAACATTTCTGTTAGGGATCCACCAAAGTCCGTGGTGTCACTCACTGTCTCATCATGAAATATCTCTCAGGATCTTGCCTGGTATCAATAGATGGGCTAGGAATAACCACTAGTCCTATGGGTTTCTCTCAAATCTTATTCATCAGTCCATGAGGCCCTCATAATTCCTCTCTGGAAAAAAATCTGGAGTTGCAGCTAATTGCAAGAGTTTTTAAAGGTTTTATTTTTTTGTTTGTTTGTTTGTTTCCTGCAATCTCATCCTTTGGTTCAGTACATTTATCCACATTTGAGAGCCCACTTAGGTCAATAAAAGCCCAAATGCTCAGTGTTTCATCTATGATTTCTCAGAGCAATTTATGCTCAGGAAAATCTGGCAGATAGGTCCACAAATCCCTTTTCACAGCCAGGTCCCACAGCAAAAAAATAAAAAGCACCAAACAACTGTGACCTTCGTCATTTTGGGGGATCTGTTTGTCATGAACAGCAGGGCCTGAGCCCTAAGAGGCCCCAGTTGTTTTCTTCTTCCCTAACAGGCATTGTGTACTTTGCTTTCTCATCCCTGAAGCAAAGCAAAGCAAAGCAGAGAAAACTTGAATGATTCACCAGGTTTCCGTCTTCTGTTTTCATGCTCAGTGTAGATGCATAACTGCAAATTTTATGTGGAAAGAAGTACAGCACAAATTTTGTTCTCATTGTTATAACTAGATAGGCCTGAATCAGGCTGGGGGGTGGGGAGAAATCGACCCCCCACCCACCCATTTCTGTGCCCCAGAGAAGAGTTAGCAACAGCTACACACTGGTTCAGCAGCTCTCTGAACCTACTTCCTATTACTCAACTTGTGACCCCACTCCCCAAACCCTTCCCATGAACAGGCAATAAAATGGAGCACTATTTATTGTTTAGTTGGCTCTACAATTTGATTAGCAGTTTGCACCCATGGGCTTGTTTTTGATTCACACGATTTTCTCTCCAATCTTATACATCAGTCCATGTGGCCCTCATACTTTCTCTTTGGGAAAAATTCAAACCTCATTTTCTCAAACTGCTAAAAATGGAGCCTCCATATGACCCAGCAATCCTACTCCTACATATCTACCCAAAAGACACAAAAACACTGATTAAAAAAGATACCTGCACCCCCATGTTTATTGCTGCTTTAATTATAATAGGAAAGACATGGAATCAACCCAAATGCCCAAAAGTAGATGATTGGATTAAAAGACGTGGTACATATACACAATGGGCTATTACTCAGCAATAAAAAAAAGAAACACATGCTTTTTGCAGCAACATGGATGGAACTGGAAGGGATCAGGCTTAGTGAAATAAGCCAGAAAGAAAAAGAAAAATACTGGATGCTTTCACTCATAACAGGGACTGAGGAGAAAATAGTAATAATAATGAACAACTATATACCAGAGACATTTTACAGGGGTGGAGTGGAGAATGGGATCAAAAAGGTGAGGGGGGGAGAGGAAGTGCTCTGGACTATGGTGATGACAGGGGTGATTTGGTGATGGGAAGCCCACAGGAATTACAATTGAGGTGGAGAAAAGCACGAAAGGATGTAAAAATAAACTATTAAATTATTTTTAAAAATAATAAAGTTGCCACACAGAGGTGACCACTGCAGTCAGTGGTGGCACTACAGGGGAGGGACCATCTTGTGATCTTTCAGGATGATAGACTAGCCCTTTGCACCACAGAAGGTACTCTCTGTACCCTAAGGGTCTTGGTGTACAAATATCCTAGACAGAAATCCAGAACAAAGGCAAGTATAGCCTCTGTTTGAAAGACACAAACACAAGGAGCCATAGACGAGATTTTCTTCTAAAAGATCACTATGCTGGTATTTGTGGGTATAAAGGAAATAGAAACATCAATTTGGGTTTGCATAGTGGGTGGCTTTGATGTCTCTCATGCAAATGGAGATGTTGGGGGAAAGATCAAGTTTTATTTGTCTATTAACTTTGATATGTTATTACATAGCCAAAAGAAGTGTCAAGGTGGCAGCTGCATGTAAAAGTCTGGCAGTCCAGATGAGAAGTAGGATCTAGTAACAAATAGTTGAATGTCGTCAACATAGGAAATGTTTAAACCACAGAACTTGATGCGAGGGTGACGAGGGTCCAAACTGAGATCTGGGGCACCCCAGTTCTTAATAGTTCGATAGAAAATTGAAAGTCAACTAAGAGAGCTAAGAGTTTATAGTCAAGGAGGAGGCGATGAGTTCAGGAAGCCAAGAGATTATCTGTGTCATATGTTAGTGGGAGCTTGTTAGTGGGATGATGAAAATCAAATGTAGACTGGTAGTGTAAATGGATGTAAAACAAAGAATCATAGACAAATACAGACTTTTAAGTGTGTGATTCATTGAAGTAAGTAGACAACTGAAACTGGGAGGTGAAACTTGGCCTTTATAAAAAAAATTAATAGATAGAAATTTTAAAATTGGTTACATAAATTATTATCAAAATTCAACTTTAGTTCTGATACTCATTGTCCCTTTGGTATTTACTGAGGGTAATCATCCCCTCCCCATGGATGAAAATAACGGGACACATTCAAATACTGAGTATTGACTATGTGCGGGGTCTCACATGGAGCAATGGAAGAAAACATTCACAACCTGGGGAAGCCCAGGAATTTGTGTGCTCTTAGGTTACATAAATCCTACAATCATTTTCAATTGATAATAGTCTCCATCAGGAAATTAAAATGTCTAGCCCAGTGTAATTATTGAAACCATCTTGACAACATTAAGCATCATTTTCACCTGAAGTTGCACCAGCCATAGGCTAAAGAGACTGCAATGTTTGGCTTCTCTTTCCTCCTTGCTCACACTCCTGAATTCATCAACTTCTTTCTCCCCCTCATCCCTGACTCAAGAGCACTGATAAACAAGTAAGATGTTTTTAGGTGACTAGATAGCCTTCTAGGATCATGAGTTGTTAAGGACACTTTTTGGGAAGATAATTAAAGGGATTTTCATGCAATCCTCAGAAGTTACTGGCTGTCCTTCGCTTTTGTGGGTCCTTATGTGAATTAGTGGATAATCCTGTTCTGAATTGTCTCTTGTGACTCCATGTTTCATCTCAGGGCAGTGGACTCTAGTTCAAGAAGGGAAAGAATGTTGAAATTTGGGACCCAGTTGGAAAGTGCTGGAGTGGTGAGAGAAACAAGAGTTGGGAGGGAGGGAGGATGCCATGAGCTTGCTGCGTTCAAGGAAAAACAAGAGTCTGAATAATTGTTACAAGTGTTATCTCATTTTTTTTTTCTAAGACAGAATGACACCTCCTAAAGTTATGTGGCTTCTCCAGTTAATTGTTTTTTCTTCAGCTTTTGTTGATTTAGAGAGGAAATGGGACACGTTAGGGCATTATAAGTTATGCCATCTGGTAATGGCATTGTCTGGACAAGGAAATATAAAATAAATATATAAGTGACTCTAGGATTTACATAGCTACTCTACATGGAGATTGATA
>NW_004567106.1:35793462-35842023 GCF_000260355.1 Condylura cristata | reverse complement strand
TTTTGTTTATAATATCACAAGCCTTAAACAGACCGTTTTGATTGAAACCATCAGCAATCTGTCACTCCATCACTGAATATTTATATTTTACAATTTAAGAGTCTGACTTTAGAGGCTCTACAGAAAAATCTCTTTCGAAGCATAAAGAAAACAAAACAATTGATGCAATGTCTTAGCAAGCATTCGGAAGAACCCAACACTAAGAGTGCTTGCTTACCAACCCTAAAAATCCATGCTTAGAAAACCTAGTATAAGTCCTGTGTGGGTGTGGCTATACCAAGAGCAGAACTGTGGATGCTTTGGATTTTTCATTTTGGGCACCGTTCATTGCTTCCCTTAGCTGGCCATCTACTGTAAGGAAATGTAAAGCTGGACACTTAACTATGAAACTCTTTCTTGCAGGTACAGACAACAACCATGTGCATCTCTGTTAGCCTGAGCGGCTTTGTGGTCCTGGGCTGTCTGTTTGCACCCAAGGTACACATCATTCTATTCCAACCCCAGAAGAATGTGGTCACACACAGGCTGCATCTGAACAGGTTCAGTGTCAGTGGGACCGGGACCACGTACTCTCAGTGTAAGTACTGAATCTGGCACTGGCCCTTCATACCTAGAATTGGACTGGCAGGCAGGCAGGGGGAAGCAATGGATACACGCAGGAACAGAAAACACATGTTCAACCCAGGAACAATCTTAAATCAGTTTTAATAACTTCTAGCTCAATCACCATGTGCGAAGTACCATGCTAGAGGCTACTGATACTTTGGTGAATAGAAGATTCAAAACTTTGAATGCACATATATTCTATCAGGGAAGACAGACATTAAATCTGTAACTATATGGAGGGTTTTTTTTTTTTTTAACCATATCGTGGAGTCTAAGAATGTGGTTGTTATTTCTGAACCTGAATTCCTCTCAGTAGAGAATCTTGAGTATACTACTGGCCATCCTAGCCATGTCTTACAGATTGTTCTAGAATATTGGATTAGATTGGTGCTTTATAAAGAATATTAGATGCTTAAGTTGTTTCTTGAAAAATTAAAAGATAAGCAAATAAGATAGAAATTGCTACATCCTAAAGATCCCATTACATGTTCAAAACATCTCCATAACATAAGCATGTTAAAGGTCTTGAAAATCTCTACAGCAAAGAAACCTGTTTAACTTTCGTAGTTTCTTAAAAGTTTTTGCCCACAATAAAGCAACTCAGATCCCATGAAACACACCTTGGAAAATGTAGAAATAGTTTCCCCCCTACTGCAATGACAAAATGTTTTTCCAGCTGAGAGCCAGCTGACAAGGCGGTGTGAACTGAGGAATCCAGGATCACCGCCAGTCCCAAATCATCCCTCTCACTCGCCTGCAGATATCTGAAACCCTCCCTTTGGAGAATCATTGGCTTCATTTTTTTAGAGTCATCTAAAGCACAAATACACCTAAAAGGACAGCCTTTGTAAGCCATCCTACTCATCCATGATATGAAGTAGAAATGCACTCACAGATGGGGAGGGAAGGGGCTCAGAACCATGAGGGAGGGAAGACTAGAAGTGACAGAGACAAATGACAACTTCACAACTTGCCGGGAGTCGATTTGAAACTATACTTCAAAATAGCTCGGCATCACAGAGAGCAATCGAATTGGTGCCCTAGTTTTCCCAACAAAGTACATATTTAGCAGTGTGGCACTTCTCCCAGCAGTAGAGCAGGGCTGTGGCTCGGAGCAGGGTTCATCGAGACAGTGTTTGTCACTACAGGTGCACTGCTCAGGGGCGGAGACCTTGCTGTTTTTCAGCTGAGTTTCTGGGCCCCATAGTGCTTGAGTCCTAAGACATGGTAAAACCCATGAAATCATGTTCCTTAGATTTAAATAAACCTGCTATTTCTTGAGCAAATAAGTCTTTCCTAACCACCCAGCTGACAATAAAACAAACAAAAATGATTACAACATCTAACAGAAACTATTATTTATTGGTTTGTATGTGCTGGGCACTAGGCTAAAAATGTTTTCTGTGTGTGTCCATGTGCACTACAACTTATACAATGCTCAAAGCTCTTTGAAACAGAGAAACCTGCCAGGACCACCCTTGTTGGGAGTGGCAGAACCATGGTTTTTAAGTGTTTCTCTGAGTTCATGGCTAGAACATCAAACTGGCAGTGTGCTGCTTTGCCCAGAAAGCAAGCTAAGAAAGTTCCCACAAAGCCAGATCCTTGGTAGGCTTTACAGACAAAACAAAGGGAAGGCCCATCCAGGCTATCTTTCAAGGTCTACACAGGCAAAAACTGTCTTGTTGAGAGCATAGGGCTCTTGGTGGTGATTAGAACAATTTTAGCAAAGTCCTTAATTCCTCCATAGATATTGTTCAAAATTTCATACTCAAAAGCTCAGTAATTTAGAAGTGTTGACATTTTATAATATATATACTAGGGATTAATAAATTCCTGAAGGGATAAGAAGATCATTTTATTCAATCAGGTCTCTCTTCAGTTTTGGAAATATCCATTGACACAAAAACAGCTCAGGATGAGGGGCAGGTTTACGCTCAGTATACGACTATAGTAATGCTCCAAAGAATACTTCATGGGAGGCATCTACCAAGCACATTTTAGGATTGTTTGCTACTCAGTGAAATTCTAAATAAATTTTTATCTTTAAGAATGTCTAAAGTTAGCCTTCATTTTCTGGGAAATTTTTCTTTGGTTAATCTAAATTAAAGAAGTAGTATTTTAAAAAGTAGTCATATGAAAAAAAATATTCATACGACATATTTAGGACATTTCAAAGGTATTTTCTTTGCATTCACAGATATTTCAAAGTATATACTAGAGACATTGTTCTTACTTATAATTCTAGATCTTTTATGCAAAATAGTATTATATTAGTGGACTCATTTTGTCCAAATATCAAAACATTTTAAGTTCTATTTTATAAGAATATAGAGAAATGAAGCACTTTTCAAGGATGTATATGACTCAGAATTGACCTTGGATTTCCTGATTATTTATCTACACCCCTCCATTTTACTAAATTATAATTACTGTTATATAATTCGTTCATGCTTGCAATGCTTGGTACCTTCTCTGCACCAGAAATTTCTAAGCACCCTGTAAGCAGTGGTGCTGTGGACAGAATTTCAGGTCGCATGAAGCTTAGTACTTAGAGCAGTGGCTTTCATACTGTAGAGTATAACCCATTAATGGGTCATGAAATTAATTTAGTAAGCTTGACCAACATTTTTTTTAAAGGATGTAGAATTTTAAAAATCACAGAGTGTGCCATCTATAAGGCATATACAGTTTCCTCCAGAGTTATATGTATGATATTGGGTCCTTTTCCACTACATACAAAATATTTCTATTTCTTATTGTGACTTGTAGCCAAAAAGTTTGAAAGCTAGTGGTCTACAGGACTAGTTCTATAAATGAACATGTGACTAACCCACTTTATTGAGAATTTAAGCAACTCATTTAATGTGTAAGTGCCTGTGTCCTTCATTATTTATTCAGCTCAATTTATATCCATTTCCTTTTTTAAATACTGTGACGTATTATTTTATAAATATTCTGTTTTATAAACCAGGAAAAATTTGTTAAACCACTCTGAGTTCATTAGGTAAAGTATGTGTATTATTTAAATTGTAAGTAATTCTTCCAATTAACATTATACAGGAATTTCATTTATTGAGTTATTTTTACTTATTTTTTATTGCTACTGGTTTTCTGACTTACTTTTTTCAGAGGTAAAAAGACAAGCTTTGTGAATGGACGAGAACATGCTAGCATGGCAAGAGCATTCCCTCCCACCCCAACACATTCAATTCTCTATTACCCCAACACACTTTCATCATCTCTCACAATTTTGTGGGTCAGGAATTTAAGCTAAGTTCAACTGAGCAGTCATCTTCTATATTCCGACAAGACTGAGCTGATCTGGAGGGTGCAGAATGCCTTTACTTTTTGTTTGATGGCTGGTAGGAAGTCTCTCCACCTGAGATTCCCACATGCATGATAGACCCTACCTGTCAAAGAATTTGTGTCCATTTCTGTGACATGACACTCCAAATCTTCGATTATTCCAGCGCTACAATTTTATTGGGGGTCACAACAATTTAGATCACTTAATCTTATATAATGCCAAGAAGTCACCTAGGCGAAAGGTTACATTTGTACTTCTTCCCAGTAGTTCTTTGGTAAGAGAGTAGGGAAAATACCTCATACTTCAGAGCCTACGTGAGCTCCCTTGACACAGCTAAGGTGGTATCAAAATTGAGCTTTAAAATCTGAATAATTACTCTAAAAAGATTATGACCAAACTCAGAAACAGTCATAGACTAAAAGACACAGCTAAGATGTTTTTGTTCATATATTTTTAAAAAAACTGCTTCAGAAATGTTTATGGGTTACTAGGTGCAAAACCAATCTGAGTTGTATTTGACTAACTATCATAGTGGGAGTTAGAATAATAAGACTAAAGGAGACATTAATTTGTTTCCACTAAGTGCAACCATAAGGGTCTCAATATTTGTGTCCTAAAAAAGAAATTTCTTTGAAATGAAGATTTCTAATCCCCATTCAAAGATATTCTGATTTATGGGGCTTAGGCAAAGGTAAGAAATCTGACTGTAACAGAGACACAGATAGATCAATGGATGTGGTCTAAGCAAAACATTTTGAACACCCTGACCTAAACCATACTGTCTGCTCATCCAGGTACCAGTGAAGATCAGGACAGGTCTCTAGGAAAACCCTTAAAGAGGGAGCAGCACTGGGTTTGGTGAGGGAGAGGCATTCTGAACTCCCATTTTTTGCTTCATAAAGTCAGTGACCCCATCCCATGTAGCTGTTTTTCCAGTTCCCTTTGACAGTCTCTGGAGAAGGCATTCCTGACATAAAACCACCTGGCTGCACAGAAAAATGCACTGAAAATTGGGCTGTTCCTGCCAATAGCACTGTTTCTCAGAGCCCCTAAAATCCTCTCACTTGTAATGCTGCTCCTACTCCCGCGCACACATAAGCAAACAGCCTTTGTATTTGAATGAGAAAGAAAAGAGGTCATTCTTTATTTTGTTCAGCCTTAGAAGCAAAGGGACTTTCCAGAGCTGGTTCCCAAGGACAGGCAATCAAGAACGCGTGCTGCAAATGTAAGTGGAACTGCATCATTCTCAATGCAACAGATTGGATATACACATGAGGTTACTCAGCGTAAAATCCTACAGGACCCACATGGGTCAGCGTGTTGTTGACATAAACTTGGGCTTGTACCAGTACAGATTGGGGAGAGAGGTGAGAAACGAAGTGTGCCCAGCAGTCTTGGTGCTATTATATTCCCAGACTTGATCCTGCAGGGATGTGTGTTTCTCTTGCTCCTGGTGATCATTTCAGATGTATGTATGTTATTATAAAGATCAGCCAAGAGGCTTCTGCTGACTAATGATACCCAAATTTGGCTCCCCAAGGAGTCATAGGCATATGGAGATTGATTTCCTCTCCCAAAACCTTATTCAGAAAGTCACTTGTTTAGATAGTAATATGGGAAGTGCTCAATTAATGCAATTATTATTTATTACAATATATTTTCATACCATATAATTTTCCCCAAAGCTACAGCAAAAAAGCAAGCACCTGAGGACCAGTCTGCAGTTCTCAAGGGCCAAACCTTTGAAGATATCCCACTTAGCAGGGGACAAACCATTGTTCTAGTCTTGAATATGACTTTATAGGAGAAAAGAAATAGCACCTTTATGCCTAAGGTTCTTCTCTATAGTGCAAATCTAGAAAAACAGAATAATATGGTTGCAACTTGCAGTGCAGGGAGTCCCATAATGACACTATGTACTAGCCTGGCCAGGCAAATTAGCAAGTCATTTGGCAACGCAGACTAAGTCGACAGTCTTCTTTGCCACAGGCATAAGTATATTATAAACATAAATCCTCACTGGCCACTGCAAGAGGAGCCTAGAGTATTCAGTAAGTTAAGCCATCTGCTTTTAGCCAGAATACAATTAGTGCATCCAAATCTGATAGATGCCAATCTATTTTCGTTTTGGAAATGCAGGAATAAAATCTCCAGCTGTAAAAAAAGTAGCCCTACATGTATTCGGGAATTGATGTTTAGTGCCTCACCCACATTCTATTTAATATTCCCATTGAATTTGTCTCACAATCACTTTTTGCAACCTTTAAGTTATTTTCTCCTTACCTCTAATACTTGTTCAATACTTTAAGGAATATGATAACTATAAGGAATATGATAACTGAAACACTGTGTGTGATTTTTTTCCTGATCTTTTCTGGATTTCCTATCTCAGTTCAGGTAGAAAATTCATCTCATGGTCTATTCTCACAATGAGAATCTTCTTCAATATTTGTAAACTAAAAGCATCAATATGATGGTATCTTATTCTATTCACATACAGACAGACTTATTTTCCTCTCTGAAGTCCATACCAGGTTGTTCAACAGCTAAATCCTGTCTGTGACCCCAGTGATCCCTATATCCAGGTTACACACAGGAGAGATGTGATATTACAGAAGACTATGCACAGAGCTTCTCAGAAAATGTGATTTGATGAAGATTTGATGTGATTTGCTTTGTGTGAATGGTTAAAAGTTTATGTAAAAGATATGATTTCTCTCAGTTAAAGAAGATTAACTTCACTAGAAGGGACTATTGCCTGACTTTAAACCCAAGTACCACTTTCTCAGACTTCACTGTATAGTTTTCACTCTGTTCTCAACACCTGAATGGAATGTCATAGCTTTGAGATTTCCTAAACTAGGTAATTCAGTATTGTATGAGAGATCTCTATAATCATGCATTTCCACACAACATCTTGGGAATGTGATGCCAGTCTTAGAACTATGCAGATGAGTTCATACAAAAAGAAACTGTACGTAATAAAATACTGCTCATACCCTGCTTCAGATGATCAATACCTAACGACAAAGCAGCCACAAGGTTTAACATCACTTTTGATGTTGATAATATACTATGTCTCTTTCCTAGCACTGAACATTTTAAAATTCTCTAAAGAACATCCAAAAATGGAGATAGCTGTGTGCCTCGAGCAGAAAGTACCTACTGCTGGAATGTTTTTAACAGGCCTTCTCTCTACCTACAGTAATTTCAGAGGCTTTGGGAGAGGGCCTACTAACCTAGGAAATGTGATCAATTTGATCAATAATTCACTCATTCATTCAAAAAACTCTAGGGTCCTGGATCATCTAGAGGCACAAACAAAGTAATTATAGATATCGTATGTGATTAAGTGATATGGGGGAAGCAAAATGGGGCATACATAAACAAATAAGGCTTACTGGGGATACAGTATTCATATTTTGTATAGTGTCTTGGAAAGGTCTTTCTGACACAGTGACATTTGAGCAGAGACAAGAGAGACATGCTGATATCTAGGGGAAGGACTTTCCAGGCAGAGAGAACAGAGAAAACAACAACCCAAAGTTGGAAGGACATCCTAAGTCAATGTGACCAGAGGGAAATGAAAAAAGTGGAAGTGTGAAGAGACAGGCTAGCGTGGGCACAGTGAGAGACTCTGAGAGTGACTTGGGAAGTCACTGTAAGGACTTTTACTTGTCTGTTGAAAGAAATGGGAAAATATTGGAAGGGTTTCATCATTGGTGTTGCATGACCTGATTTTAAAAGGATCCTTTCATCATTTTGACTGTGTGAGCAGAACATAAGACAGGGAATAGACAAAGATCACTGAGAAGGCAATAGGTGAATTTACTACGTAGTTCCAATGATGGTGGCTTACCTCAGGATGGTACCAATGGAAGCCAATAAAGTGTTCAGAAACAGTATGTAACTTGAAAATGAAGCTATCAGGAAGAGTTCACTAGAAAGCAAGACTAATGCCTGACAATAGTTTTCAGTAGAATTTAACATTTTAGGCTTTATACCTTGACACCTATACACTGTAGTACATACTATTCTTATTAGAGTGAATAGACTTAAGCTTCTTGCCTGAAAACACATTTGGAGAGAAAGGATGAGAACTTGGAAATTCTGGGCAACTAAGAGGAGACAAGAAAAATGCAGAACAAGTAGAAATGTGCAAATAATTATTGTCTTCACGTATAAATTATTATACATCCACTCATACTTTTTTGAGCGGAAGAGAAAATAAAAGAACATAACTGGAAAGGCAGCATGATGAGACAGCCACAGACTGAGCTAAAATCGAAGTGGGATTTCTGTTGGTAAGAAAACCATCTTGTGCTGTGGGCTTATAGAAAAGGTACAATGCTATATTTTCCCTTTCCACTAATCTCATCTTACAAGAAATGAGTCATTGAAAGAAGTCTTTGCTTCCTTAGTTCTAGTTCTACAATGAAAATGATATCTTGTATTTTCAGATTTTTATTCCACACCATCATGAATATTATTTTGTCTTAAATCCACATTAGTAGTTGTAGACCATTACATAGATAATAATGGGGAAACATCCCCTGAGAATGTAGCCCACATTTATGAATTAACAGATTCTCCATCTTCCACAGCTACCAAATCAGTATCTAGTAATGTCATCATTTTCCCAGGCAGCATCTACTCATCAGCGAATGAAATTCAAGAGTGTGACTAAGGGGCCCTCCTCACACAAGTAAAGTTAAGACAATGAGTAAGAATACAGTCTCAATGATACACAGGAGGATAAATCAACAGACAGTGGAAATTGGATTTTATGACCACAGCATTCAAATATCTAAACAAATAGACATGCTGGGGAAAATTATTTGGGGTCACCAGGAGCAAGGAAATGGAATAGATGGAAACAAACTGGAATGCCTGTTCTGTTTAAGTGTTTGTTTTATTTCTTTTCTCGATCTGATATATTAGAATTATGGTAATAACACACCAATTTTCAGGAGCCAAAATTGGGCCATTAAATTGACTAACAGACTTGGCACCCATAAGAATCTATTAAATAAAAATACTTAGCATTGATTGAGGCCACAGTTACTTGAAAAAAAGAAAGAAAGAAAAAGAAATAGAGCCATTTTCTCCAAGCTTGGCCAGTCTGAGCATTATTGGTGGAAGAGAAATAGATTTCACTGTGTGAGATAAAGCTGTCACTTGGCTACATCGATTTGCAATGCTTTATCAAGTTTATAAAGCTAAATATACCTTCTACTGGATGTGAATTACCCATTTGTAACCAATGGGAAGAATTATTAGGTCTTTTTCAACTACCTTCAC
Source organism: Condylura cristata (assembly GCF_000260355.1). Taxonomy (NCBI): domain Eukaryota; kingdom Metazoa; phylum Chordata; class Mammalia; order Eulipotyphla; family Talpidae; genus Condylura; species Condylura cristata. Next base: position 35,832,809 of record NW_004567106.1, on the reverse strand, counting down.
TTTGAGTAGCATAAAGCACCACCTTAGCCTAACATAACAGTTGCCCTACCCCCACACCCAAGAAAGTCAAAAATAAGCCTGTACACTTATTTTTGACAGAAAAGATGATTACAGAAATCTGCTTAGCCGCACTTAAGAAAATGGACTAAACCTACACCATTAAAAATCTCGTGAGAATTTCATTAGAATAATAGCAAAAGCTCATCGCAAACATACACACAAAAATGATAGTACTTTGCTCTTCCACATATTTTACTACCTTGGGGAATGACAGATGGACTAATACTGGAGGCATATGTAAAATATTTATGAAAGTCAAAGTAATTGAGATAGCAAACTCATAAAACAATAATTTCCTCTACTATATTCAGCAGCATGTGCAAAAATTGAGACTATTTTTCACATAATAAAATGTACTGGCAAAAGTCACAGATGAAACAGTAAAAGAGTAGCAGGAAAAAATACACCATTATTGTTCTCTTCAATGCACTAAAAAGTGACTAGGGACAAAAGTATCTTGTGAGTATTTCTGTTGTTATACCTTGTAACACTTTCAATTTCTCTCAAAGAGTTTAGACATTCTTACATGGGATGATCCCTTTAATAACCTTATACAGCAGGTAGACAACTTAATTATGCTGTGAAATTCCATAATGATGTCCATGGGGTATACACAGAAGGCGCCTTGAAACTATATATATAACTTGCGGATTTTTCATGCAGCTACATGGACTTCTTACCTACCTAGTCAAAATATACCTGATTTGAATGCAATGAGCAAGCGGATCATAAGCTCACATTTAAGAAGAGTATTCCATCAAGTTCCACAGTAGTACAGGGACATCACTGTAGGTTTCTAATACATTTTTTTAAAAATACAAGTAGAGAGGGGTATTACTAATCCAAGGGAGACGGAGAAGGGCATCAGCCTGCCAGTCCCTGGCTCCTCTAGACTTATCCCCATGACATATCATTCCTCTTTAATCTCTGAAAATGAAAACCCTGCACAGAAATAATAAAACTTGATCCTGGAAAAGATGAAGAGATTAGTCAAAATGTCAAAAGCCACACACCCGCTATGGGGTGCTCTCGCCCAAGCCAATCCTCTTTGGAGGGGCAGTGATGCACATTGTCACCATGTGGTTGGAGAAGCCACCCTGGCCCAAACAAGGCTGCCCAGAGGTCTCACATTTGCTGGTTATTTCTTCATGTCAAAAGATTATCCCCTTTTTGAAACTTCCATTGGTTCTCATTTTCTTGGGAGTACAGCCACTTACACAAGTATCCAGAAAATGTATTAGAGGGCCTACTCTATGACCAGCATAGGGACAAAGTAATAAAAAGTGAAAAAGCGCTTCCATAGTATCTAATCAAAAACTTAAAAGATAAAATACTAACAACAACAAAAAATAGTCAAGCAGCACCAACTGGACTAGACTTTTCAAATGTAGTAACACTATTAAAGAGGGAAGAACATTCCAGATAAATCCAAAAGCCTCAAGTTGCAAAACAGATAAGCTGTTTGAAGACAAAAGCACAAAAACAGGGGTGAAGAAGACACAAAGAAGGTAAATTCAGAAGGCTAGGCATGGTCTGAATCATCTTGGGATTCAATGACCAAAATAAGAACTGCAAAAAAGGGAAGCCACTAGAGCATGTCGGTAGGTAGTTTACATTTAAAATGACACTCTCTGCTGTACAGAGGGTGTATTGCAGGGAGCAAGTGTAAAACAGCAATACCAGCAAGGAGTTATTGCAGTCATTAAAAGAAAGATAATAATGCTCTCACACAATTATGATGGAGCCAGTGATAGTAGTTAGATGCAGAGATTAAGTTTATTGGATCTGAAGGCAAATTTGACATAGGAAATAGGGCAAAAAAGAAATGAAGCATAAATGGTAGGCTATTGCTTTAGGTAATTGTCCAGATGGTATGAACACCCACGGAGAAAAAGAAGACTAGATAGGCATGGGTATGCTTTGGCCACTTGAATATGAAATGTTTATCATATCACCTTGAGCCGTGAAGGTAATGCAGTTGGATACAAGGAGGCTACAGAAAGTGCACATTAGTGAGTACCCTAGAGGGCTCTGCCAGGCTTCCAGTGCACAGTGATTTGAACTCCCTTTGCCTGTTCTTTCTCTTACTTTAATGATCTCTGAGCACCAGATTTAGAGCATATGAAGAAACTTTGCAAAGAATAAAATAAGGCACTCAGATTTGGAATGATCATATCAATATCACTTTCCATCAAGTGTTTATCTCAGATATAGTCTCCCTTCTCAAATTTCAGAAAGTGCAAATTAAGCCATCATTAAAAAAAGTATGCCATCCTTGTCCCCCAAAGATATTACAGCTTTTAGTGTGCCCATATTAAGAAAAAGTGAACCTGAATCTAAAGATGATAAAAAGAAAAAATATCCCCAAGAGAGTTAGCATGTCACAGACTTAGAGATTTCTCACATCCCTAATTGATGTCAACTGAAGGGTCGTGAGCTCTCTGGTGAGCATGAGACCTCATTGCTCCAGGTATGGGGAATGTTTCCTACTGAACACCTGAATGTAATCTCAAATTTCTTAATTATTCGCTCCTTTGTAAAGAAACTTCATGAAAGATGCACTTTTATGGGGTAAAATATATGTGTCAGGCATGAAGACGTTGGCATGAAATTAGTTTATTTTTTATTACCCAAGAGATGCCCCCTTTGAGCATGGGGCAGTTGATTAGTCAGTTTGACCTGGGCCGTGACCAGGTATCCAAGAGAATCAGCTCCCTCTGATCGGTGTAAGTCCTCACGTCCAGACCAAGGCACAGGACCTAAAGGTGGTGTAAAGCCACCTCTGACTGAGGGGAATCCTCTCATGGAGAATGGGGCTTGTTACTTTTATCCTCATTCAGTAGCAGGGGGCGGGGGAGAGGAGGAAAGCATTAAGGATAAAACAGACATATCTCATCTGCACCTGCATTTCATTCAAACAAAACATCTGGAACACAAAAGCTAATAAGCCCATATCGGGGAAAACGCAGTGCCCTAAAATGAGTAAGCGTATGTATCCACATGGTACTCACAGGGCAGCTCTGTTCTACAGCCTTCACCAGCATCATCCACGTGGAATGGCTTCTGTTTTGCAACCATCCCAGGCCGGGTAGGTTCACCATCAGTTCCAGAGATTTGAGAGAGAAACTTGGAGCCTCTGGCATCATGCCTACAGGTTAGGGGACGCAAGCCAGCAGGAAAACAGCAGCTTGAGCCCCCTTTGAACGGCTAGACCCCCTTTCCCTGGGCTTTCTCTGGGAACGTGGCCTCTCTCTGGCAGCTGTTCCGCCATAACCGTCTCTGAGTAACGTCGCCAGCACATCCCAGACTTCCAGGCGCATGTGTGCACACTTGCACCTGTGCACACAGCCGTACTCAGGTGTCCGCAGTCAGGCACGGGTGCCCCATGCCCACGCGCCTCCAGTGTTAACACGATCACAGCGCAGGTGAGACCCACAGAGGCTAATGGTGTGAAAGGCTAACTTTATTTATCCTGCGTCTTCCTTTCTGAAAACTGCTATGAATTTTAAGTACCCAACACCCCAAGTCTCATTAGTTTTCACTGAGGTTATCCATTTGAACAATGAAAATATAGCAGTGGAATTCACAGATGACTCCTGGGAGTACAGAAGAGTCATCCCTGCCCAGAAAGAAAAAGCTAATTAAGGTATTGGAAAAAGTAATTAATTTAAGAATCTTTAAGAAATTTGCAGAGGGCTTTCAATTTTCACATTATGTCTTAACCAGTTTATAGATTACCAAAGCTGATTTTAAATCCACAAGTGACTTCTTCCAACAATAATTATGCTTATAAACTCACTCTTCATAAGATGGGACATCAGTAGAGATATTTTCCAAGACAGAAATTAATTTTGAGGCACATATATTTTGAAAGTTCCCTACCATATCATTAAATCACTTATCATCTTCCAGTGCTGAGTTCAAATGAGTTTTAAGCTTAATTTTAACAAGTGTCTGAGATTATCTGTGCCATTACCTATGTAACCCATCTGACTAACAGTGAATTTTCTTTGTTTTCCAGCCTCTGCAAGCACGTATGTCCCGACAGTATGCAACGGGCGGGAGGTCCTCGACTCCACCACCTCATCTCTGTGATTGTGAATTGCAGTTCAGTTCTCGTGTTCTTAGACTGTTAGAAAAAAGTGCTCAAGTGCAGCTCCAGAATATGGAAACAAAGCAAAAGAAAAACCTAGTACCTTTTTTTTAGAAACAGTACAATAAATTATTTTTGAGGACTGTACAGTATATAGTGATGTGCTAGAATTTTTAGGCTGATTTTAGTGCCCCTATTATTAATACTTCCTAGAACATGGAAATAACCATTGTTTACAGAGCTGAGCATTGGTGACAGGGTCTGACAGGGTCAGTCTACTGAAAAATATGGTGGCAATATTAGGTAACTTTTTTTCCTATGAAGTTTTTGTAGGTCCTTGTTGTAACTAATTTAGGATGAGTTTCTATGTTGTATATTAAAGTTACATTATGTGTAACAGATTGTTTTTCTCAGCACAAAAATAAAAAGCATCTGTATTAATGTAAAGATACTGAAAATAAAACCGTCAAGGTTTTTCAGCATGGTGGATAATGGTGTGTTCTTTATGAAATCACTCCAGGTAACATGAATATGCTAACAGAATCATTTCTACTATTAATGTTGAAAGTTGTCTAATTTTGCACCTCTTCTCATCTATATACACTTAAAACATATATGCTTATCCTTCTAGAAAGCTGTGTGTAGATCTTGACTTTCCACAAACCACAATGTCCTGGAATTGATGGGCAATACTATATATATATATATCCACATATATATATAGTGGTTAGTCTTAAGCCACGTCTATATAGCAGCCTGTAATTTATCTCAGGGCTTTGAGGCAAGGAGAGGGTTTCAACATTCAGAATGCAGGGACTGCAATGTTCCAGGTAAGGTTTGGAGCCTCTCCTTTCCGAAATCAACCTAATTACTAGCTAGAAGCCTGGGAGATCATCTTGTTATTTCATTGGAAAGTCATCCTCACCCTTCATAACTGAATGAAACGATAAAAATACAGGCTTTTATTTTCCAGTGTCCCAGGAACAATGCCCAGGCACAGAAGCTTGTCATAAACTTGAATGTCTACTAACTTCAACAAAGAAGTGAACTGGGAAAGCATGGATAAACTAAAATGGGATTATGCTTCATAATACTGTCCTATTTCTCCTGGTAAATGTTCTAGTCATTTACTAACAGAAAATCTTACTGACATCCTAACTATCTGTCAGGTCCTGCTTCAGGTCCTGTGAATAGAGAAAATATCATGTGGTTGATATAACAACTTACCATAAACTACATGGCTAAAATGAAAGAAGTTTATTCTCTCACAGTTGTGCAGACCAGAATCTTGAAATCAAAGTATTCCAGGGCCACAATGCCGCAGAAGTGCTAAGAGAGCATCTGCTCTATGCTTGTGGCTTGTAGTCATTGTCATTTTTTGTGAATAGCATCAACATCCCTCCAGGCTCTTTCTCCATCTTTATATCACCTTCTCCTCAGTATGTCTCTTACAAGGACACTAGTCATTAGGATAACTTCTCTGCTATCCCACCACCCACCCTCAATAATACTGGAGAATTTCAAAATCCGTAATGATATCTGCAAAGGCCATTTTTCAAAATGGAGTCACAACACCAGGTTCTAGGGATTAGGATATGGATGTATCTTTGGACAGTCCACTATTTGGATTGTGACAAAAAGAAAAATAAATACAATGTAATGCCTACCTTTAAGAAGCATAAGAAGTGACTGAGGAAGACAAAGCAAAGAAGGAAGAGGAAAATCAATGGACTGAGGAACCCACCACAGTCTAAAAATAGTCTTGCTAATTAGGTCTTACCTATACTATTCATTAAACACCCAAAGAATAAGGAGCAGATGCACAAAGCCTACAGAACTGGCCTTGAAGGAAATAAAGTGAGGAGTCAGATGCTAAATATTCTCTGCTTCCTTCTGGTTGCATTTGAATCAGCAACTTAATCAACCCATTCAAAAGTCACCAGATGGTCAAAGATAACAGTGCCTACTAAGCCTTGAATTCTCATACTCAAATACAAACCTAGGATTTAAGGAGTGGGCGGGGCAGATTGGGTGATAGGTTCAACAACACTAGATGAGAGTGCTAAATTTGCATGCTCAGATGAGCATCTGTTCAAGATAAAGACTGAGGCAAAGCTGATGAGAGAGAAAAAAAGCAGCTCAATACACTGATGGAATGTCCCAGTCTTAGGAAGCAATAGTACCTGGGTTGCTCAGAGACAAATTTCGTCAGATGACTAAAACAACCAAATTTATTACACTTTTTTTTTTTTTTTTTTTAACTAGACAGTTGGGTTGTGGGTGAATCCTGGGAAAACAGTTTTTGAGCTAGGTTTTGATCTATGGCTACTACATTTCACACTTTGCCTGTCCACTGAAAATGCATTAACAGATCAACTGTTCTCATTTTTTCCTTCACAACACAAATCTTTCTGATTTGGAAATGCAACATATAACATGTGCTTCCCTAGAAATAACCTTTTAGAAAACAGTATGTGTGGGGAAAAAGCAGCTATCAAATCTTTTATACATAAACCTTTCAAACAAACAGGTTTTGAATTGATTTTTTTTAAACTCTAGGAACATTTTATCCTTTTAGAACATGAAACTGACTGAGTTGATCCATTTTTGCTAAAACTTCCTGAATTTAAGGAACTCAGACAAATGATATATCCTACTCATAAAAAGATACATCAGAACCTAACAATACACCTGATTATCATTTTTGGTTTTCTGAATATTTGTGGTTTCTGAAATGCTCTGTGTCCGCTATAGCTTAAATATTAAAAGATTTCTTCCCCACTCAGGTTTATTATGGTAAAATAAAGTTGTGAGACAAGCAGGCTTGTAAACCACACTGAGGATAGATTCAGGGCAATGCTCACAAAGGGGTAATAACTCCAGTGTGCCTTTACCATCTCCAACTGCATGTTTCTTCCAATTCGTATCCCTGCTTTACTCATTTATTCACTCTAACAACTTTGAGCCCCAGAAGTGTTCAGTAAAGGGCTCTATAGATGGAGAGGCCAACAATAAAGTGAGATGCCAGGAAGATGAAGCACCGTTGTGGAATACAACAACCACAGGTCTAACGACAAAGGCCCCAAATCACAAGTAAGCAACTGCCACTCCTGTTCTGTGACAAATTTTGATTCACATAATTCCTACTAGTTTAACATTTATCTAACACAACTAATGGTAATATGCTATCAGAAATCTGAGCTAAGAAACTATTGGTCCCATCCAAACCAAACTCATCAATACCTAATTTTAGACAAGAGTTCTTCTCCTATGAGTCTTGCATAAGGTAAGGAAAATTCCAGCAAATTAAAAGGCTTACTGGGGACATTCTACTTAGCGAAATTAGAGATGTTTATTGAGAAACCAATCATTAAAGTAATTTTAAATGCCCTAAGCTGTTTAGGAAGTCCTCTTAATTTTAAATTATTTTATTGGGGTATCATTGGTTTATAATACAGCATATATTTTAGGGTGTAGGCTCACACGATTTGATATGTATATAATGAGGTGTGCCCCCTTGAAGCATGCAACTCAACAGGGACCTTCTGAGGTAACGGGCTCAGAATTGATGTTGAAGCTACTTTGATGCATCAGTAACCACCATTGTCATATCATTAAGTGGATCTATATTTAAGAGTTGTATTATCTTAATATCCAATTACCTTAGCCATAAATGTTTTAAAAACCCCAGAGAGAAAGGCTTTTAGATAAATCTTGCCGGTTTACATTGAAATAATTCAATTGACTCATCATTTGCTAATTTCATCATTTGCTAATCAATATCTATAATCAAGTGCCAGACCTACAAATGGAACTCAGAACTGAGTATTTGACTTTGTTTTTGGGTGGGTGATCAAATCATCAAGGGAATGTGATGAGTTATTTTCTTCTTAAATGGCCTAGAGACTTGAGAAAAAGTTAAGGTAATAAGATCCTAAAATGCAATGTATCAGTATTTGAACAGGTTCTTCTGAACAATTTTGCTCATAGGTGATGGTGATATAAACCAGAGGTGAGCAAACCACAGCTCCCAGGTCAAACCTAGGCCAGCAAGAATTTTATAGGCCCTGTGAATGAAGAATGTTTCCATGCTTCTAAATAATTGTGAGGGGTGGGGAGGGTCAAAAGAAAAATTCATGACTCAACTGAGATGAAAAAAATGTACAAAACAAAGAATGATGTAAAAAAATTAAAAATTAAAAAAATATATTTTCATGACCAATGAAATTTAAATGAAACTCAAAAGATGGTGTGTATGAAGTTTTCTTGCAATACAGATAAACACCCATTTGCTTAGTTATTGTCTGTAGCTGCTTTCATACTGCAGTGGCAGAGCTGAGGAAGTGCAAAAAAGACCATATGTCCTGCCTAAATATGACCTTTACAGAAAAAGTTGCTGGGCTCCTACTGGGGCAATTACAATTATTCTATCAGTTCGTTTGCTATTATTTGTGCCCATCTGGAGTTTTACTTTCTTCTTTTACTATTTTTACTATTTAAAATTAAACTCATCTGAATGTGGGGAACCAAAAGAAAGATTTGTACGAGCTTAATCTCTGGCCAGTTACTGTGAAAGTGAACTCCATTTTAATATTCAAGGAATAAGTTTTGTTTTGAGGTTTTTTGTTTTTGTTTTTTTTTACAGTTTATTCCTTAATATTTGGTCCTATAAATATCAGGTAATATTCATGGTTGCTATGCCACAGGTGTAGAGGTATATGAGGTTTTTGAAGATTTACTTTACAAATCTTTTATGTGAGAAGGTAAATGTGAGCAATATACTAACTTTAAACTTGTCATTGAGCAATCTTCCCATGCCAACTCCCACAGAAGTTATTTTCATGGGAAGACAGAAATGCTCTTCACACTAGGCTCTATTAGAAAGACCATGAACTACAGGAAGTAGCTCTGATGAGATGAATGAACAATTGACCAGATTAGATCTATATACCCACAATCATGACACATCACCTGGGAATCTAAAGACTTGATTAGACAGAAGTAATTTTTCTGCATAACTATTTAAATTACCTTTTCTTCCTTGGGGGGAAAAATCCATTAATAGTAATAAAACATTGAATAATAAGTATAATAATAATAATAATAATAAAACATTTTTAATCCCAGAAAGGACTTGATTACTTAGTAGCCAAAGAGGGAGATGTCAACAAGGATAAAATCTAATCTTTTTAATCAAGTGAACAAATATTGAATTACTCAGTGCTGTTAAATGGCATCATATAATTTATCCATAGATGATATAGTTTCAACCAGTAGAAAACTGATTAAAACTTATTTTGACAGAGTGCTAAGAGGCAACAGTTGACATAATGAGGTAGTTAAAGGCTTCAAAACTGTGCCTTTTAAAAAGATAAAAAATAACTTCTACCTCAAAGGAGGAGGGGAGAAGGAAAACCAGGTATCAATTAGAAGTCACAGAAACATGATTGACTTGTTGATGATTTTCACCATTCCTCAGAACACTGCAAAGGCAAGACATAAAACTGAAGGTAATTTCATAGTCAGCATTGGTTTGAATATTTTCATCAAAATATTCTTTCTGTCACATTTCTTCAGTGTTTGGAATAAAATGATAAACCATTATGATCTAAAGGAGAATGGGAGCTCCTTTCCAAAATAGGACTAAGCTGACAAAAATCTATTTAATAAATAAGATATAAAATAAATTAATTCTACAGTATCAACTACATTTTCAGTGAGTTCATTAAAATTTAAAACATTTTTGACATGTGAGATATTTTAGGCCAGTGACAGGAAAAGAAAAAAGCTCCCTGGGAGCAAGTCCCAATTATCTCTGTGGCCTGTGGGGTATGTGGAGCACAGCCCAAGATGGAGAGAGGTGGCCGGTGACTGTGTAGAACTGCATGCCTGTCCAGTAAGCAAAACTTTGCCTGGTTTCCTAGAAAAGTGTGCATTTCATGTATTTCCATTCTTCTATTTAAATTGTGATCAGGATGGGGGAAAACTCATTAGCACTATTAGCAGGATATAAATAAGCAATAATTTCTTTTACAAGAAAATTTAAGAAATTAAACACGAGGCCCTTCCCTGGTAGCACAACAGCAGCACTACAAAGCTAGCCGCAGCACTTCAGCACAAGTTCAATCCCCAGCCAGGGAGCTGACCCACATGATGCAGCAGGCCTCTCCTATCTTGCCTGCTGCTCCCCTCAGCAGTGTACTTTGTCGATCTGCCTGTTCTGCTCCCCACTCTGTATCTGATGAATCCCCTCACTGCCCCTGCACCACTGACCAGTACCCCAGGCCTGTATACATTTAAAAAAAAAATTTTAAAAACAAATTAAACATGACTGTGACTTATAAACCAACTCTGCCACACCATAAACAGTAAAATAATGGCAACCTCACCTTATTCACGACAACAACACACATGTATACAAGACAAATATTCATTCATCAATAACAGAACTGTCCAGTGTTTTACCCACCAGCCAAAAAAACACATTATTTATTTTTCTCCCATTTGCCACAAAAATAAAGATAACACCTGCTGAATAAAAAGTTACAAGTCATACCTCAGTGAAAGACTTGGGGTAAAACATTCAACAAATCCTGCCCATATGCCCTGTCTTGTTTAGCCAATCACCACTCTTATGGGGGAAAAAAAAATCTGAATAAAGGCCTGTAAAGATTACTTTTTATTAAAACAAACCAGAGTACCTTAGCTTATCGATAGCCAGGACACTCCATTCTTTCCTAACACAATTAAGACTTATGCTAAATTAGTCAAATCCAACTTCATTTAAATTTTTTCAGCCAACAATATTCAATCATCTTAGTATGTAAACCACTCATCATAGGAAATATCTCAACTATAAGGATCACTTTTGTATAAGAAAACTTATTTCATAATGGTTCATGGTACAACCACATTCTCATTATGAAATAATTATATGCAGTTTTCCAAAATTGAATTCCTGACTGACTTAAAAACTTTCATGGAAGTCACTATTCTTAAAGTCTTGTAGCAGAGAAATGACCATAAAACCTTTGGGGCAAATGTCTCACTGCAATTTTCTCGTGACCAGGAAATTACCTCAATACCTTGGAAAGATAACTGGACTCTTACAAGTCATCGTATTTGCTTCCTCACAATTTTACAATAGTTTGACAAGCCTTCCCACTCATTTTAAATTATATTTCAAGTACTACTAAACTGTTTTAAGCAATTTGATTTCTATAATAGTGTCAGCGTCTTTCATCTTTTTACTCATACAAAGCTGAGGCTCTTCCTTTGCTTGTTTTTTTTTTTTTTTAAGAGTTCTCAATATTTTCAGTCAAGTGCTTCTTACCAGTTCTAGTAAGTATAGAATCTCAAAGGCAATTTTATGTTTAGAAAACCCTAGTACATGATGAGTCTTCCTAAAAAATTGCTGCTTACTTCACTTTATGAAATCAAGAAAGATATCATATGGAAAAAATGAAAAATATATTGTCTTTCTTTGTTCACCAGTTTTAATAGAAAAGATGCTGTAAGGTCAGGAAAATAAATAATGGGAAAAAATAAGTATAGCTTTAAAATTTTTTTCAAATCTCCCCTTAAATATAAAGAAAAGACATAACTGTGATTACAATTCATATGTTCACATCTTCCTTCAAAACACACTTTTTATATTGAAGCTATAAAGAACAAAAGTTACCCATTCATTATATGGCATGCATTAGCAGTGCACTGGTGGGTTTAACCTTGGTTTTCAGTAACATGTATATACAGATAAATCTCTTCCTGAGTTTAGCTTCATCTTCAGTTGAGACCCAAATCACTTGCTTGTCTATTTTTGGCAAGATACTTGACCATGTGATAAGGCATTCAAACATTACAACCTTCATTCCTTTTCAGTGGCAGAACCCTCCTTGGTGAGGTCACCAACATGCCAGGTATGAGGACAGGCTCTAAACTATGGTCTTGTGAAACTAGAAAGCTGGTCTCTTTATTCACTAGTCTGAAGGCTACAGCACTGTCTTTTCATATATTTGGAGATCTTGAGGTTTTCAGTTGAACCGATTCAAAATGGTCTTCCTTTTCCTATAAAGAAATACAAAAACAAAATCAAGTTGCCAAAATTCCAGTAAGATTTTAGAATCTTACATGACCAGAAGGAAAGTTCTAAAAATTGTTTTACTCTCTGTACCTGTCACTTGTAATCAGGTTTTTACTTTTAAAGGAGAATGACAGATATAAAACAGCATGCCTACCCTGAAGTAGGCTTTTGATGTCCAGGAGAAAAGACAGAAAACCCAAAATAGAAGCAAACGCACAATTGCTATAGATACCAAAAGATGTATCAGTGATTCTTGTGGAGAAACCAGTGAGACCCTTATTAAGAGGACATTTGACCTGGGTGCTAAAATAGACGACCTTGCCCTGTCACTGGCAGACAGAACAGAAAGAAACTAAATCTTCTCCAGACAGTATAGGCTAAACAATAACAGGACAGTAAAAACAAATGAGAACACCAGTAAGACATTAGATCATAGGTTCAATGATGTGTTTTAGGAAATTATTTGGGGTATATGTCTATTAAATATATTAAAAAGTCATCTTAGACAATAATAAAAAAGTTAAGTCAAATATATTATTGCTGATAATTGTTATATAATACATTCCAAATGCAACCTATTAAAATAAATCACTTATTTAGTGAAGGAAAAGAAGTAAGAGGCATGCCATGTCCCCTCCCATGGCGCCTAAGTGAGAAATCCTTAGAGCTTGGCAGGGTCAAGGTACTGGGCACATGGGAGGAATACATGGCCCTCCAGGAATAAAAGAATGGCTGATTCTCGAATGGTCACTGTAACTTTTGATTTGCTTTCTGATTCTGTTGACACACAAGGCACTGAACTAAAGAAATGTTATGGATACTGTGCTTCGTCTCTAATAATACTCTTGAAAGGAATGTAACTTCCTCTATTCTCGATACTGATTTATCTCTGAGAAACTCCTTTGCAATCTTTAATTCTATTAAACTATTAACTCCTGTACACTAGGTGGCTTGTGAAATGAATGGGGAGAGCAATTAAAAGGATTAGAAAGGCATAGGTGATACATAGGGCATTTGTTTAGCAGCACTGAAGCTTGAACACACAATGGTTTCCTAGGGCCCCAAGTTGATTTCGGGCCCCTGGCAACATCTCAGAAACAATAAGAAATTAGGGCCCCAAGTTGATTTACGGCCCCTGGCAACATCTCAGAAACAAAAAGAAATTAATGTACTACCTGTCACGCTTCTATTAAAAGAATCATTGTATCCCTATATATGCTTGCCAAGAAAATTGTATAAATGCTCTGCACTCTTAAAAATAAATCACATTCAGATATGCACTCCTAGAAGTCGTGTCTGTCTGTCACTCAGCCACATCCTTGTCCACCCTGCACCAGAATTGCCATCCCTGAAATTTGTCTTCTGCTCCTGCTGCTCTGGTCCACAGCAGAGGCAGGATTTCACCCAGACCTTTTATTGTTAAAATTAGAAAAAGCTTTGTGAAGTCCACTGGAATGAGGTGAGGTTGGGGGTAGGGGAGACTCTGCTTTGAAGAGAAGATGAAAAACCTAAGACTATTCTTAAAATAATGGAAAGAAGAGGCAGACACATCCTAGGTGCAAATGGATATGTGTCTAACAAAGAGAAATAAAATGAGAAAATAATAGGAAGTAGACAGTGTGTATCTGTCAGGACGAATAAGTTGTTTTGTGTTTTCTCTCATTTGAGTGGAGAAGTTGAAGACTTCAGACAATCTCTAGAGTTGCAACAACAGAATTACATGGGGAAAAAATCATAGTGTAAACACCAACATTTCACTTCTCCCTGCTTTTGCTGAGATCACAAGCCCCAGGGAAAGCTCATTGACATCTCAATACTCTCGCTGGTTTTGTAAGAGCCCACCTGAGTCTCATGTTCCCTAGCCTTAGTTTGTTGTTGTTGTTGTTGTTTTAATAACCACTGATCATTCAAATATTATGAGGCATCTATTATGTTTCAGGAACAGAACTAAACTTGAGGGGTAAGAATGTCTGCCCTCAAAGAGTCACAGTATATTACAGGAAAGAGCTTCTGGGTGTTGCCCGTGAACTAGAAAGAAAATCTGAGATTGATGTGGGCTTTTCTTGAGAAGACTGGACTCAATCTGTTTCTGAGAGGGGAACAGAGACCTCTTGGTTATCTTCAAAGTAATATTGAAGGTAAAACACTGAAAACTTTATAAATCATGTTAGGTTCATATGGTGCTTTAGTTGCTATGTCCTTTGTGTTTGTATGGAACTTTGTTCCTATTGCTAGTATTATGTGTGTGTGTGTGTGTGTGTGTGTGCACGTGTGGTTTGTACAACTAACTGGAATTTTCTGACAGAAGAAATTGTGTTTCACTCATTTTCCTTGACTTGTAAAATATGATTGAAGGCTTTGCACAAGGTAGGATTCAATCAAAGTTATGAAAATGCGAAAGAGCTCATTGTAGGAGGAAAAAATAACGGAATGAAACTCAGGAGCCAGTCCAATTCTAACTCTTATCTAAATCCCCTCTTGGACAAATAATGAAGTACTCTAAGTCGGCTTATTTGTGCATTAAATAAATATGTTGTGCGAAATTAATTTTTTAGAGTTATTTTTATTTATTTATACATTTAAGAACTGGGGTGTAGGTCAGAGGGGTGGTAGTGATAGGATTCACCAAAGGCAAATGGGGAGAAGACAGGTAGAATCACTGAAATATACTGCTGAGGGGAGTAGCAGATGACAGGAAAGTTCTGTTGTGCCCTGTGGATTAGCTCCCTAGATGAAGATCAAGATCAAGCACAGGCCATAGTGGTGATGGTGCTGAGTTTTTTAACCCCTATGCCACCAGAGGGAAACATATTTTTAAGTTCTGAATTCAATAATTTACTCAAATACCAATTTATACCAGGTTTCCTTACTTTATCACCACCCCCTTTCCTGTACTCCCCTGTATACTCTCTGTGTCCAAGAGAACGTATTTAACTTTCTTACCATAATGGATGTTGGTGTATGTGCGTAATGTACATATACCCTCCTTCAATAAACTAGATAGTCTCTGAGATATACAACTGTAACTTGGCATAGCACACATGGAAGAATATCTAACACACAGTCTTTCATAATGATTGTGGAGTGCACAAGTAAAAGAAACAATGAAAGAATTAAACTAAAATAACTTTTTTGATTTTCTGAGAATGTTAAGAAAGATAAATCTGTAAGTAAGATAAATCTATAAATAAAACCCTGTAAGTCCAGTGCACTGGTAGGGAAGTACCAAGTAAGGTACAGCCTTTAGAACATGAATAAAGATACATTAGATAAACAAATCTTACATGACACATATGTAAGATACTTGCAAACACTGTTGTTCCATGAGACCACATATAACAAACTTTTAAAACTCGAACACACCACAAGACTTGCATAATGATATCTATAGTGGCTTTATTCACAGTTCAACACTAGAAATAGCACAAATATATATCAAGAGGAGAGTAAATACATCTTGTAGGATAAAATATTGAAGCCATAGAATAGTGCTCCTGAATAATGACTAACAAACAAGGTAGATGAATCTCAAAAATATTTCCCTGAATGAAAGGTTAAACAAATTATACACCTGTTGTATAATTTCAATTATATGAAGTTCTAAAACAAATAAAACTAACCCATAGATTAAAAAGATCGGACAGCAATTCTGTTTGGGAGATGACAATGGGGACTGATTGAATACATGCAAAAGTATCCGAGTTTACTTTCACGGTTGATGCTAATGTTCTGCGTTTTGACACAGGTCTCTGAATTTATCAAAATTCATCAAATCTTAAGCTTATGAGCATTGCACTCTGTGTAAACATTTTATCTTTAAAAATTGAAAATATTGGGCCCTCCCTGGGCGGTTTAAAGCACAGTACAATGAAGCTAAAGCCACTTCATCACCAGTCCGATCCCCGCCCCAGGAGGTGACCCACATGGCATGGCAGACCTTTCCTGTCTCGCCTGCTGCTCCCCTCAGCAGTGTACATCATCAATCTGCCTGTTCTGCTCCCTACTTTGTCTCTGGTGAGTCCTCTCACCACCCCTGCACTGCTGGCCTACACCCCAGTTATGTATGCATGAATAAATAAAACTTTTTTAAAAATTGAAAATATTGGCTCTCCCTGGTGGCGCAGCGGGTTAAAGCACAGCACTGAGAAGCTAAAGCCACTTTCACATGAGTTTGATCCCCACCTGCCCTGGAGGTGACCACATGGCGTGGCAGACCTCTCCTGACCCGCCAGCTGCTCCCCTCAGCAGTGTACTTCGTGGATCTGCCTGTTCTGCTCCCCACTCTGTCTCTGGTGAAGCCTCTCACCACCCCTGAGCCTCTGGCCTGTACCCCAGTTCTGTATGCACAAATAAATAATAAATAAATCTTTAAAAAAATTGAAAATATTGACTCTTTTCATCACTTATAAGATTCTTGATGCATTTAGGGGTGAAATGTATTGAAGTATGCTCTTACTTTGAAATGCATCCAGAAAAAATGATGAATTGCTAAATGGATGAAGAAATAGAGATATGGAGAGAGAGGTAGTAAAGCAAATACAGTACAATTTAGGTGGTGGGTATATGGTTGTACCATTATACAATTCTTTAAACTTTTCTGTAATATTTGTATTTTTCATTTTAAAAACTTTAAACATCTTGTTTACTAAAATTGCTATTCAAAACAAAAAACTCTATTTTCCATGTGGTTTTAAAAAACCCCTTTCAAGTTTCAACTCTTTGGCTATAAAATAACAATACTTAGAAGTTGTTAAAGAAATGCTCAATAGTTTATACATATAATACATAACCTATTCTTTCCCCCTTGAATAACCTCTACTTAATCTTTTAGAGTCACCTGAGCATTCACTTTCTCTTGAAAATCTAGTTCCTAGCAACTAAATGTATAGATACAGAAACACAGGAGTAAACCAAGCAAAAGAGGTGTAAGTAAACTGATGATGGGAGATAATTCTGCTCCTGCATGTCTTGTGGGGAAAACACTAGTTGTCTTTTGGTCTAGATAATCTTCTTAAACATGTTTGTATCATAAAAAGCCTGAATGATGAAAATAATGTCTCCATCCAAAACAAGGAAAAAGTTTGCTTACACTCTAGGAAGTTATTCAGGAGGCAAATGGCATACTTGTTACTTCCTCTTAAGAAAAACCCAGGTCCTCACCTAAGAGTTTCTCTTCTACAATCTAACCTAGATGTGTACAGAGTGGTCCCCTTCAGTCTGTGAAAAGTGGGGCTTGAGGAACCAAAGCAAACACTGTCATTTGTGTTAGTATTTCTACTGTGAGAAAGAAACTGTGTTCTGTCTCTGATGCAGGTGCTTATATCTTCCAGAGTCCATGAAACTACAGCAGACTAATTTGGTGACTAACAAGTAGAGTGCAATTTCATAACTTTCACAGCTCTTCATTGTTTTGCTTGATGAGGATGGGGAATTGGCAGACAGGTATCTTTCTGGAAGAGGAAAGACAAGAGCCTCACATACTGGCTAACAAGATTGAGAGAAACCCATGAAAATAATTGGTATAAAATCAATTCTGAGTGGAAAAGTGTTACCTCTTTTCAGACAAGTCAAGAGACATGCAGCAACAATGAAGATTAAAGAAAACATGGAAGCCATGTGTGGAGAAAAGGTAAGTGAATTGTGAGAATTGGGGCTCATTCACTTGGGAGATGATATATCAGGAATTGATAACTGTTAAGTAAGATTGACAATAGGGCCCTCCCTGGTGGCACAGCAGGTTAGGACGCAGCACTGCAAGCTGGCCACAGCCACTTCAGTGCAAGTTCAATCCCCAGCCCCAGAGGTGATCCACATGGCACGGCAGACCTTGGCTGATCTCAGCAGGATTACTTAGTTGATCTGCCTGTTCTGCTCCCCACTCTGTCTCTGAAGCCTCTCATTGCCCCGGCACCTCTGGTTTGTACCCCAGTTCTGTATGAATAAATAAATAAATCTTAACCAAAAAAAATGAGGATGTGAACCAAAATTTAAAAAAAAAAAAAATCGATTATAGCTGAGCCATCCTATGTTCAAACCACACATTAACTTAGATGTTACTATAAATGGTCAAGAAATAAAGTGTGTTCCTTTATGTGAGTCAAGCCAAAATCAACAGGGTGATCGAAATCCTCCAACCCAACAGAAAAAGCAACTACCTATGACTTCAGAGTCAAGAGGTCCCCAAAGCTGAAATAAATGAAGACAGTAATGTTGCCTCAGTAGTTAACATAAGACTTTGGGTAGACCAAAAATATTTGAAATTTTGTTAAGCAACTATGTTTTTTTCTCAAAAATAACAGCAAATACAAAACTGTCTTGCTATCACAGATGTTCTTTCTGTGCATCCCCCTCCCTTCCCTGACTTTAACTGTTTAAAGGAGAAAGATGACTGATTAGGGGAAGAACAAAAGTTATCTTTAAGTAAGAGGGACTGAAGGTCATATATAACCACCTGTGTCTGCTAGGGAGCCTTAGGAAAGGAAGAACTCAAACTTTCATAATCTATTGGTGCAGAACACAAGTCACTGAAACTGTAGAAGAGAAGTATGCAGATTCAACTGATGGAGTTTAAACAAGGTCTAGAGTGGGAAAGAGAAGATAAGAAGTCCTTGTGGAAAGGTTTCGAACTGTTGTTGCTGCTGATATATGTGAGTATATATCAAGAATTGATGACACATGCTTATAATTTCTCATCTCATAAGTACCAGAGCAGGCTGATCAAGAACAGCCACATATAAAGAAAGGCGAGTGGGGTACCCCAGGGGTCCTAAATCCTCTTTCATTTGCAACCAAACGTGGGATTCATTATTGTATACAAAATCTTCTACCACATGAGTCCAAAAGTTGTCACTTTATCATTACCCTGTTTTTGAGGCAGAACCTCAGTATCAACAGTCTTGACTGTATTGTCAGGCTTCCACCAGAGCAGTTGATAAATCCCCACAAATTCTGGGACCTCCTATGTAAAGTTCCTTGATACTACTTGAATGTATTTCTAATGTTAAATTAGTCTATCCACTAATCAGGGTAAAAATAGCCCTACACCTTAGTGGACTCTTGGCTAATAGAGAGAGTATTATTTCACTTAAGCATTTTACTTGCCTTTTTATATCAGCTAATACACAAAGTACAATCTTTGAGCTGGATTCAAACTAACAGGATCTTAAAAATCTGACCAGCATGATGAGTCATCCTCTACCTTGTGAATTCACAATTCTAATAACCTCACTGATACAATTCTCTGTTATTAATAATTTGCCAATTAGAGACTAACAGTCTTTCCCAAGAGGCATCCTTTGGGATTTTAGATTCAATCCCTCTTTGATAGGACTACCATGTGGAGCCCTTTTAAGTAAAGATTAATTTGTTCCTGAGCTCCTGTCAAAAGTAAATGCCATTCCCATGCATACCATGTGATTCTATAGCCTGATAGTACCATTCATGATAGGTAGGATCTAATATGCTTCACATGTCAAATATAAATGGTATGTTCAAGAATATAGCTAGTCTGGCAAGAAACATCTCATCTTCATCTGATGATATGACAACATTCCCATGAGGGAAGCTTTTTCCCCTCCTCCACAAGACAAAGCCATTAGCTCCCAGGTTCTGGATTTACTGGGATTCTACTGCATGCCTGGGCCTGGTTCACTGATGAGCTGGTTGAGCTGAAACCTTATGGAGTTTACTGGCTGCAGCTGGTGGCCAACCTTAGCAACTAAGTATGCACATTGTAAAGCAACAAGACATTTCAGTCTTTGGGCAGAACCCAAAGCCATTCTCATAACTGTGAGCAGTAGTTCCCTGGAATACGCTTGTTAAATTTTAATGATTCTTAATTTACTGTGAAGAATCAATATAAACTATTTAGTCTGCCACTTGGAAGACTACAATTGGTGTATCCTAAAGTAACCTCTTGGGATAACAAACTAGAAACAAATTTTAAATGCTGATCAACTTGGTCATAAACATAGATTCTCAAGTAAGGACCCATCCTTTGAAAAACACCAAATAGAGTTAAGCAACTGATAAGGACTCCACAAATGCTGCATAGGTCCCCCATCCATCCAATATGGGAATTAACTATGGGTACAAAATAGAACTCTTATTTCTGTGCACAGGTTATCACAGCATGCCAGAGCTGGAATTCATTCCAAAGGTTGTCAAAGTTTTCGCTGGAAAGTTGATTTCACCAGTTATTTGATCACATCTTTGGCTTATAGCTGGTCCCTTACCACCAATGACACCTGTTCAGGTTATGGAGTTGCTATCTAGTCTGATCAGTTAATTCCAGGCACACATTTGTAATCCCTGGAAAAAATGATTAATATCTGTGGCTTTATGGACCATTTGCACTCTGACAATAGTGATCTTTTATCATAAAACTACTCAAATGGACTGAAAAGTATAGGAATTCAGAGATTCTTTCATGTGTCCTACCAGTGAAGGCATGTGATAACAAGGAGCACTGGATGGCCATCTCAGTGCCTGACATGAAAAAAATACCTGACTCTCCCTCACCTCCTCCTCACCCACACAGCTTGGTGAGGCAGTTACTCAACATGGCCACTGCAGAAATGAATTTCTTTATCTTGGCTGCTTCTACTGGGAACTCTAACATTTTACTAGCCAGCAAGGAGATTGCAGGTACCATCAACTTTCACTAATAAAGATCCTAGCTAATGTAAGTCCCACTTGGTATCCTCAGCAAGTGAAAATGTGACTTTCTTTACTGGGGTATTAAACAAGGACTATAAAACTTAAGTAGAAGCCTACTATTAACTTGCTTCCCTGCTAAAAACACAGAGGCTTGCACTTACATGCTGCAATGGTCATAGTTGGCCACAATTCAGCTATTTGTGGAAACATCTGAGTAAATAATGTAACCCATTAGCTGCAAGAATCATCCCCAAATAATAGTACCCTTGCTTACTCAGAGAGGTAAATGGTTCGTTAGTCACATTTACCCCATGAGCATTTATTTAATTAGAAAAAATGGTACAAAATGGTCTCTGACTTTCACTGAAGTCAGGAATGGTACCATTTAAGTCTTTCAAGATGTTCAGGTCAACATCAGCTCACTATCTGATCATTGTTACAGACAATATAATTGCCCTATACTTCCTCCTTGAAGGCCAAGACAAAGTCTGTGTAATAACTAATATATCTTTCTGTGTCTGGGCTGTCTTATTGGATTTCCATCATCTTAGATCAAAACCATAATGACCATTTGATTAAATACCTAACTCACCAAATTCCTTATAAACAAAAATGGGTGATGTGTTGAATCTCTAACTTATTTGAAATGACCTTGACACTCTTCCACCTCTTACAGAAAAACGATGTAGGGACCAGTGGGAAAGTTCTAAGGTTGAGTGGAATGCCATGCCACTCCCAAAGGTAGACCCTAATGATCTTTGAGATATTTTTTTTTTCTAGCAAGTTGGGTCTGGGACCCTCAATGTATGGTTGAGGCTAATAACCAAGGTTGGTCTCCTCTTCTTATTTGATGTTGTGATGGTAGCAACTTTATTTCAGTGCTATATGAATCAGAATGACCAAATGAATCAACTTGATTCCAGCCTTAGTCATTTGATAAATCACAATAGGTGCTGGAATGCGATGGTGGTAAAAACATTCATCTTAAGTCAAGATGCTATAGAAGCAAGATTTGGCTATTGTTAGGAGACTATTCACCATGATTCTCTCGTGTTTTTGAGGATCTCATAAGAAAGACATTGATTTCTCTATGTTCTAGACTTTCAAATGTCCTTGTACAGAAAGCCGTCTTGGAAGATAAAGGATATTTTCTCCTAGAGCAAAGGGCAGGTTTGCTTGCAGTCTTGAAAACACCATCTCTTTGTAGCAATAAACAGACACACTCTCTGTACAATACAATGACAATAATATCTCCCTTTGAGGCAAAAGAAAGGCATGTTTACTGCCACTGAAGAAGATTCTGCTTCCCAAAGCTTTGGGTTGCTTTCTGGTAACAATGCAACTCACTGTGTATGTGAGAGACATCTCCCCCTGTTAACATAGCCCTGTGGCAACAGGGGTTTTGGCATCTGGCATAAACATTGATATTCTGGCTATTGCCTTTGCTGTCAGGGTTAAACTGCCCTTTGCCTTTGACCAGGAGACTGATGTCCTCTAAAATGTCCATGAAACTTTGTTAATAACTTGCTAAAATCTCAGTTCCTGAAACTCACCCTACATTTGTTATTTCATAGTAATAGCATCCTCCCTAAAATATTATATAAAGAAGGAAAAATATGAAATAATGATTTGAAGGGGAAGATGACATTAATTTGTAAAAAGATTTCTTATAAGTATACCTAAATTAGGAAAGTTAAAAGAAGATAATTACTAAAATATTCTCAATAAATGTAATTTTTTTTTGTCACTTGTCCTACCTGTTGAAAATCATTTCAAATGCAATTTCTTTTCTCCTGTTTCATTCTATTTTTAATTCTGAGTGAGTAAGCTGGTAATTTCTCATGTTTTAAGTCAACAATGAAAAATGTCAATAAAATATACAGCCAAAGATTTTACCAGAGATGGTGAGGGCAAGAGAAGGGAAGTTACAAGAAGGTCTTCAAAAAGTACAAACTTTCAGTTACAAGATAGTTAAGCACTAGAGATGTACAATATACATGAAAACTCTAGTTAACACTGCTGTGTAATATATACATAAGTTCTTAAGAGAGTAAGTTCTATTAGCTCTTATCAGAGAAGTGTTTTTCTTTTTAAAAATTATTTCTCTATGAGATGATAGATGCTAGCTGAACTTTAATGCAATGACCATTTCATATTATTTGTAAGTCAATCCATCATGCTGTACAACTTAAACTTACATAGTGATGCATATCAGTATCTCACTAAAGGTAGAAAAATTAGAAAATAAAATAAAATTGTGCTTATAAGATATTTAAGGCTCTATACTCTCTGCTTCAAATATTTAAAAGCTCACAAATATGATGACATCTACTAAGATACCTTTAATAGCATAAAATCTTATGCAACCGTCCTCTCTATGAAATAATCATACCATAAGATAAAAACAAAAAAGAAAGCTAGGATTATGAGTTTTTTCTTAAGCTAAAATTTTATTTCGTAAATAATAATACACTGTCTTCATGCTTCAAAGCTAAAAATACCTCTTGGTTTGACTTCCTCAAATAGCAGTTATTGTTAATAGTTTGCTATGTAAATATCGACATAAATATAGATTTAATAGCAGTATGGTAGTCTACATGTCTGTGGTTTCCACTTTACTAATCTGGGACATACTGATTTTTCAGTACACACTTTAACAAATATCTTTAACAAATGCAGATTTTCATAGCATTCTATTGTGTTGATATATGGAAATATATAAGGAAATGTCCTACTTAAGGTATTCAAGGTTGCTTGAACTTAAGTAACCAACAAAACAATGCTGCAGTCAATATGTGTGTATTTCCAACTCTTCTGCATTTCTGTAGTATAAATACACATGGAGCTTTAGACAAGCTGAGTGACAGGGCTTGCATGAATGCTACAATTAGGCTAACATGCCCCTGATTTATAAATGCACAGTCATACCAAATTAAACATTCTGCTCTCACCTTTGTTGCCAAGGATTTCAGTTTTCCCAGTAATGACTGCTTATTGGAATATACAACTTCTTCTTCATTATCTTCTCCTTCCATGATAGCACAACTGTCTGCAGCTGGGAGCTCACACTCTTTTGAGTTAGTTGTCATTACTAATTTGGAATATTTGTACTCCAGTCTAAGCAATGGTAAATAAAGAAAGTAGTCATATATCAGCTTATAAAATTGCCCGCAGTATAGTTGCTCTACAGCAAACTGCCCTCACCTACTGCCACAGAGCTCTATGTTCTCACTTATCTACCACATACACATAAATGTTTCCAGGGTTTCAGATAATTGGTACAATACAGTTAGTTAACTTTATGACTTGTTTTACATTGACTAAATTGCCCAATTATGAAGACATTTCAAAAAGCAAGGAGAGATCTGGGTATCTCTATATATATTTTCTTCATTTACCAATATCTGAAAGCTAATTTACTATATGGCTTTCCAAAATTAAGCTCATAAAGGTGAGAAGACGATACAGGCAAGTAATTTGGTCGTTTTCTCCATATCATGCATTCTTTTCCTCATTATCCCAGATATGACTCTGTCCCTAATTATTACAACATAGAACTTTTATTATAGCCCCCGTGGCTATAATATAATCATTTTTAGCCAAAGCATGTAACACCAATATTCACTGAGGAGTTAGATTCAATAGTCAAATCCAGATTCTTCAAATCCTGGAGTAAATAAAGGTGACATTTGCCTGAAAATTTAGTCTGTTTCTTTGCAAAGTATCTTCCCACAAGAATATGATGATGAAATGGTGGACCAACAAGACAGTTATAATACTATGAAAAGAAACACAGAACAAGAATCTGCCTTCCAAACTTAGCTCTATACCCATTTATCTCAGTGATATAGGCTGTGTTTCTCTTAATTTTATAAGGGGTCTAAATCAATAATCACTATTATTCTATAAGCTCCCTATTATCATAATAACAATCATTTCTATTTGTTCACCTAAAAACCTTTCTTATTAACTCCTTCATTAGGAAAAACAACTTGTGTTGCTGAAAGAACTTGGAACTAACAAGTTCAAAATCATTCACAACAATAGAGATCTTGCAGTTCTCATGTGGTCACACCAAAGATGTAACTTACTTTTGATTTTTCTTCCAGAAGTAGCAAGTGAGAGCTACCAGCAAAACGGCTGTGAAGGCCCCAACACCTGCTCCCACTTTCAGCCAAAAGTCAACTGTTTCACAGGTTGACAACTTTTTCTCAGGCAAAGAAATCCCCTTAATGCACCACTTAGGTTCATTCCATACATATAAAGTTTCCTTGGGGAAAAAAAATCCATGATGATTACATGAGAAATGAGGTTCAGAGGGTTTTGCAAACTTGCTATTCAAAGTAGGCATAGCATATTATTAAGCATTCATCTAACAGAACCTCCAGAGAGGGGTATATAGAAAAGGCTGTATAAAAGAAAAATACGTAAAAATCGAACAAAACCAAATGAAACATTCATTGTCAAATCACAACACTTCCTACATGCTAAAGAGGTTGAATAAAATTGATTCCATTTAGATGCACATTTTCTTGCAGTTTGTCATGAACTAATTATTAGGCAGGATAATTTTATTTATAGTGAAGAAAACTTTTGATCAAGTTTTGCATAAGAACTTTAACATACTTTTAAGGAAAGTACATAAGTTGATAGAGCTTTAGTATATGATACTGTAAGTTTTCATTAAACAGTGCAAATGAATATGTTTTAAAATGGGTCATATAATTTTTTTTTAAGATTTATTTATTTATTCATACAGAACTGGGTACAGACCAGAAATGCGGAGGGTGAGAGGATTCACCAGAGATAGAATGGGGAGCAGAACAGGCAGATGATCAAAGTACACTGCTGAGGGGAGCAGCAGGCGGGTCAGGAGAGGTCTGCCGCGCCATGTGGATCTCCTCCGGGGCAGGCGGGAATCGAACTCATGCAGAAGTGGCTTAAGCTTCTTAGTGCAGTGCTTTAACCTGCTGCGCCAACAGGGCGCATTATAATTTTTATAAGAATGATAAGGTAAAAAATGAAGAAGCATATTCAAGATCTACTGCTGTATCTCTAAGTATAAAAAATGACATCGCAGAGAAAAATGTTAACTCTTGTCAGCAAAGGCTTAGTTCATCTGAAGTGAATTCTAAAAAAAAAAAAAAGGCCATGCGAAAGTTCATATAATCTTACTGAATCCACAATGCCCAATAAAAATGTCACGTTCTAACATCTAATGACAGTCTTACACACAGTACTTTTTAAAACTTCAAAATAAAAAAGACTTGCTTGCAAACCCAGAACAATTAACTTTCCAATGAATTCTTCAAATTATTAAAGAAATAAAATGAGACCAACTTTCTTAAACTATTATAGAAAGCTTACCCCTTCATTTGGCCACATGTCATTGGCAAGCAAGAAAATGACTGAGACCACCACTAAAAATTATATTTTCTAGCTTCCAGAGATACTTTGTGAACAGGGTACCATACATCTGATGTTAATTTTTAAAGCCTTCCTCAGTAACAACAGAGTATCGCCTCAAATTTTTAGTACTATCTGACATTTAGAAATAATGCTTAATACAGCTGTAGGACCAGATATAGATTTTTGAGATTCAATTTGATAAGAGCAGTTTTATCACAAGTTCTACAGTTCTTTTAGTTTATATCAGTTATCTATGAAAAATTTGTTGTAGTATATAAATTTCACTTCATACCCATTTGGCTTAGAAATACACAATTGAAGTGCATTCTCAGTCAATATAAAGTGAAAAATTGTAAGTAATTGAGCAGGAAATAGGACAGAAACACAGTGGGATTACTGAAAAATTCAAAGATATCACAGTAATATTTTGTAATCACGTTTTCCCTATTATGAAACTTTAGCATCCAATGAAATCTATCTCTGTTCACAGAGATAATAGAAAATGGCTCATTGTTATTAAGGTTCACTGAAGAGCTGACTTTTGAAATATTTTATTCAGAGATTAAAGTTGTCCACACCCTGTTGTTGTATCATCCATTTTTTGGTTATTGTTGCAATGCACTGAGAGTGTACTAAGCAGTTGTAAGAGTTTAGGAATGGCATTCTTTTTTTCTAATTGAAATTCTACATGATTTGACAAATATTTTCAAAATTGACCTCAAATGTTAAGAGGAAGTTACACTTAATTTTTGATATTTCTCAAATTAAATTTGGAATATGAGGGAAATTACACATTTTAACATGTCAAACACATAAGTGTTCAAATGACATTATTCATCAAGAAAAGTAAATATTTAAAAGAATGCTTTATTTCTAACGTTCTTATAAAAAGTTAAACAGGGCCCTCCCTGGTGGCGCAGCGGGTTAAAGCACAGCACTGAGAAGCTAAAGCCACTTCAGCATTTGTTTGATTTCCGCCTGCCCCGGAGGTGACCACATGGCGTGGCAGACCTCTCCTGACCCGCCGGCTGCTCTCCTCAGCAGTGTACTTCGTTGATCTGCCTGTTCTGCTCCCCACTCTGTCTCTGGTGAAGCCTCTCACCGCCCCTGAGCCTCTGGCCTGTACCCCAGTTCTGTATGTACAAATAAATAAATCTTTTTTTAAAAAAAAAAAGTTAAACAGAGATTTATCAATGAAGACAGTTTGAATGATACATAGTTTAGAGAAGTTGTTGCAACCTTAGTTTTAAACTTCTAGTCATCATCACTTTCCAAAAGAGAAATACTGAAGAATTTTAATAAAAGATCTTTTGACTTTTCAAAATCATATTTTTCATTTTCTCTAAAAATGTGATTATGTTTATAACAATTTTATAGTAAAAATAAAAATTTCCATTGAGAAGCACAAAAAGAAAATTTTATGAAGATTAAATAAACAGGCCCTCCTTGGTGGTGCAGTGGATTAAAGCACAGCACTAAGAAGCTAAAGTCACTTCTGCATGAGTTCGATTCCCACTTGACTGGGAGATGATCCTCATAGCATGGCAGACCTCTCCTGACCCGCCTGCTGTTCCCCTCAGCAGTGTACTTCGTTGATCTGCCTGTTCTACTCCCCACTCTGTCTCTGGTGAATCCTCTCACCACCCCTGTGCCTCTGGCCTGTACCCCAGTTCTGTATGTACAAATAAATAAACCTTACAAAAAAAAAAGTAAGATCTCGATTAAAAATATGTATATGCTGAACTCTTTAGATAGGCTTCTTTAGTGAGTTAGTTATACCCATCCAGGTAAATACCCACACCCTACTTTGCAAAAATTCATTTCATTTCCCACATTCCCAGTGTACATCTTCAGCTACACCAAAATGTGAGGTTTTTAGCTACTAAATTTGGTTTTAAATGCATATTAATGTCACATTAAGTTAACTGTGAGTTTTTGTCATATTTCTGAATCTGAGTTTCATTGATGTAAATAATACCAAGTTAACCAATTCTAGTTTCAGTGCCATAGTTCCTCTTAGGTAGCTTGGTCCCATACCTGGAATCCTCTCTTACAGGCCCCCTCAATTTCATGGAAGTCATGCTCTGTGCACAGAGGACAGGCTTCTGCACTTTCCCACAGGAAGTAGAATGTGCATCCATCACAGGTGCCTGCTGGGCACTTGCTGAAATAAAAAAAAAATACAAAACAACAAAAAATGACAGCCCTTGTTGCACATTTAATACAGTTCAATCAACGTTTCAGTGACTGTGGTATATGTAGAAGCAGTGTGTGTATTCTGAAGAAACACTCATGAAAAATAAAACAGAAACAGACAAAACCACAAGGACTACTTACTTCACACCTACTCATATAAACAGAATAAAAAATGACAGAGAAATTGAAACCCTCACACAATGCTGGTAATAATGTAAGGAACTACTCAACTATAAAATGAACACAGTACCTATGTTAAGTCCAAATAATGAGGCATCTTAAAAATATTACGCTAAGTAAAAGAAGTTAACTGATAATTCCACATATTTTAATGCTATTCATGTGAATGTCCATAGGAAGATCTAGAGAAACAGAAAGTAGATTAGTGGTGGTTTAGGGCAAGAAAGCGGGCAAGGGTATAGGCAGTGATAGTGAAAGAGTATGGCACTTCTTTTAGAAGTGATGAAAAGGTAAAACAATTGACCATGGTGATGGTTGCATATATACAAATATGAATATACTAGCATACAATTGAATTGTATGCTTTAAGTGGGTGAATATGTATTATGTAAATTATACATCTATAACATCTTTAAAAATTTAAAGGAGAGACAAACAGAGGTCATAACAAAAACAAACAAAAATCTCAGGGCTGTTTTCTTCATAGAAGTGATATATAAGTCTAATCTAAAATAGCCAGTGGATGTTAACCATAGTAGAACTGAAGAACTCAAGACAGAAGGATGAAATGATAGGTGAATTGGAATAAAATTTCAAGTAGGTCACTGTCCCAGGAGCTTAAAGATCAGTGAACGAGCACTGGGCTTACCAATGGAACATACCAGAAAAACAAGATAGTAAAGGAGGCATGATTTCTACTCTCCTGTATATAGGATGCCTCTCCTGTATATAGCCTTAGGTGAGAGGCTTTAAGGATTTAATGTTGCACAGGTCCTTGCATTTAGATGGGGGAGAGAGGCAAGGCGGGAGAAAACACAAAATTATCCAAAGTGAAAAACAAAACCAACAGGTCCATATATAGCTCTATATGATGCAAATGATTTTGTAATCCTCAGTTTCCTCATCCTGAGGATAATTTAATGAAGTGGTTGCTGTCAACCACAAAGAAATGATAAATGGGGCTGACAGTGCACAATGGAATTTCCCAGAAAAGACCTAAAGACTTTTTTAAATTCTGTTTTGTAGTAGGTGGCATGTCATAATAACATGCCATATTTTTATTTCAGAACAACCACAGTCTGTTTCAAAAACCTACCAACTATTACTGTGTACTGATAGAAGCAAGGAGCTATTTGGGGAGATTCAACTAGGGATGACTGTTTTTGTTCATAAAATCACTTAGTGCAAGAGAAGAGTGATCCCTTAATTTGTCTACTTCACTTGCCTCAAGTTGAACTGTGTAAAAACAGATCATTTTCCTAAAAACCTCCACACCGTAAGATCTTAGCTGGTGCTGAGTACAGTTGTTCTGACATACCAAATAGTGAAAAGACAGACATAGCATAATAGTGAGAATTCATAAAACATCACTCTTTAATTAGTTTTAACTTCAAGTATCTTTCTGATGATATGTAGTTCAAAATTATAATCTTCAGCCTATCCACAAAGTCAAATTTCATACTCTTAATTAATTAATTATGTGCCTAAAAACTGACTGCATTTTACGTGCCTGTCTTTCCAAAGTGTGAGTGTGCTTGTAGACAAAGGTGAAATGGGGAAAAAAAAAAAAGTAAAGTTCTTTATAACATATTTCAGAAACAGAGACCCAATATTGTCGTTTGAAAACAACAGTGAATGTTGATTCTTAGGAAAAATGACTTAACTCTGACCTACCTTAATTACTCTATAAAAAGAACATAGAGAATATATTCAGACTAAGAAACATTTTTTTAAGTGCAATAAATGAAAACCATGCTAATTAAAAAAATTATCCCTACTTTCCACCTTCTGGATCAGTATAAATAAGTCCTAATTGAAAAAAATTAGGTAAGCAATTAGAAAAATTCTTCAGGAACACAATTTTTATTTATACAACAACGATTTGCATTTTTAGTTACATTTCCAATTGTTTAGCAAAAATTACCAATATGCTTTCCTGCTTAAATCTCTCTTCCCAAATAATTTCCTATTTTATCTCTCCACCACAGAGAAGTTTTAAAAGGTAAAAACATGTTAATCTTGGGAAAATAAAGAAGTCACTTAAAGTTCAAGAAGAACTTAGCAAATAAAATGGAAAAAGAGCAAATTAATAAAAGTCGCCAAAAAATTCTTGGATTACAATTCTAACTGAACTTTCAAAGGTTTGTATCTCACTCATGAAATTTGGCAAAAGCAGAATGTCTATTATACTGCCTGCAGAAAGCAGTTACAGGGGATAAAATAAGAAAACAACTTGGAAAAGTTTAAAGCCCTGAGACTAGAAGACCATTCATAGGTTTCACTTTCTAAAGAACTGTAAAACCATAGAAATGGTGGAGGAAATCAAAATAAGTCAAATTCAGAAAGACAAACACCAGATAACTTCACTCATATGTGGAACACAGAGAAACCAAACAAAGAAACAGATAATGAAAATCAAAACAAACCATAAAAATAGAACTGCAAAATTGAAGCTACCAGAGAGGGAGGGTGGAGGAAAAGAAGCAAAGGGGAGAAAGGGTCCGATGGATGAGGATGGAGGATTATGTGTTTTGGTGATAGATACGGTGCACCACACATCTGAAGAATCTTGGCCCCCAATTCATACACAATGTTGTATATCGTTGTATATATGCTTCAATAGAATTAGGGCTTACTTCAATAAAAATACTTTTTGTGTGTGTGTGTGCATTTTTTTTTTTAAGATTTATTTACTTATTTGTAGAGAACTGGGGTACAGGCCAGAGAAGTGGAAGGTGGGAAGATTCACCAGAGACAGAGTGGGGAGCAGAACAGGCAGATCGAAGTAGTACACTGCTGAAGGGGAGCAGAGGGGGTGGCAGGAGAGGTCTGCCGTTCCATGTGGATCTCCTCCGGGGCAGGTGAGAATCGAACTCATGCTTTAGCTTCTCAGTGCTGTGCTTTAACCCACTGCGCCACCAGGGCGGGTCAAAAATACTTTTTAAAGTAGCTTAGTTTAGAAATAATTCCTTGATTAATTTTTTCCAATTACATTTTTTGCAATAGAGTTGGTTTACATTGTTGTACCTTCTTTGTGATTATAGGTTTAAAACAACTTTTTAATTCTTTTAACCCAGTGAATCACTTTAAATGCAGCACATCCTAATTTGATTCTTCATTACAAACATAAGTTTCAATCTGGATCAGGTCTCCCCCATGAAACATCAAGGATGAATAGAGCAATAATAATTTTAATAATGTTTAAATATAAAATGAAAAATAAGGGAAAATTATTCAAGAGAATAAAAGAGAACAAAATAAGTGAAGAATAAACTAAACAAATGCTTTCTTGCTAAATACTTGAAGTACCTTACCCTTGTATTACTCGTGCCTCACCATCTCCACTCCTTTTGTAACAGGGTGGTCCCTAGGAAAAAGGGAAGTTCCAGGTTCCCTGCCCCACCCAGAATGAGGGTGGAGCTGAGCAGAGAAAAAGGAGAGAAGAGAAGAGAGAAGGAAATGAAGCAGGATGGAGAGCCAGACAGAGACCTGAGGAAGACACATGGAGCAGCAAGCATGTGATGAAGAAACCGTGCTTGTTTCCTGACCCTGGACTGGTTAAGGCAGATGTGGGTGAGAGACCTGTAGGGAGGTGTTTATATTGATTTTGGCAGTGTTTATATTGGTTTTGATTTTGCTCTTTTCCTCCCAGATTTGTCTGGCCATTTCTGACCCTTTTTCCATGGGTCCTGGCCAGAAGGTGCTTTAGTCTAGTGGCAGGCTTTCAGGCCTTGCTTTGGGCCAATCCCTTTTGGGTTGACTTTTGCCCACAAGGGGATGGGTAACTTCATGTGTTTGATTTAGAAGTTATATTCTTTGTGTTCTGTATTGTATATTCACTGTATTAAAGTCCCTTTTCATTAAAGTTTTATATGCTTTGTCTTGACACGGTAGATGGCAGAACCCACTTAGAGCAGGCAGGTTTTGGGTTTCAGGGGTGCCCCTCTCTCCCTGTCCTCTAACAGAATTGGGGTGCCCTATACCAGATTTTGTCCTATAACATTTTCTACAAGTTTTTAAAGGTGTTGATAATTGTAGTTAATTTTTAACTTTGAATCTACATAATCACCATAGAAGCCAGTGAGTAAATGGCTGAAGAGACAGGACTTGGGGATGTATACCTGAGGCATGTGAGCTTGGAGTTGTCCAGAAGGACAAATGTGCTGTGAATTCTAGGAAGAGAAACCACTATTGATTCAAAGGACAACCAGGAGGACTTCAATTTGACATTCCTGAAAAATGAGAGACAGACTTTCTGGTTTCCTTATTTTGTTTCTAGCATTGCCTAATGGATCAGGAGAACACTGACAATGTGTAAAGATTCAGTTAAGTATTTTTAAAGACTTATATGCTTTGTGTTCTACAATGAGACACTTTTCCGGAAGGGATAACTAGACTGAAATATGAGTCATTAATGTTCTGTAAGGCTTTATTATTTTCTTGGGGTTGACAGGTCTATTGGCATGCAGAATGGCAACCCCTTTTAAATTAATCCTCTTATCTAAAGCAGGAACTATTTGGTTTGTAAGTTGTTTTGCTACTGAACTCTTATGACCTAATACTCAACCTCTTATTGTTTGACTAGATAATAAATTCATGTAAAATGTCTTTGCCTAAATTTCATTCAAAATCCAAAGTTAAAATGAACTCATCTATGTTCTCAAAACATTTCTGACCTGACACAAGTTATGCAACCTCTGTCGATAGACATGGTACGGATGGAAGGGAAATGCTCTGAAAAATCAGATTTTCCAAGCTAATTTATGTTATGACCTCCCTTTTTTGTATAATCATAATATCAAAATATTCTGAACAACCTTCAGCTTACAACTGGATTGCCTCAGCCTCATAAGGTGCTACCTGGCCCTGACAAACAAGTTCTGCACCAGGGTGAGAAATTCCTCTTGAAGTCAAAAGTCATTAAACAACTGGCTGATTAATAAAAACAAATGGCTGTTACTGCAAGTCTCTCTCACTGCCAGACTGAGGAAAACCCAAATCTTATCACTCTTATCTCACATAGCCTTCTATTCAGTTTCTAAATAACCACTCAAGCTTTCTACTGTCTAGTCTTTAGATATGGAAATTCACCCAAGCCACCTATTCAGAGCTAATCATGTTTTCTACCATATAGACTTCAAGAAAATGCACTTAAACTTTCTAACAAGTTTTTCAAAGAACCTTACCATAATTTGATTTACAAGAAATTTCCTCTTCCTGCCCTCACTTTACTTTACCCCCTAGGATGTCTCTATGAGAATGAAAGCCCTTAAGTAATAATGTTTAAGGGATTTTATTTTGGTTAAACTTCACTGTGGTAAATATAGTAATATTAGTCTTAAACTTTGTAAATCTATGTACCTGTTTTAACCTTGATAGGTTGATTTTAAAAATGTTATAATCTCAACTAAAGGTCAAAACAACCCCAGACTATTCTTAGAAAAAACATGATTGTGAGCTCAGCCCATTTCATATGCTAATGTCGTCCCTGTGCCTGCTGAATAAATAAACCTCTGCTGAAGGCAGAGCAGGAAGACTGCACCCAACTCCCATTCCCCGGTGTCTTCCCCGCGCCCACTCCCCTTTTTTTCCCTTTTCCCCCTTTTTCTAGGAATCTCTGCTCACCAACACCATTCCCACCTTGAGACCTGCCTGTTCTGCCCCCCCAATAATCTGTGGTTGGGGACAAAGAGTCTCCAACACTGACCCTTCTGGAAGTAGTCTCAGGATACTGGGGGAAGAGCAGAGGCTGTGTGTTCAGAACTTCTACCTTTGGGTCTCAGGACACTACTGTTGTTGTGCTTCTCCCATGTAAGGCTTTTTATGGGTTTCTTGGGGTTGCCTGATCTTTGTGGCTACAGATTGGACACCCACTATCATGGCAGATGCCCTGTGACCTGCTGCAGGTGACTCCTCTGGGTGTAGGCATCACAGGAGGCTCAGCCTTTCTCTGCTATTGCTGCCTTGATGGGAAGTCTTCTTGTGTGAGGTCCATAAAATACTCTTGCATCTTGTTCCAATTGTGTTTGCTCGGAGGCTGAAGAGTATAAATCACTTATAACTATGTTTGAACATAAAATGTATGATGCATAGTTCTGAAATATAAGGGTGTAAAATTCTACTACTCTCCTCCAAGAATCCATAAAAGATCCTGCTCTGGGTTCATAAACAAAAGTCAGCATCTGATCAAGATCTGGGCAAATAAATTAACTGACACTACCCTGTTCCTTTTATCCATATACTCTACATCATCTTTAATGAAAAAAAAAATCTGTTTGTTTTATCACCATTATTACAAAATTTATCCTAAAACTTAATGACTGCTATTTTTAAGATTACTCACTAATGTCTGAATTGTATAATTTTAACAATTCTGTAATAGAGTTATTCTATTTCTTCAACATAAAAACTTTGTTTTCACTCAGAGGGGCTTTTATATGCATCCTTGCTTTTTTGTGTTCTAAGAAAACATTTGGTTTTAACCTTTTGAGTTCTATTGCATTTTTAATTTGACTCATACATATTTGTATTATCTGTCTATAAATGGTTAGAGAAAAAATATTAATTAATTTAACCAATTGCTCTTCTCTGATTTTATCAATTTGAAATGTATAGAATTGTTGATTTGGATCATCCTTCTCCAAATAACAAATAAAACATTCGCTAGTATCCAAGAGATCCAGCAACTCTAGTCTGAAAGACTAGACCAGAGCCTGTGAGATAAACCCAGTACAGGACAGAACTATGAAGCATCCCTTTTGTGAGACAATATTCTCAGAAGCTACACTTACAAAGCAGAAGAGTTTAGGTTTTGAAAGAGGTTTTGGCAAAACATTTGAGGCTGATACTTAAACTACCCAAATATTTAAATATGGTTGCAAGTGAGTATGCATGTGGGTACGTGCATGCATGAGAGAGAGAATGAGTGATGATTGACACAAGCTATGCAATGTCTATCGTCTGACAGATTCCAGGTAGATCGGGAAAAGCTCTGAAAAATCAGACTTTCCACTGCTAACTTATGTTATGACCTCCCTTTTTTGTATAACCATAATATCAAAATATTCTGAGCATCTTTCAGCTTACAATTGGACTGCCTAAGCCGCACAAGGCCTGTCTGCCCTGACAAGCAAACACTGCACCAGGGTGAAAAAATTCCCCTGAAGTCAAGTGACTTGACTACTGACTGATAAAAGCAAAAGGGCTGTTTTTGCAAAGTCTCTCTAACTGCCAGATAGAGGATAATTCAAATCTTATCATTCTATCACCTCACCTAGCCTTCTATTCAGCCTTTTAAAGAGTTACTCAAACTTCCTATTGTTTGAGCTTTAGATGTGGAAATTCATCCAGGTTGCCTGTTTTTAAACTATCAAGTTTTCCACCTGCTACACCTTAAAGGAATCCACAAAAGTCTTCTGGCTAGTTTTTCAGGATTCTACTATGTAGTCTTTAGATAAGAAAATTCACCTATGTCTCCTATTCAGAAATTTGATTAGCAAGGAATTTCCTCTTCTGTCTCCCAGGATGATTCAGGCAAAAAACCAAAAACCCATTAAGTAGTAGATAAGGTTTAAGGGACTTCTATCTTAGTTGATCTCCACTATAGTAATATTAGTCATAAACTTTGTGCACTTATGTACCTGTTTTTAACCTTAATTGATTTTAGAATGCTATATCTCAGCTAAAGGGCAATACAACCCTAAACTGTTCTTAGAAAAAAAAGATGATTGTAATCTCTCAGCCCAGTTCGTGTGCTGATGTCATCCCACTGCTTGCTCGTAATGTATAAAATAAACCTCTGCTGAAGGCAGAGCAGGAAGACTTGCACCCAACTCTGACTCCCGTGTCTTCCTTGCTCCCCTTTACCCTTTTTTCTCCCTTTCCCCCTTTTTAGGAATCTCCACTCGCCTACGCCTTCCCACCTTAGGGTCCTGCCTGTCTTGCCTCCAGACACCTCAATAGTTGGAGCTGGTCTCCAACAGATGATTTTCTTTCTAACTTATAACACTAATAGAGAAGACCTTATATGAAGAAATATGGCTCATTTAAAAGGAGCACCAATAACTTGCAGATCAGTTGAGTTATTCCCGTAGGGATAAGTGATATTTGCATCTTTGCTTAGTGTGCACCTTTGCAAATCTATGTCTAGGAAGAACTGGAGCAGGGGAAATGGCAAAATGAAAGAAAGTTTATTGGCATGAAAAGGCAGTAGACATTGTTAGGAAATTCTCTCATCTACTCATCACTGTGTAGTATACAATCTAAAACCTGGATCATCAGTGTTTCTTGCTGTGCAAAGTCAGTGAGTTTGCTTAAAGGATCTCTAATGTGCTATGGCTTCTCCATTAGCAGAATAAAATGGTTCCAATGTCTTGATTTCTTTATAATAAGGCAACTTATTACATAAAAGTTTGCTTGTATATAACCTTTCACTAGCAGGAATTTCTTAGGTTTGTGAAGAAGCACTTTAGACTCAATGCTTAGTTCTAAATATTTTCCTAATGGAAGGAGAAATTCCAATTCTTCTAATCACCTAGGATTATAATTAGAGTTTTAGGAAGCCCTGTTAAGCAAAGGCTGTGAAGGATACATTTAGGACAGTAATGGTTGGTGCTTTAGTAATTTTATCTCTAGCTAAGGTACAAACTATACTAGATAAACTCAAAAGTCCACTCCAGATCTGAGATTTCATCCACCACAGACATCATGCTATTAAGTTTTTATCTAAAATGTCTCACACCTTCCAGACACTCTTTGGAATTAGCAACAAACTGCATATGACAGCCCAAACACACAGGTTGCCGTTTCCAACTGCAGACTGAAATTCCAGTTGTAGTAGGTGGCCCAGGGAACTTACTGCTCCCTCTAAGTTTCAGATGCCATAGACAGAGAATATACAATTCCTTCTGTTCCTGATCCATGAATTTTCTGTTAAGAAATTCTCATTTTCTCAGGACCAGGTCTTATCTTCATTTTCCCAGGTCACCAAGAGAGGGCTCCTACCTATATTGCTCCTACCAAAGCGAGCTCAAGCTGATTTGCTAAGATGATTGGCCAAGAGAGAAGTCTGGGGGTTGCATCTGCTTTCAGCTGCCCATGTCTCCCTTTTGAGATGTATGGTCAACATATGAGGATTCTTGATGTAAATACTTGGCTAGCACCTTCTCTCTCCCCTGAAGATATTAAAGCTTCAAAGCTTTAAAGATCTCAAAAAAAAAAAAAAAAGAAAAAAGAAAAACAAGGCAAAGAATGTCCTCTTCAAGATATCTGCCTCTGATCATTTTTTATAGTTAGTAAAAAAATCTCTATTCAGTTCTATATATTGTTTTTTCCCAGGACAAACTCTCGTTTCTTATGTTCCTATCCCAGAGCTCCCCCTTGTGCACCAGTGGGAAACTTATTCAAGAAAGAATTCAAGGTCAGCACATTTAGATTGTGGTGTGTAAGCAGTTACATAAAGCAGTCCTCAAACTTCACCGTGCATCATAACCATAAATTAATGTTTGATTGACGATGATGAAAGATTCAACCACAACCTTTTAAACTAGATTTTTAGAAAGCTAAAACGCAGAACAAGGTTAAGTCCTTCTCAGAAGTAAGTCGAATCTCAAAAATGTGTTTCTTAATGGTCCTCAAATTCTAAGTGCACCAGACTTGCTTTGTGTTTTTAGGAATAGTCCCATGTTCAACACTCAGAGATTCTTTAGGTGTTGTGGAAGGTCCATAAACAGGTTTTAAAGTAGACACTCTAAAGTGTCCTGCTGGAGGTGATCTTGAGAAACCTGGCAAAACTAGTTGTTTATTAAATAGAAAAATTTCTGAAAGTCACAGGAGAAACTTAATTCGTAGTCTATTACAAGGGGAAAAAAAATCGTAAAGCTGTTATGTTTAGCTGAATTAAAACACTGGAACCTGGGCCCTCCCTGGTGGCGCAGCGGATTAAAGCACAGCACTAAGAAGCTAAAAGCCACTTCTGCATGAGTTCAATTCCTGCCTGCCCAGGAGGTAACCACATGGCGTGGA
This sequence comes from Condylura cristata, assembly GCF_000260355.1. NCBI lineage: Eukaryota > Metazoa > Chordata > Mammalia > Eulipotyphla > Talpidae > Condylura > Condylura cristata. The sequence continues at coordinate 35,794,107 of NW_004567106.1, read as the reverse complement.
GACCCTCTCCTGACCTGCCCGCTGCTCCCCTCAGCAGTGTACTTCATAGATCTGCCTGTTCTGCTCCCCACTCTGTTTCTGGTGAAGCCTCTCGCCGCCCCTGAGCCTCTAGACTGTACCCCACAGTTCTGTATGCACAAATAATCTTAAAAAAAAAAAAACAAAAAAAAAAACACTGGAACCTATCTTGGGAGAGCTAGTAAGTTGTTTACTAAAAGATAGACATAGTCTTTAATAACATTATCTGCTTCGGTCTGAAATCGGATAAATTTTCTAAAGCCATCCAGGTAGACTCCTTAGAGAGCCAGAGTGGTTTCTAAGTTCAATAAAGAACCACAAAAGTGCTACTATAAATAGAACAAGCATCTGAACCCAGAGTCAGGTGGTGAGATACTGGAAAATGAAGAAATAATTGCTGAACACACCTTCTCACAAAGAAAGTGTGGTTTGCTGCTTTGACTCTAATTTGGACTTGACACAGAATTCCTCCATCGTGTGATGCTCTTGGCATCAATCTCCCTGTTTCTTTCTTTGATTTTTAAAGCTTTTATTATGCTCTCCTTTCATCACATTCTTCTTTTACCTTAAAAAGGTAAAAAGAGGCCCTCCCTGGTGGCGCAGCGGGTTAAAGCGCAGCACTGAGAA
>NW_004567106.1:35790666-35793011 GCF_000260355.1 Condylura cristata | reverse complement strand
TGGTGAAGTCTCTCGCCACCCCTGCACCTCTGGCCTGTACCCCAGTTCTGTATGCATAAATAAATAAATCTTTAAAAAAAAAAAGGTAAAAAGAAAATTTGTAAATCTATGAGGACCAGAGGAACACAGTAATTGGTGACTGCTACTGTGTTTATATACCCAGATATAAGACTAAAATACTGTTACTACTATGAATATTTTTTAAGATGCACAAAAGTTCAAACAATGAAGACTGCTGGTTTCTGAACATAATATGCCATAAACAGCGTAGTTTAAAATCTCTGAAAGGCTACTGTCAAACTGTCAAAAACAAAATGAAGTCCATAATTTTCTTTCCAAAAATACCTTCACTAGTTTGATGTTTTTAAAAAGTCTGTAAATCTGGGCCCTCCCTGGTGGCGCAGTGGGTTAAAGTACAGCACTGAGAAGCTAAAGCCACTTCTGCATGAGTTCGATTCCCGCCTTCCCAGGAGGAGATCCACATGGCGAGGCAGACCTCTCCTGACCCGCCCGCTGCTCCCCTCAGCAGTGTACTTTGTCGATCTGCCTGTTCTGTTCCTCGCTCTGTCTCTGGTGAATCCTCTCACCCTCCACATCTCTGGCCTGTTCCCCAGTTCTGTATGAATAAATAAATCTTAAAAAAAAAGTCTGTAAATCAAACTGATACAAAGACACCTTAATACTAAAAAGATTAAAAATAATCTATCTACAGAACAACAAATACCCATGAAAAATAAACCAACAGACATTTCAATATCCCTCATGCCATTAAAGCAGCCCGTGAAATGGATGTTTTTCTCCTGATGTTCCTACCCAAGTGTAATATATTGATCAGCATCTCTAGATCATGAAGAGCTGTCTTCTCAACACCAGTAAATTAAATGAATTGCATTATGAATTCTATAGGTCATATTCTTCCAACATTAGCCAGCAAATTGAACAGTTAGAAATGCATCAGACAAAGTATCTATCCCTATTCCTTAGAAAAAATAGACCGTGACTTAGAGAACAGACTGCTTGATCTGCATCACTCAAATAGTTCATTACAGATAGAGAACAATGATTCAGGAAAGTTACTGAGTCTAGAACATACGTACCACAGGGATACAAACTACATAACAATCAATAATCTTTGAGAGAATGAGATACTCAGGCAAACATGAAAAAACTATACAATTGATGTGTCTGAGCAGTGTTGAGATAGGCAAGGTCAGTATTCCTCTGAATCTGTCACATCATGACACTCAACACATCATAACAGCAAAAATATGGAGATTCTTTGTCATCTTTTGCTTTACAGGAACAGAGAGTATGTTCTAAAAGATTGTCTAGAGTTTTGCTTCTTCATGATAAAAACAATGTGATATAATTATAAGGAAATAAAAATACCTGGGGACTGAAATCAGTCCTGCTCCTGGTTTAGTAGGATTACACCTCATTTTCACAGCAGTTGACCGGCCATTAATGCACGATGTTGTGGTTGTAGAAGATCTATTGTAAGGGAAATACTTTACTAAAAGATACGACATAGGTTACAAAGACAAAAATATCCTATGTATAACTGCACCCATGCTGCATGAAGAAATGAAAAGAAAAATTGCATCAAAGTTCACTGAGTTAGAATTTTAATATAAGTTGAGCCCACTGTCTTTCACTGCTTCAGAAAACTTTGCTACAACAGCCAAAGGTAAAGTGATAAGCTAGCATTAAGTGTTTAATACAGTCACTATAATCATGTGTTATTATTGCTCTGACTTCTCCTTCAGTCATGTTTTTTTTGCTACGTGGAACTACCTTATGTCTACACACTTTACATTTCATATAAATACCAATTGCACTGGAAAGCAAAAAATATATAATTTAAAAAAGGGAATACAGGTCATATGTACTTAGACTGATGATTTTATGTGTGATTTATAAATATTCACTGCCTTTTATGTGTGATTTATAAATATTTACTGCCTAGATTATAAAGTACAGTTTCTTTAAAGTCACATTTAACAGATGATGTTCATGAAAGAAATTAAATAAGGTTTTCAAAGTATTCTGTTTATGACTTTTTACTCAGTTTCTCACTTTAGAATCAATTATTGATAGTTAGGTAAATGTAAATTGCTGTGTAAGGCATACAGTAGTGGCAGCCTTTTGACTGAAAAACCAATCAAGGTAAATAGGATCTATACTTACTTATAAAAGAAATGCACATCTGGTATTTGGCTGGGTGGAGTTGGGAACATATCTTCTTTAATATTAATATTTTGCAATGTGGTTTGAACTGTCACTCCTAGAAAACAAAAAGTAAACTATGAAGCAATATGGAAAAAATAAGGTGTACTGGCCTCTGC
>NW_004567106.1:35740470-35790421 GCF_000260355.1 Condylura cristata | reverse complement strand
AACTTATTTGGAAGTGGCTTTAGCTTCTTAGTGCTGTGCTTTAACCTGCTGAGCCTCCAGGGAGGGCCAGTAATGCTGTCATTTTATCATCAAAATGAATTGAATTAAATCAATGCATTCATGATAAGAATAAGAATCTTTTCAAAGTCTCCACAATAAAGTAAAAAATTCTGCTCCCTAGCTTTGTGATTTTACTCAAGTCACTTTACTTCCCTGGGTCTTATGTGCTATATTGGTACAGTTCACAACATAATTTAGATGATATCTAAAAAATCCTTTCATTTCTAACATTTGAATAATTTACTATTAAAATTCTTAAATTCTGATAAGTTTTGTCAAATGAGCTATTTTTGAATATAACTTTTCACTAGCATTCAACAAGGACATATTTGAGGAAACAAAAGTTTTTGTGTCCTAATAACTTCTAGAAGGTAATTCCAAAGGTTGCCTGATTTAAAGCAATCTAAAAGCAAGGCATTTTTTCTCAATTCTTGTAGGCCAAATGATGGCAGATGCAAAATACAAACACAAATGCAACCTTTGCTTTTGACACAATGTTCTGAGGCAGAGCACAAGCTTAGCACTGGCCTTGGTGCTGAAAATTAAAGCTGCAATCCTCTGGAGTCTGGCAATACTTTTCAAATCTGGTTGTACATGAGAATCATCTCAGAAGCTTATTAAATTATTAGATTGCTAGATGCCTTGTTAGATTTCTAATCCCTACCCCAAAGATTTTAATAACCTTGGTCCTTAAGAATCACTACTTAGGGATATGAATTCTTAAAATGTTCCTATACCTTCTAGACCACACAGAGAAAGAACAGATGGGAAATAGAATTCAACACTTTTTTTCTGCTACATATTTCAAGCTTTCTTCTGGAATGAGAAAAATAATCAAAACTACTGGCAGATATCATGATTTAGGCTTATATTGTGCTTGGTTAGTGCTGCATTTTGTTTTTACTTTTGGTTTTCAGAATTATTTTACCTCTCTTTTTTTAAAGTTTTATTTATGTATACATACAGAGCTGCAGAGGTGCAGGAGCCATGAGAGGATTCATCAGAAACAGAATGGAGAGCAGAACAGGCAGATTGGTGAAGTACACTACTGAGGGGAGCAGTGGATGAGACAGGAGAGGTCTGCTGCACCATGTGGATCACCTCTGGCGCTGGGGATCAAACTCACACTGAACCCGTTGTGTCACCAGGGAGGGCCCTATTTTGCTTCTTAAATTCCCAGAAAATCTGTTAGCTGACTTCAGAAATCATGTCACACATTAGTTAACACATAAAATTAGAAGCTTCTTGCAATCACTGATATAGACCTTGCAATCATTAACAGACTTTTCTTGTAGAGGCTTTTTAACCATTTGTGCAGATATGGCTCAGAATTACCTGCAGGCCTTAATCACCTATTATAAACACAGTGCAGTGAAATGTTATCAGAAGCATAATTTGAGAATAAATGCACACATGCATATATAGGGCAAATGAAGCTTACCTAAAAATGTATCTGCCAGAATGATAGACTGTGATGATAAGGCTGCACGGAAACCTTTACTTTCAGAAGGAATAATAGTTGACTGGCATACAAATGCTCCTACCAAATTCGTGTAATCATCTGACCCTGATACCATTTCCTTTACTGTAAAGTCTGTTATATTGTTGGTACAGAGAGCCATCTTCTTCCCCTAGGAAAACAAAGTCATAAAGGTGAAGTAGTATTGAAAGTCAGTTTCTAAATTGGATCCCACTTATCCAGTGATTCTTGTGAGCAGTGGCTCTTTCTTTTCCACAGAGATTCTGATTTAATTGATGTTGTATAAGTCAAAATATTGATGCACCAATATTTTTAAAACATTCTTAAGGCAATTCCAATGTTCAACCAGGGCTGCTAGTTCTTGCAATAACAGTGAATACAGTAATTCAAGGCTGAACTGACTGTTCTTCCTATTATAAGAATTTGTGCTGGATGAAAGGGAGAAAATTCATATGTGAAATTCAATTTGTTATCAATGCCCACAAAGAGATGACAAATTGCTAGGGAAGTTTTAAATACCAAGGCAAAAGACATGCTCTTCTCTCTCCTTCATACACCTATGACAGAAAGATTGTATGAAACCTGGAGAAGAAAACATAAAAGCCATGTTGCAGCAAAATTTTATGGCAACATCTAAATTCTAAAAGGCAGGTTACATTAAGGTCTTTACCCACCTACTTTTAGATTTGATAATATGCACCTGCTCAACAATACAGTAAATTGAGGGAAACACAGATGTTTACATTTTTAGTCACTGTAGAGTAAATGGACGATATCACCTATAAAAATCACAAGACTTTATAGTATGTTTAAATATTCTGTGACTCCACTGCTGAATAATTTGTGATAAGAAATGTATAAATGAACAATATTTTATTTGAGATGTACAGGATGCACAGATGGGCATAAATAAAAAAGTATTTTTTTTTCTTAGAGTAGCTAGTAATCCAAACCTGTAAATTTTTCTCCCTACACCAAGCCTTCTAGCTATATTACAGGTGCACTATATTTTTTCTAAGCTTAAATTAAATCAATGAAGATGAAAGCAATGGAATGTCAAGAAGAGGGAAGTGATAGAACAGAGCAATGGTAGAACTAAGGAACGGAAGAGGAAAACAGTGGTAATGGGAAAGAAATGAAAATTAAAAAGGGGGCAGAAGAAAGATTTAAAAAAGAGAAGAAATGACAAAAAAATGTTACAGAGAGGAAATGAAAAGGGGGCCTTCTCATCCCGGCTTCACCTAATGAGGGTGCATGAGCAGTGAGGGGAAGCTAGAGACTTGGAAAAGATCTGAAAGGTAACTTGGAACTGGAGAGATGTGAAGTGGTGTTTGCTTCTCAGCTCTGGGCTTGTTATCAGGAACTTGGGGGATACCGAAGGAGATGTGGAGTTGAGATACTTGTAGAAGATATTTGGAAGAGACGTTAGTGAAGGTCACATGGGAAGCTGACAATGGCCACCATTACCTTGATTTGTACACTGATTTTGCTCCTTTCATCTCAGATTTGCCTGTTGGATAGCCCCAAGGGAAAGCACAACAGGACGAGTGTCATCACATGCAAAATGAATTGACATAGACATTTGTTCCTTCTTATTGGCATTTTACTTTTGGACCAACATTTTTTGCTTTTTAAAACATGAAATTGACAATATTAACACCAGTAAAGCTTTCTCAAACCATAACTGCCTACCTACAAAGCAGGTGGGATTGACAAGCCTGATCCACCTTTACAAATGAAAGATCTTCAAAACACTAATACTACAGCTCCAAGCTTTGGAGTTCAACTAACTGGGGAAGTACTCATTACAGTCAGATAAGGTAGCCCTTGTGTAAAAAGCTGCCAAAATGCTAGGAGGCAACAGAAGATTGACATATCAAAGTTTGGTTTCTGATACTTACTGTTCTTTTCTATGGAGATTTTATTGGGCCATCAACAGAAAATATCCAGTCACTCAGGGCCAAAAGCTACCTCCATCTCACTATGGCATCCAGAACTCACCTCATGCCCACATAAGCTGATATTGAAGAAGTGGAAGTATTTTGTTCCTTTGGAGGTAAAACTAGGGCCATTCATTAATGAGCCCACACTGCTGAGGTTGCTGAAGTCATAGTGCAAACTTTTATTTTCTTTTTCATGGTAGAAAAAGCAGTCACTATAGCAAACTGAGTGATCCTTTGATTAAAGATGAAGAAATGCCAAAACAAACAAACAAAAATTGCAGAATAAAAAGTATTAGTTTCTTGAAAATAATTTGTTTCAAAAGTAATTTAGAAATTGAGTAATTTTTTCTCAGTAGTATACTTTACCATGTTAGTATAGAGAATTTCTAGATGCTAACTCAACTTTTCCAGCTACAGTAAAGATTAAAAAAATGTTTTTAAGAGTAAAGTTATTCTAATATTATGTTCTTATAGAAAGCTATTTTAATAAACAGCCCAAATTTTCTATTATGTCATTTTCAGTGCACAATAACAACTACATTCTCCTTCATCCACAGATAGCATGAACCTTTCCCCTTAAAATGTCTTAAGATACTGCTATTCTCCATACATTCCTACAATCAAACCACAGAGTAGTTTGCTTGCTCCACTTTAATGTAATACACAAGAAATCAGTTTTACTGCTTTTAGAAAGTAGTGACTAAGGTACTTCTCCTAATATTTTATGTCCCAGGAGCTAGTACTTTGATGGCCCATATTAATTGCTAAATAATTTTAAGAGCAGAAAAATCAAAAGGAAATACCAGTCATTAGCAAATAAAAAATAGCAACTGCATAGCAACCTCTACAGCTCCTGGAGAAACAGTAAGGGCAATCCTTGCCTTCCTCTATTATAGTATGTGCTCTGCAGATAACTGATGTTCTTACCTGAGTGCTTCTACTCCCAGGCCCACATGGAACACAAGCCTCTTTGCCATAGACCTGATGTATAGACAGGTAGGTGTCAGGTGGACACTCCTTGCACAGGTTGGTTTCTTTCTCAATGTAGTGGCCTGGGGGGCAGGGGACACACGATGAGCCGGACTGTTCAGAACCGAGGGCACAGGCACGGCATGAGGACGCCACCCCATCAACTGCATTAGTAGCAGTAATAGAATAAATCTTCACCATGTCATTGATGAACCGTCTATTCTAGAAAGAGAGCAGAAAGTAATGACTTCTGCCTTAGTGTTTCATTGGCAGCCAGATTGTTTTATGTTGATATCACCAAAATAAGAGCCTAATAATTTGTTGCTGAGTGTGGATTAGTATCCCTGCTTTGTTCTTTTATCACTACAAGCTAATTTTCATGGCATTCCGGGAATTTTTGCTGCAATCACCATGAGAAATGCCCTAATTGGCACAAACTTGAGCATATTATAAGCCTTGCATCTAGAGCTAGTATGGTTTAATAAAAAAGCAACTTATCCCTCATTGTTTATTCCAAAACAAGTCAAAAAGAAAAGAACTAAACGAAGCTTAAGTCTAATGATACAGTAAGATGCTGACAGTGCTGCAGGCTGGACAAGCTTGGAGTACAGATTAGAAAGTCTGGGAAGACTCTCTCAGCCCTCACCCAAACACTGTGTAATACCGATGAAGTCACACCACTTCCCTTCTTCTGCCTCTCTGGTACCTTTCCTAGACAACATACTCCAATTTCCTAGACAACATACTCCAATTTCTACAGAGCAGTTATGAGGGCAAAACATGGGGTCTTACTATACTTGTCCTTATTGTGACCTTGTTAATAAAGTCTAGTTATGACCAAGGTGTAGGCACCACCCTACTCTATCAGTACAGAGCTTTTTGTCTGGGACAAAAACAAAGGCAGGTAAGGAAGAAGTAGGATTCCATTGTATGTCCAACCTGCACACCACAGTAATGTGAACAAGTGTAAAGAACAACTGGCATCAAGTAAAGTCTGGAGAATGATCTCCCAGTGAAAACCTGAAGAGAGAAAGAAAATGTTCCATTTGCCACCACAGCTTTAGGTAGCTTCTGAACAAGTGGTTTACCTTGTTCTCACCTTGGGAAGGTCACATCTGTGGAGATCCACAAAAATAACAGTCCTTCTACTATTGAAACGTACAATGGAATTTACTTAGAGGAAGATTAAGTTGTATTCTAGCAAGGAAAGTCAGAGAGAGTAAATAATTCTGCATGATAACCCAATCATGAGTACAGACATACTCTCTAGGCTATAAAAGGAGATATTGCTATAGTGAAATAATAAAGCAACATCAGTTAATGGCTCTGAGACAAATGTCAGATCATTCAAAGAGAAAGTCAGTCACTGGCCTTCCTAACATCTCAGACAACCTTAAAAGTAAGCTTTATACAGCCCTTATATCACAAAATTAAACATTGCTCTTAAAAATTTGCAACTATATTTGTTCAGAGTACAGAAGACCTCAGACATTATGCCAGTCCACTTCACATTTTTTTAATCTTAAAAACATACTGTTTCATACGAACACCTCTATAACTAAAAGACTAATTTAACATCAATTATAAGAAATCTTTTTCAACAGGAGATTTGAGCAATCAATTTATAAAAGTATCTACATGGGGGCATTATCTTTGTGTTACAAAAAAGAGAAGTGTTGGTAACTTACATCTTGACCTTGGTTGGTTCTCTGGAATGCCCATGTAAATGTGAATGTTGCATTCTTAAAGATGACATGGGTGTAAGCTTGCTTTTCTTTGGTTCCGCCCCATGATTCCACCACATTGGTACTTTTCCTATTGATATCCTTAAATACAAGACAAAACACAAAAAAACAAACTCAGCATTAATATACAAATATATATATGTATTAAATATATGTTTGCATTTACAGTAAACCATGTAGGGCTTGTAAATATTTATCTGTAACTCCTAAAACACTAGAATTCTCAAGATTTCACTTCGAGCATCACTGACTAAGTAATTCCAATCTATCAATCACACTGTCAAAACTTGAAAGTTTTAAAGTAATAGTTTAAGAGGTTTGTGTGGGAGGGAGGGCAGCTGGAAGAGAGAAAGAGAGAAATACATTTAGAAGGGGAAACAATCTCTGAGACTTATCACAGTAAACTTCTGGGTTCCTCACAAAATAGCAAAGGTTTCCAATTTTATCTTTTTCCTTCAGAGATTTCTGATAGGCAGCTCTTGTACAGGGGTTGTAAGTTTCCCCTGAATTATACTTGCAACTTCTAGGCTGACACAAGTACAGGCTCACCAGAATGCTATTCTATGGTTATCAAATACTCTTTTGCTTACACCTGAACTTCAAAAAGATGAATCTGTGTAATACTTTACTTCTTATTTCCTTAGTTAAATTCAGTTTTTAGTATATCATATATGCATGATATTCTTACCAATATGCAAATTATTAGCATGGTTACAAAGTAAGATAAGTCAATCAAAGCAAGTAATAAACATCTAACTTACTTGAAAGGAAAACTAAAGCTAACTCTGAATTTCCTAATTAGCCTTCCCTGAAAAAGTCTTGACAGATAATGCAGGAATGTAATGTAGTGGCATGAACTCAAGACAAGTCTCTTTCTTCTTCTGACCATAAACACAGAAGTCAAATATGTTATAAAGCAAGCAAATATACCACCAACAGATACATCTTAAATTCATGCCAGAGCTAGGAAAAAATAAGAATGTTTTAGCCACATGTTAACAAAAATCTCACATACCAAATCACCATACAGAACATTTCCCATAAGAAGAGCATAATATATAGTCGTGATTTACTAGACACTCTGTTACTCGATGTTTATGTCTACAACAGATGAATGAGTTCATGGTTTGCACACATGTACACAGATCATGCATGATCTGTATGGTGACTTGGCTGCTTGGTATATGAGGATTTTTGTTAACATGTGGTAAGAACACTATTTTTTCTAGCTGTGGCACGAACTCAGGATACATCTCTTTATAGTTTGATTACTTTATAACATGCTTTTATTTCTATGTCTTGATATAGATAAGAACAAAAGGAAGATAAGCATTCAAAATATTAGAAATAAAAGGTATGGGTCTTCCTCTAACAAATTACTCCTCCTAAGAGAGGTGAGTAATAACAGTAAGTTTGGTAACAGAGACGGGGGTGGTACAAAATGTTCTACAGATGCTATGTGTTCATAGATCATTGGTTCTCAAACTTTATTGTACATCAGAACCATCAGCAAAGCTCACTAAACTATAAATTTATTTGCATTCCCAAAGGTTCCCACTCAGTAAAACCAGGATTAGGCCTGAGAAATGTGCATTTATAACAAGTTCACCAGTAATATTGGAGATGCTTGAACAAAGGCAATAAAAAGGCACCAAGAGTAAGTGGATATATATGTTACAATACCACTACTGGTTTTATGTTTTATGTCAAGGTATCTTGACAGCAATCTGGATAAGAGGCAGGTGAATAGAGTGGATAAGAGACTACCATAAAGCAATTCTGTTTCAGAACAAAATAGTCTGCCTTCATTTAAACCATTTTGAATCACAAATAAATGTTTAAATTGCCACATCTCGAATATATTGGAGGAAGCTGCATTAACTAATACTAAAAGGAAAGAGTAAAAACAAAGCATGTCTATCAAGTTGCTACTTAACTACTTAACTAAAATATTAGCCAGTACCTGCTAAGACCATAAGAGGTGTTAATAAATTTTGAGTTGCTATTTTTTTTTCAATCTAGTAGCTGAGATTTATGTGACATCTAGGGAAGAAATGGGCAAAACAAGGAAGACTTTTCTTTCTTCCCAGTGCTCTGCACCTCCATTATTTTCTGATCTCATTTATCAACATATGTTCTCCCTCCTGACAGCTTAAATTGCTAAATAACGGGAGAGTTTTCATTCCAGTGACAGCATATTTTATGAAGAAATTTCTACCAGATTAATATTCTGTGGCTTCTATCAGTTACTTGGACCTCCTCATTCTGTCTCTCTATAGAAATGAATGCTTTATTGTGAAATTCATTGCACAATTCTTAGTGACTTCTCTAGACATTTTTACTGCTTTTGGAGTGTCTTAAAAAGGGAAGAAAAATTAGATTTTTATCCCAATTTGCATAAATAATTTCATACTTAAAAGAGAATACTGAGCTTAAAAATCTGCCTTGAAAGCCATTCTTTCACTTACCACCATGAAGTATAGAACACAGTCTGCAGAACAGAGAGTCTCAAACACAAATGTTATTCGTCCTAGTTCAGAACCCATGGCTCCAGTCATAGATGTTGGTGGCCTATTTGACAGATTTAAATGATTGTATTTATAGTATACTCTAAACACAATCTTGAACACAATTCAGTCACTTTTTCTCATTAAGTCAAAAGTCATGCTCTTCTTTTCCCCTAATCTATTGCTTCTCTCACGCCAATTCCTTCCCCATTCAATCTCTGTATGACCTTATCTTTTACTCTAACATGGAGTCTGCATAACCTTGGAGAGATTCCTGAATCTTTGCCTATCCTAAAGCAAGAAAACAGTCCTCCTGGGAAATTTTAATATGAAAGACTAAAGCAAAGTGGGATCTAAATTTTTTTAACATATCACTTATAAAAAGAAACAAAAATAAATCTATAAATCAAAAGGTACTTCTGCAAATATCTTGGAAGAAGACTTCTTCATTAAGCATATAAGATCACGGTTATTGCAACATTTGGGTAGATACTGCTAAAATTTTTAGCACCATCATGTAATATACAACTAACAGTTATAGTTTTTCAACTGCTGATTCCATAGAAATTTAAATATCACACATTATCCTACAACAGCTTGAATTTTCTAAGTACATCTTAAGATTAATTACAATGGCAGTTTCACTTCATAAATTTTTGTTGGGAAATAATCGTGAGAATTTTACAGAAGAGAATCAGAATTGATTTTCCTTACTTAAACCCCGGGATGTGCAAGTTTAAGATCAGGTAATCATTGTCAGAACCTCCAGCCCCACTCTGGATATGATCTCCAGCCACCTCCCAACCTGGAAATTATGAAAGCAAATTTTATTAGTAAAAGTCCATTAGTCATTGCCTTAATCCTTTTATATAAGTTTTCTTTTTTTTAAGGACTATTGTGTTTATGTTCAAAGTTAGAAATACTCCAAAAGCATTCCTTTTTAAACTGTAGTTGCCAATTGTAACTAGATACCAATAAAGATGTTCCATTTGATTCCCTTGGAACAATCAAGTAATGCATATGTTACATTAAACAGCTTTCTCAATCAAGTATGAATTATTTTCTTAAATAAAACATAAGGTCTTTATCCACTCTAATATAGTTAGATGGAAAAATTATAGTCTTCAGGTTACAAATGGGAAATAGAAACAAGAAATTACTTAATAAAGATTTGAGGTCTGGGGTTTTTCCATATATTTCTCTGCACTGTTTTCTAGAGTGACCCCAGTTCTAAAATCATTCATTTATTTAATCAGTCAACTGTCATTCATTCATTGTGTGGTAAAAATACTGTGCACAAGGGATAGAAAGATAAGGCTACATCCATTGTCACTGAGGAGTCAGCAGACTGTGAGAGACAGACACTCTCTAGCACCTGTCAACTGCGTGGGGTGATGGAGTAGCAAAAAAGGTGAGGGAAGAGGGTGCTCTGCACAAAACAATCAACACATACCATAGGTTGAAAGGGCCCCAACAAGATGAGGAAAGGAGAAACAGCCTCTTCATACCATCAAATAAATTACTAATTAATGGTAATGTCTCTTGTTCACACTCCATCACTAATGGAAATCTGCTGTTTCAATGGACATGGGAGCTAAAAATTTCTAACACATTACTTTACAGAAAGAAACAAAGAAAAAATAAATTTATAAATTTAAAGATACTCTTGCATATATCTGGGAACAGCACCTCTTCATTAAACATCTAAGATCATGGTTATTATAACATGTGGATTAGACTGTTGCTAAAATCTTTCAGCGTCATTCAGCACACAACTAAGAGTTACAGTTTCTCAGTCACTGAGCATATCAGTGATATACAGTGAGGATGGTATTTAATGTCAGTATTAGATTTGTGGTTGGTCGGTTTTTCAAAGCTATAATCTACCATTACAGAAAGGTTCTTTTTAAAAATGAATAAATCAAGCTAAACCTAAAGTAATCTACTTGCTTACAAGAGAAATGCCAATTGTTCTGCTATTCAAAGGTTCATGTTGTTGACAAGAGTAACAGAAGGATCAACTCCTAATGCTAAGAGTTGAATAGCCAAAACAGTCTGACCCAGAGGGATACCAGGCCCTTGCCTGTAATTTATAGCATGAGAGGCATTTCAGTTTAGTGAGACTGGAAACTTTTAGTGGGTAAAGAGGAAGAGTGATAGTCCCATGAGGAAATCTACATCAAGAAATGGAGAACTTAACAAATGTTTCTCTAAAATCACTTTCTAGTGTTCAGAAATGTCAAGAGGACAGACAAAATTAATATTCCTCACTTTTGACCACTGCCTGTTGCTACAGGTTGAACTGTGTCTCCCTAAAAAGACAAGTTAAAATACTAACCCTCAGTACATAATTTGAAAATACATTCTCTAGATATAATCAAGTTAAAATGAGATCATTAGGGTGAAGCTACTCACATATAACTGGAGTCCTTACAAGAAGAGAGAAATCTGGATTTACACAGAGGAAGACACAAGTAAAGACACAAAGATACACACTCACTAGGAGCAGGCAGCCATGTGAACATGGAGACAAACTGAAATTATGCAGCCATAAGCCAGAGTGCCTGAAACTACCAAAACATAGAAGTGAAAAGAATGGATCTTTAGAATCTTTGGAAGCAACACTGTTCTGGCTTCACTTTGATTTTGGACTTTGTTTCTGGTCTCCAGAGTGGTGACAGAGTCAATTTCTGCTTTTCAGATCACCCCATTTTGGGTACCTTACTGCACCAAAATGGAGTATTAAGATCCATAATACACTTAGCAAAAGACATAAAATAGAAACAATATAAGAACCCAAAGCTTCGCAACTCAGACATGGAATTCCAGATTGCCAATATGAGAGAAAAGCTGCAAGTAGAAGATTACACCCAGGCCAATTATTGAATAAGAAGAGAAGGACAATAACTGCCTAGAAAGGAAAACAAGGTTGCAGGGGTTAAGGGGTGGGAGGTATTTAAGATATAGACCATCACCATCCAGAAGGAATATGCAAGCCACAAATGCCAGTAGGACTGCACCAATGTCACATTAAATAAAGTAAAAAGATGCAAAATTAATTTTAATATATTTTAATTTAATCCAACATATCCCAAATGTTGTCCTCTTACTATATTAATTATTGGGCATTTTACTTTTTCATAATAAATATGGATAAGCTAGTGTGCAATTTACATTATCAGCACATCTCAGTTCAAACTGGCCACATTTCAAGTACTCATTGTGGATAATGGCTGTTGTGTGGAACAGCACATCTCAAAGATATTAAGGCAGAAGACTGAACACAGAGTACCGACATTAGCAGAAACCTAAGAAACACTGCCTTTTAGTGAGCTCTTAGCATTTCAATCCACTCTTAATCATAAAAACTACGTAGAATAGTGTTGGCAAAAATGTGAATTAAAAAACTAACTTGTAATACTGACAAATATTTTTATTTTTATATATTTCTTGCTAGCCTTTGTCTATGTGCATAGTTATATACAGGTGCATACATTCTGCATTTAGTTTTATTTCTCAGAGCAAATCTGTTCCTATATACATTTTACAGAAAAAAAATTAAGAATCTTTTGTTTTTATAATTATTTATATTTAACTTTGAAAGTTAAAAAAGTTTTAGTGATGAAAACTGAAAATATTTTATAACCTCATCATTCACCTGGAAAAAAAGATGCTGGTAACATTCTTGCATGCATCTGGTATGTATTTTTTGATGTATAATAATTTTTAAATCATTGAGATCTTATTTTATTAACATTTTTATCATGTATTTAGAAACTAACATTATTTCATAAGCATTTTTCATTAAAAATACCTTGCCAACAGGTGAATGACTGAATAAATAAAATATCATGAGAATAGATGTCATTTATTTCCATAGTTTACTAATTTGTTTGCCCTATAAGAATTTCCTCCTGTTGACCACATGTCAATTTAACCATTTGGATTGTTTCTGCCTTTTTGCTTGTGTAAATGACACTGTACATTTTCTTATGATACAGTTTTTCTGTATTTCAGAATTTATGCAGTAAAGAATGCCAATAAAAACAGTTTTCAGGTCAAGCACATATATTTTAAACTAGTATTTTGCACTATTATTCAGATTTTGAAAGCAATATGAATCAATGAGGAATTATTGAGTACACTGAATTAAAAACAAATATATTAAGCTAAATGGAATGGTAATTAAGACTTAAAACCCACCCACAACCATGTAATGATCTCTTTATATATTTTTTGTTTTCCTTTTCTAACTTGTCCCAGTGCACATATGTTTAAACACACCCAGACTTTTTACCGTATTCTATATTTTCTGATATTTCTGCTTAGCGTTGTCTTCTCATTTTCCTAACTAGCATTAATGGCAAAAAATCCCATTAAAAATAACCTCTGCATGTAACTGTAATGATCCTATAATACATAATACAAAATTCTATTTAATCATATCCATTGTTGAAAAGATTTTCCCCTAGTCTTTCATTCATAAGTAACATTAAATTAACATAGTCATATATAATGTCTTTTTTTTTTACATCCCACTCTTTCCTTGGTATACATTCCCAAAATGAAATTAAGGAGTTTGAGTATGAGAACACCCAAAATACTTGAAACACTGCCAAACTATTCTCCATATGACTGCCATTTTTAATGATTATGTAATATTCATCTAATTAGTATAGCATAATTTTCAAAATGATTACTTTATTGGTGAATATTTAGAACAGAGCAGCTGCTTGCATAGCACTGTTTTGTTTAACAGCATTTCATAACAGTATTTCATAATAATATTGACAAGAAAAAAAAAATCAAATCCCTGCAAGGGCCTCTCTCTGTCTATATGTTCTCCTCATTTCTCCAGGTACTCAGCCTCCTCTCAGTCCCAAAGATGACACTTTTAGGTTAACTAGCACCTCTAAAGGGTCCCAGTCTACATGAGTGTGAGTGTGGGTGTGAGTGTGTCCTGTGATAGACAGGCTTCCACCCATCACTGAGTCCCAATCTGCACTTGGGACTACTGAGATGGAGTCCAGCCACCAGCCACCCAACACTCAAAAAAAGGCAAAATAAATTAGATTCTTACATGTAAGTCATCTGATTATGACTCCACATTTACTATTTTACATAAGTGGTCAAATGATAAAACTGAAGGTCCACACACACAGATTTTTGAAGAGTCGACTGCCAGAGTCTCTGCTGCCAAAATATATGATGTAGGCTGATTTTAAACTCACCATTCATTCCATCACATTTTGAATTCCCAACGTTGAAACAGGATGTTTTCATGTTGCCAGGAAGGACATTCCACCATTTATATTCAAACCCAAGTGCAGGCTCTGTTCCTGCTGGACATGGTCTACATTCTATAGGAGACAAGCAGAGCCAACAGTTATATTTAAAATGCATCTGGACAGCTTTCTCTTCTTCTCTTCCAAGCACTACTAAATTTAAGTTAGCACAGAGGGAAATGGGAATAAAAAGATATTGAGCCAACAATTTCTTTAAGAACTAATAACTTTTCTAACAAGAAAAATAATTCTGGAGTTAGCATATATGTTATATTGACTAATATGGGAAAGGATAAATACAAAATACTTTGCAATAGTTTTTAATATCTTACTGGAATAACAGCTAATACTGAATTATCCCTTCACAAGAAAAGAAATTCTGAGGCAAGTTCTCTTACATGTGATGTCAAAATCAATTCCCTTCACTATAATGGAGGGAACATCTTGTCCTTCCTACTGCCTCTTAAATTTAATAAAATATTATACTATTTAATGTGGGGCTGAATTTTAATTTGACTTGAAATTCAACTCATTGGCTATACTAGAAATTTTTCTGGAAGTTCAGAGGATTGGAAAAGTTTGGTTTACAAATTAAGCTCATTTAAATTAATATCTGCAACAATGAAAGGGATGGACTTTTCCAATCATTTCTAAATTTAGCCAAAACACTTTTTATTATCATATTAGTAAGAGTAGGAATAAAGAGAGAAAATGTTCATTGAGCAAACACTTCCTAGTACCAGAGTACTAAGGAGGCATTTCATGTAATCTGCCCTATGATGGTAAGCCAGGCATTACTATCCACAATCTTATATATGAAAAAGCTAAAGATCAAAGGTTTAAGTAACTTAGATAAATCACAATATTGGTTGCCTGAAGGAAGTGGATTCAAACTCATCTCAATTTGACTCCACAGTTCTTTCATGCCTATTTCCAGAACCCTAGATATTAAGCACAGTTATGGTTACGTTCAAGAAAAATATATGCAAATAAAATGCTTTGTAATATCTTTCTATTAAAACTAAAAAAATTCTATAACCACTTTCTATATCATTTGTTAAATAACAAAATTTTCTAAAATGTACACTTTGAAACAATATTATTTACGTACTTTTTAATTGCCACAGCATCAAAATAAACAATTTTTGGAATTGTTATAACACAAAGTGTTATTTACTATTCCAAGAGTGAACTTATATTGTATTTTTGCATCCGTAAGTGTACACATACACTAGAAAAGGAGTACTTAATCACAAATTTGGTATAATTTTCTTATCATTATATAGAGATAGAGAATCATCCCTTTAATAGTGTATCACACAAAAAGCCATTAGAAAACTTTTCCAATGACTGTTAAATAAGTCACTGCCACCTCATAATTCCGTATTTCTCAACTATTCTGAAAAATTTAAGAAAATCATGTGATTTAAGCAATTCTTTCATAAAAATAATTAATAACAAGGTAACAAAATTATTTTGCTAAAGGTCCAGTTCTTGGACCAACTGACAGCCTACCCTTTGTTCCATCTGAAAACATTCCAGGAGGGCAGGGGTGGCAAGAAGAAGATCCATTATTATAAAATCCCGGGTTGCAAGGTGGACAATCCTTCTTCTCTCCAGAAGGGGGCAATCTAATAGCATCTGCAAGATCCTCCCGGCAGATTTTTGGCTCTATCCACTTGTACATTATCTGTGTCTGAAAAAAAAAAAGGGCGGGAGGGGGGAAACAAACTTGCATGTCAAACATGCTTTCTAGACACAAAATGTTAAACTGAAAGCCTAAAAAATTCCAAATAGTGACCAAATAAAAGGGATTAAAAAAGTCAGCTGAAGAAAATATAAAATAGTTAACAAGAGAGACAAAAGAAAACTACTGTGGTGGAAAAAAATTATTTTTTATTATTTATTATTTTAAACCCTAAGCTACAGGCAGCCTTACCTCATACATGTATCTCTTCATGAATACCACTTTAAAACACAGAACATGTGATTCTAGACATTTGTCTCTAGCCACTCATTCATTTAATTCTGTAACTCATGAAAGTTTCTATGCTGACACTATTATTTATTTCATTTTGAGACTTCTACTACTCTCTTTCTTGCCTCATCCATAGCACATATTATCAGGCTTTGCAAACAGTGATAACAAAAGGAGATGTCTACTTTTTTTTTTCTAAGAATGTATCTAGTTTTCACATTTCAATCCTGTAAATTCATAAGTGCTAGTCATTTCTGTCAGCCTTATCCAATAACCTGATGTTAGATTATAAGATCTGTAGCTAAAACATTAATCCCGAGTCTCCTGGGCTCTGTTGCATGTTCTCTGCACATTAATAAAAAGGGAGTATGTCTTCAAGGAGAGTCATCTATTAAATTCTTTTAATTCTCATTCATGCATACAACCCCATACAAAACAAAATATAACAAAAAAGTTATAACCCAAGCAAATCCAGAAAAATTTTGTTAATAAAATTACTATCATTTTAAAACCAGAAGCATTAAATGAGTGGGTGATAAAAAAAACAAAATTGATATGCTCGATAGAAAAATATTCTGTGTGCAAATAAAAAGGTAGCCTTTTCCCCCATAAATACAGGCTTTAAAAAGAGACTAAATGTTTCCTTTGTTACGTATATAATATGCTGAAAGTATTCTTTCTCCTTTAAAACAATTTCTGCAATAAGGTTAATATTGAAGCTGGAGAACCAAAATTAAAGGCAATTATCTAGTTAGTTTAGTTAATAGAAAATCACATATATTAAGCCCTTTAGGACACTCAATTTCATTCTCAACTATTCACTTTTGAAAGTGAAAATTACCTTATCTCAGGAAAAATGCTTAAGAAAATGGTTTAAACGTGCATCAACAGAATTACAAGTAACTTTTCCTTTTTGCAACTCTTCTTGCATTTATTTTATGGCCTATGGCATCAGTTTAACCAGTCCCTTCACCCATCTGCCTCTCTCATCATCTTTAAAATGATGACTCTTCCTGCCGCAGTTTCTAAATCACTGAAAAAATAAATTAGACCCTATGTCCATAAGGAATTCCAAATTCCCCTAAGCAAGACAATATAATTCAGACAACTGAAGCAAATTAAACATCATTATAGTGGAAGGATTGTCTTTTTGCAAATTCTTGCTTAAGTACAGAAAACAAATCTCCAATCTTAGTCAATTAACAAATTTGCTGAATTATTTTTGACATTAATGAACAATACTATTGAGTTACAGTGAGCTACTGCATTGTTGGGAATAGTTGGTTCCTAGGTGGGAGGGGGCAGTGCTAAGACTGAACAGATCACTGATCCTGGGGCCTCATCATAAAATCTCCCACCACTTTGAGAGTTTGAGATCATTAACCTAAATATTCATAAAAAGGCAAGTCTGGTTTAGAGCTATTAAACAACTTGCCCAAAAGTCAGTTTATAAATAGTAAATAGTAAAGTAAATAGTAAAGTAGCACTACTCAAGGAGACTCAGTTTGTAAGAGTAACAATCACAAAATATGCAAATACATTTTTAACATGTCAGCTAACAACAGGATTTTTTTTAAAAAGATTTATTTATTTATGTATCCAGAACTGGGGTACAGGCCAGAGGTGCAGGGGTGGTGAGAGGCTTCACCACAGACAGAGTGGGGAGCAGAACAGGCAGATCATCGAAGTACACTGTTGAGAGGAGCAGCGGGCAGGTCAGGAGAGGTCTGCCATGCCATGTGGTCACCTTTGGGGCAGGCGGGGATCGAACTCATGCTGTAGTAGCTTTAGTTTCTTAGTGCTGTGCTTTAACCCACTGCGTGGCCACCAAGGAGGGCCAACAGCAGGATTTTTAAGTCAAGCATGGTAAATGTTTAAAAATTAGAAAATGTGGACCAACATTTAGACATTTAGAAGTCAAATTTCAAATACTCTGCAGTAAAATTTTGTTTACAAAGCTACTTGGTTCACTTGGCAGACTGTTTCTGTGCCTCTCCTTCTAATGGGAACAGATGCTTCCATGTCTGGCTGGCTGGTGAAAGATAATAATTAATATTAATGATACTTAGCCTCAGATGGCTTGCTATGCAGGTGAAAAACCAACAATCCATTCTATAACAAATTGAGATAAAATTATAAAATATTTTATGAAACAAAAAGCCAATAAAGCAAAACTTAACAGATTTCCATTAAGATCACAGAAGAGCTCTGGTGCCCAAGTATATTTATCATAAGCATGAATACCATAGATTTTAAAGAAACACATAAAACTATCTATTGGAAGCTGGTTCTTATATTAAAATAAAATTCCAAAGGAAAGATTCTAAATTTGAGAGTAGATTTGCCCACTGTTCTTTCCACTGTTCCTGCACAAATGCACTAACACTTTGTAGATGGGCTAAATTCACCAGAGTCAAAGTACAGGAGGTTGAAATTGTCACTCCAACCTGCCTGCCTGTGCCCCTGGCATTCTTCCTTAGATGTTCTCACACCAGCAGGATGTGGCTTGCTACCCTGCCTTTGACCCTTTCAGTTGCAGACCTGGGCAACTTGATATATCCATATATTAGGTGATATTCATTTATTAAATGATGATATCCATTTATTAATTAATTTCACATTTACAATTAGCCACATATCCACTTAACAGTATCATTTAGTCCATTCTTTATCTTATCTACAGGGAGATTATGTAAAACTAACAAATATCTTCTAATATCAGGAGATATCTTTTCTCTTCATTTATTTTTAAGTTCATTTTTTATATTTAATTTCTTTATTTGTATATATTTTACATCAGATATAGTCCCCATAGACTTTCCACCTCCAATTCACCTGTGTACCATCACCTAAGTCCTTTGTGCACTTCCCACACTCATTTTTCACCCTCCCCTTCCCCTGCAGAAGATATATGATTTCTAGTTATCTGATTATAATTTAGTTTTGTTTTCACTTTTTGTCATTTTTTTTTCCTGGAGTCCTTATTTGGTTTACCTATATTCCTCTTATAACTGAAACCATCTGATATTTTTATTTTTCTTTCTGACTTATTTCATTGAGCATAATCCCTTCTAACTCTATCCATGTTACCACAAATGGCAGATTATCTCCTTTCTGCTGCATAGTAGTCCATTGTGTATATATATATATACCACATCTGGAGCCAATCATTTATTTTTAGTCATTTGGGTTGTTTCCAATTCTTATCTATTATAAATTGTGCTGCAATAAACACAGGGGTACAGGTGTCCTTTTGGATTATTATTTTTTTTTTTTGCATCCTTTGGGTAGATACCTAGGAGTAGAATTGCTGTGTCAAATGGCAACTCCATGTTTAGTTATCTCAGGAACCTGCACACAATTTCCCATAGAGGTTGGACTAGTTTGCATTCCCACCAGCAGGGTAGGAGAGGTGCTTTTTTACCAAACCTTGCCAATATTCATTGTTGTTAGTTTTTTTAGAGTTCTTAATGAGTGCCTACTTGCCAATCATCTCTAGTCAACATTCTTTTGCAATCACACCTCAAGCAATGGATCTGTGTAAATATTTGTGTGCAATTTTATGTTTATATACTACAACACATATAAAAAGTGAACTCTAGGGAAACTTTTGAAAACAAAACATACATGAATTTTTTAGTTTGCTTGCTACTAAAATAATTTTATACTGCTTGTGGAATGTAAATATTCTTTAACTTTTCTATTCTATACATCCTATTTCATACTTACTAAGCTTTAGTCAGGTAAGCCACTCTTGAGGAAAAAAAAAGAAAAGAAAAGCATCTTTCAGGATCTAAAAAAGCAAAACTTCTAAAAAAATAAAGTACCATAAAAATCAATTTTAAAAAATCTACTAATGTACCACAGGGGACAGAGTTCATGCAAAAATTAGTTGTGTCATTAAGACCTTCAAAACATATCTGTAAACCAAAAACAACAAAAAATAATTCTTTAGGTTTGCTTATATCTCTGCATCTACATAAGGACACAGATATGCATAATACTTGATAAATAGTAGGTTTGACAAATAATTGGTGAATGAATGAAGGAATGTTGCTACCTTACTGTACACATTAGGAAACTAAATCCTTGTATCTCTTTTACCTCCTTCAGTCTGATTTCCATGTTTTAAAATGACTCTCTTGAACTCTTGTCATTTGTGGCAACACAAATGGAACTAGAAGCAATTATGCTAAGCAAAATAAGGAAGGAAAAAGACAAATGCTGGATGATTTCACTCATATGTATATTATAGAGAAACAAAACAAAGAGTCGGACAAAACCGAACCAGAATCAAACTTTAGGAATATGATTGTAAAAGTAAGGCCAGAAGGGGTATGTGAGAGTAAAAGGGGTAAGGCATCCAAAGGACTAAGTGAATGGCTATAAGCCTCTGGTGGTGGGTAGTGGAGTGGTAACCTGAAGGGGTATGAACCTCTATCTTAAATCATATACATCACTATATACCAGTACTACCCCAGTATGGAAAATTAGCTAAGAAAACATTAATTAATTAACCACAGACTTACTTAGCCAGTGGATATTTTCAGTCCTCATTGAGGGTGACCCTTCAGCAACATCAGCTCAGCTTAATCTCTCCAACCTCTATTACTAGGCTCTGATACTCCCTTGGATTTTTCTTAATACTTTCCAGTCACTTTCCTCAGTCATTACATCGCCCTGTTCATCTTTTTTAAGTCCACTCTATGTTCTCTACTACAAAATTTCAACCAAGATCAAGGTTTCAATTACATCTATTTGCTGATAACTCTCAGATTCAAATATTCAACCCAGGGTTGCACAACACTTCTTTTCCAGTATCTCCACTTGGGGAGCAAGTCTTGCCATTTGTGAACTTTAATACAACCTATTTTGAGTAAAGTCATATTTATACAATTATATATACTATTGAATATATGAAAGAGTTACACTTTCTTGTCTCCAAACTTTCTCAGCAAATAATGTCTCTGCTTACCCATCTTTATCACTTCCCTCCCACTCCCTAGATCTAATCAATCATCTTGTGAAACTGACTTAATACTTATTTTTCCAATCCACACCCTTCTCGCTGGCCCCCTGCCACCATTCACTTCTTTTCTTTTCTGGCAGAAGAGCATTAGTTAGCAGCTTCCTGATTACTCACATCCTCTTTTGTCCCCCTCTGTCCAATCTAGTTTTCTAAACACTCAGTAAACCACTGGCATACACCAAACTATTCCACGCAAGAACAAAAATCACTAAAAGATAAAAAGAGAACCAGTGTGAAGACTGGAAGAAACAACAGGAAGATATCAAATCCTCATGTGTAATCTAAGCTGTTTCAATAGATTTTTTTTTAATCAACTTTCCGTAGCTTTTTGTTTACTTTTGAAATCTTTTAGTTTCATTTATCTTGAAATAAGTTTAAAATTATTTTTAAAAGAATCACTGTGCTGGTACACGATTTTGTTCTTTACTGAAAGTGTTCAGAGTTTACCAAGACTTAACAGGAAAACATAAATTTTGACCATCTTTGTACCATGCATAATATGTGGGTAGGTGTGTAATATGTTCAATGTGTGCTACTTCATGAGCATGTGTGCATATTCTGTGCATACTACACTTAAATATAGCCTTACTTCCTTCTACTACTCACTGGTATAATAAAAACAATACTTTGGAATAGTTTCATTATAGCAAAGAGAAGATTCTTTTGCATATAAGACTTAATTCACTCAAGTTTCAGTAATGCTAAATGAATGATCATCACACAGAATAAACTAAATCAGCCCAACAGGGACACCACTGCATACATAGTTTCCTAACAGAGATAGCCCTTAGTTAGCTGTTACTGAAGGTTCATCAAGATCTTATTTCTTATGTCTTTTAAGAGCTATTAGTTTGAGTTACTAAGGAATTAGCAGAATTATTAACAGTAATAGTTCCACTTCTTATCACTGACGTCTTTCACTAAATTAAATACTTACTCGTCTAATTATTCTGAGCTACTATTTGCTGTATTCTAAATACTAGAATGTGCTTCATCTTACACATCCAAAACTATATTCCTTTAAAAAGAATTAAGGACAAAACATAAGATTAACAAGCATTTAAATATAAAAATTATAGATTAAAGGTAAATATAAAAATAAAGTAAGTAATATTGACATATGTATTTATTTTCCAAACTAGGTCAAGAAGACAAATGTTATCATTTCAAAGAGTAAAAAGTATAGAAAGAATGGCATGTGTAGTCATCTTAATCTCAGTTTTTCCTCACAGGCTAAATTTTCAGTTAAGAGAATGCCAGGTCAACTGCAGAGTTTATGTGTACATTTACCTCTGGCTAAGTGCCTTTAAGATGGTAATGACTTTACATTTTCTAAATGTAATTACACAGTAATCTGCTGTAACTGAATTAGCCTATGGCTACATAGCTTTTATTGACAAAAACCAGTGAGGAGCCAAATAATTAAAGAGAATTATATTTCCACAAGCCACAATACATACTTTAAGGCTGTGTACCTCCTGAAATTGCTCCTGAAATAGAGAACTTAGAAACAGAAGCAATTTCTCTCTCACATTGAGCCAGGAGCCATGCACTGACTAGTTCTTGTTTTCTCTCAGCAGCATTACGAAGTGGTGCAGATATTATGCCCATTTTATCAAAGAAAGAACACTGAATCTTAGAGACAGCAAGTAACTTGCCCACAACACTAAAGAGTCATACATTCAACAAAGCTAGGCCAGTTAAAAAAAAAAAAGCTTCAGAATGTAAATTCTTAAGTTTCCTCTATATTTTCTACATACATTATAAATCAACACATTTAATTCCCTCATGAATAAACAAGTGCTTGCTCAGATTGGGAAAGAGCTTAATAAATATGGGACAGAGTTGGCTGAACAATGCTAGTACCTTTCCTTCTTCATCACATGGAGTGTGGATTTGGAAATAGTCTTTGGTGGTACAGGGAGGGCGCTCTGTACACTCACTGGATCCTTCCTCTGTAACATAAAGTGTATTTCAGAAATGAATTGTTTCCTTTGTGTCTAAGAAAAGGCAAAACTCAAAACTCAACAAAAAGCAAACAAGTAAAAAGTGAAAATAATGTTACTCAAGGAATTTAAATAGAACAAGCTAAATTAAAGAAAATATAAATTTATATTTTCATTTCACTAAAAATAATATATTTTGCCTAATACACAAGGAGTACATCATAGTTTATCCAAAAATATATTAGATGTCTTCCATTATCACTGAGCACTGGAAATCTGGCACAAATTAAACTGTTCTAAGTATGAATCACCTAAAAATACAGTAAGAATTTTTAAGGTTAGTATAAATGCATCCAAAGCAGTTACCTATGGGGTGTGGAACAGGAAAAAAAAAAAAAGGAAAGTCATGAAGGAAGGACTATTAACTCATATTCAAGCTATTCACTAGATATCCACTTCATCACTTTCGTTCTAATCCAATTACCCATCACACTTTGTGTAGGATTTCAGGCTTATGGCTATATAGTTGATTGACATAAGTTTAGAAAGAAAACAACCCGGTGTACAACTTCTTCTTACCTGAAAACTGGGACTCCTCTGCACATTTTATGCATTCTTTGGCTCCTTTCTCAGAGTAAGTGTTTCTGGGGCAAACTTGGCAGTTGAATGAACCCGGTTTGTTGCTGAAGGTGCCTGGCTTGCACGGAAAGCATTCTGAGGTGTAAGCCACCCCTGTGTGGAAATGAGGACAGCATCAGAGGTGGGTCCAACAAACACAAGCTTTATTCAACACCAAGGAAGTATTCACTATGTGGGAGAATCCATGTGAGATACTGAAAAATACACAAGTAAAGCAAACACTTAAAGGAGAGTCTCAGGTATGATTAAAGTATAGTAAAATATAGCAAATGAATTGTCAAAGGTAACTAACTGTGCTCACTCAGAAGGATAAACTCTTAGGATGCTTCTAGGTTTAAAAGTCTACTACTCTCTTATCTTTGTGGCTATTTGTTCCCTTTTCCTTCACTGCTCATTCTGTCACAAGCAAGATCTACCAGACACTAGAAATGGTTTATTCTGGATTGTAATTCCAGTGTTTGCCAGCAGATGTCCCTGTTATTAATGAATTAGTGACAAGACTAAGCACACTTGCAACAAATTAAAATATAAGGCAAATTTTAATAAAGGAGAATCATTGCTTTAATTAAAAGAAGGCCTAATTGAGAATGAAAAATTTCAGAATTTAATGGACACTCTCGTGGGCCAGAAAAGGCCCAGATGATTCAGAGAAGTATAAGAGGTTTAGTAGATAATCGGACAGAGATGATTACTTTATTATTTTGGGGAATATATCAATGATCTGGGTAAGCTTCATGCTTGGCATAATAGACAGACAACAATATCTTATTAAGAAATATTATTTTATTTTATTCAAAGATATGAACATCATATATTTGTTTTAACACAGATTAGGCAGACACAAACAAAAGAAAGAAACCCATCAACCTGCCATAAAGAAAAAGAAGTTTTTTATAGCCAGAATATTTCTATGTATGAAGCCTAACATACTAATTCCTTTCCCATTTACCCTTGAGCAAACAATTTAACAGAAAATTTACTAGATGAGTACTAAAATAGATTACCATGAAATACCTTCAATTGTAATATTTTTTACCAACACTGGTTTGACCGCCTTAGAGCCCATAAGGATGCCTGTAGTTCTCCAGTATAGTATGTTTGTGCCTGATTTAAGCATGACCTGTTAAAAAACATACACTGGTAAGATGAACCATAGTACTTCCAAACACATATGAATGAATACTTCATAGACATTTTCGATAATTTTTATGAAACACCCTAATTTGAAGCTTCCCATTTAAGTATACTGTTAATTCAGCCCTAGGTTCTGCTGAAGTTCTTATTTTCTTAAAAAAAAGGTCAAAGTTGGTAATCTAATAAATATAGTGGTAAAGAAAGAAGAAAAAACCTAATCTGAACAAATGATGAGGTGATTCAGACTATGTGCATAAAGTCTTTATGTACATTTAAAAGCAACTCAGAGGGCAAAAGGCATTCAGCTCACTTGTATATTTATATGCTGCCACAATTCATAAGTAGGTCTTTGACCTCTGAAAGCAAATAGGAAACAGAATAAGTTTGCTTCCTTTTTAAAATTATTTAATAAGCAACAAAGGTAGCATCAACAAGGGAAAAATACAACTATCCTGACAGAATAACCTGACTTAAATGACACTATGTCTAGTACCTGCTTTCTCTCCCACTAGCACATTTTTCTAACTAAAATCAAATGACTTTCCTAAGGAAATTTCATGCTGATTCAGGCATGCAAACTAATTTTAAGGGCTCCTTGCTTTCTCATTTGCCACCCATATTCTTCTATGCAGTATCTAGCTGGCCAAATTCAAGCTGCATGAAATTAAACATATTCAACTTGTTCACCCTGCCAGAGTCAGAGAAGTAGTGCATTAAAGACTTTCTCCTTATTTATAATTGAAGAGAGAATATTTGTTGCCAAGGGTTACTTGTAATTTCAAAGCTCATCTGAATGAATTCCTAGGTGAATGGATCCTAAGTGGTACTAGTATCATTTCTAGGCAGACAGATTAAAATAAAAACTCAAAAAGAGTACATTGTGTTCACTGCTCCAGGTTGAGGCACCTGCTACAACACAAAGGATGGATTGTTGTTTCTGGAAAGAGTTCAACCTACCCTGCAAGGCATGGTACCCCAGCCCTCCCTATGTCACCTCATTTAACACTGTGAAGTTACTCCCATTTCTCACATGAAAAACCATACTCGAAGAGATTAATCAGGTGCCTAAAGAAACAGAACTATTATATGCCAGAGTTAGATTTTAAATTCATATCTCACTCCAAAGGGACAGTGTTCAAATGCTAACAATGATTCGCTAACTGCACTATCTAATAACGGCCTTCAAATATCAAGTGTTCTTTGGTGATGCAGCAGGTCACATTTTACTCTATGTGATCAGAGAGGCTAGAACTTGACAAATAGGGCCGATGGTAAGATGTGAGTTTAGGTTACAATAGTGGATGATTTTTTTGATAATCAGAGCTGTCTAACAATGGATTCAGCAGAGCTCCCAACAAAACAAGCTTGGAAATCACTTGCCACAGAGACTGTAGTAAGGTGAATAAAGGGAACTCAAGGATCCTGCCAATGAGAGTCACTGATTTTCCCCCCTGACAAAGGCACATCTCAAAATTTACAACTTTTTCCTCTGGATAGAAATTGTCTAAATTAACAAATAATTTCATTTTTTTTAATGTAAAGATTGGGAAAAGAAAAGTACAAGAGCAGAGTTGGTGAGAAAGTAGAACAAAGACAGACTTACAGAATGAGAGCCCCATTCTCCATTGTCTGTGAGTTTCACCCACTTATCAGCGGTGGTGTCCATCTCCTGGCACTGATCGTTTTGAATCTGTGGCACAACACAAGGACCTCAGTAAAGTTTCTTGAATAATGGCTTTTATTCAACTGTTAATGCACAAAAGGAGAGGCTACAAGAACTTCTTTCAACACATACTAAGAAATAGCCACTAGAAATTCTCAAGCAATAAACACAGTAAGGCCGGTGGAGTCTAAGTGACAGATATAAGACATAAGACAGTGGTTCTAGGTAAACCACCAGTACTTTTTTTAAACAAAAGGCTAACCTAGAAAGAAGTAGGGAAAAGGAATGAGAGAGGGAGGGAGAGAATAGCTAACAGTGAAAATTCACATAAAGAAGAAAAAGTGATAGTAGAAATCTACCCAATTCATCAAAATTTTAATAGCTTATGTTCACCAGGCAGGCCCAATAGTAAAAAATATTTATTTTAAAATATTTGGGGCAATAAAATTTAAAATTATAAGTAAATTAAATTTGCTTATTTTTAGTTCCCTTGTACTTAATGACAATTTTTAGGTAAGTGAATAATGCCAAAGTCAACATTCCAAATTTTTATTTGGGGTAAATGTTAATCACTTGCCTTACTAATTCAAATGACTGCAGTTAATATCACTATACCAAACATTTTGAACTTTTCAGACAATTATTATAAAATGCCTAAGAATTAAGACACTTCTTTTCTGAGCCTATGAAGAATACAAGGATAGCAAAAATTAGGCCATCTTTATAATATTGCATGAGTAGTCAGCTAACAGAGTGGCATTAAAATAAAAGCTATCACCTGCTTTTATTTTATTTTATTTATTTTATTTCTCAGCTAAATCACTTTGCCACTTTACTTTTCCTCCTTGTCAGTTTACAAACAACATTAAAATGTCTTCCTAAGAAGTATTTCCTAGAAACTTAATAGAAAATAGATTCTTTAACCCTACAAATGTCAAAGAGTATCAGCTACTCAAGATATTTGCTTTAAATGATTTTAACTGCTACTTACAATGACCATCATACATGTGAAGCCATTTTAAAACAGATATGGAAAACATCTTTGGTGATTACTGTTTGAATAAGCTGAAAAATTTTCAGCTTCAATCAGAGACTAGTACTTGACATTCTGGAAGTCTGAGTTCTGCTATTAATATTAAAAATAGTAAAGGTAGCTCATTCAATCACTTCATTCAATCACTTACTCTTTGTAGGTTTCAGGTTCATCATTATAAAGAAAGTCAGGAGAGCACAGAACCAAAGATCTGCTTAATTCTAAAATACTTTAGTTGCTTTATATTATGTAATACCTATAGATAAGCCTGCATCCTCCAGTCTTCAGCCATTGCCTTTCCAAACAAACAATAGCATAATACCAATGAAGTTTTGACCATTTGACTAAAATAGCTGCAACCATAAAACTGAAACAAGAAGGAAATACATGACCTAATCATCCCTCTTCAGTCTAAAACCAGAATAAAGGTATCATTGAAAAGAAGTAATGAATTTCAGGCCTTTAGGAGTAACTTTCTTGCTTTCTTGACAACTCTCAAAGAACTTAATGGATAACACAAAATTAAATCTTTAACAAGTATGTAATTACTTTGGTGTTTAACTTTGTTTAGTTTTAATAATATTGCAAAAATAGCCCATGGATTAGAAAATTTTTTACTGTGAGCAGTATTTTGCAACAAAATGTAGCTTAAAAAGCAAATCTGTTTGAATGTTGCTAAACATTATACTTTCGAAAAGAATATTAGCTATAGAAGTCTCCTTCGAAGGTCTTGTCACACAATACGCTTTATAAAAGAGTTGAGGGGTGGCAAGTTAACTTAATTGCCAAACAACAAAAAATAGCAAAACAGAAGCAGAGCAGGATTCTATCATGAGGACTATCACTTCCTGAGAAACTTTTGATTTAGAAATTTCCACAATAAAAAGAACAATTAAAATTGTTTAAGAATGAATATATTTGCAGGACCTCCCTGATGGTACAGCAAGTTAAAGCCTTGCACTTAAAGCCAAGGTTGCTTCAGTGTGAGTTCTACCCTCGCCCCAGAGGTGACCCACATGGTGCAGCAGACCTCTCATATCTCGCCTGTTGCTCCCCTCAGCAGTGTACTTCATCCATCTGACTGTTCTGCTCTCTACTCTGACTCTGCTGAATCCTCTCACTGCCCCTTCACCTCTGGCCTGTACCCCAGTTCTGATGTACAAATAAATAAATCTTTTTAAAAAATGAATGAATATATTTGCTTCTGAGATCTGGACCAAAGAAATTTCCTTTAAGATGTTTTCTCCAGTTACTTGCACAACACACATTTTGAAGTTTTTTTGTTTTTGTTTTGATATAAGAAATCAATATGAAAACAATTCCTCATGTATTTGAGTAACTACCATAAAGACATTTGCTATATTAGAAATAGTTTATATTATACAGTCAAAATTTTAATAGTAGCCATCTATTTTGTTAGAATATTATCTTAGTTTATATTTTAGAATATGACTTAATCACTATCACATGAAATTTTACATGAATGTGACTTAAAAAGTAAATTCCAGAATATGAAAGACCTTACAAAAAATTCAAAGAAGATGTTGTTGTCGACATACTGGTACTCAAAGAAGACATAACCTGACTTCTTCAGGTGCACTGCATAGATCAAAGACACCGTGCAGTCGTCACGATTCGACTCTATGTAGTTTCCACGTGGGGTCCAAGAAGAACTGAGGAAACAAAAACCAGGCAGCATTTAACATTAGCATTCAAAATCCCTTTCTACTTACAAGTTACGTAACTCAGATTCAAAAGTAATTCCATGAGCAAGGCAGGTTTACTGGAAATCTAAAGCCAACCATTTCTGCAGAACAGTACATTTAATACAGCAAATAACTTCTTACATCTTGGGAATGTTATGTGTTAATTTTCTATGAAACAAACCCAAAATTAGATGACTAGATGACCACTAATTTTTAATAGACTCAGGTGGAATTATTCTTTCAAACAACATTTTCAGTTTTACTTATGAACATAACATGTAGCTGGGAGAGAGGTAATACTGTGCTACAAGAGAAGAAATCTTATAGAAAGCCCAATTAATGATCCTAAATATGGTGGCAGGCAACTCGACTTTTATGGACCATTATACTATATAATGTGTTTAAAAGTCATATCACAATGCTGTATACCTGAAACCTATATAATATTATAAATCAATGTTACTTCAATGAAAATTAAAATAGAAATAATTAAAATAAAAATAAATAAAATACATATCACAATTTCATATCTACAATAGAGGTAGAATTCTGATATGATTTTTTATCCAAAAAAAATGGAACTAAATTTTAAGAAAATATATTGGGGAAAAAGATTTTGGTTGTAAATCCCATAAACTAATTCATAGAATTATCACATGGGTCACATATTGAAATTTTATGCAAAAAAATCTAACCAACTGAATGCTAGCACAACTTACTATCCTCCTACTCATTTTAACTTTTATATAAATATGAATACTGAGATTTTTGCCAAATCCTTTTCTTCTATCTACTAAAAAAATGTTTAAAGACTGAGACTTTATATTCAGACATACTAAAAAGAAAAAAGTCAGCCTCATTATTCCTAATGACTTTCCCAAAAAAAAGACTTTTTTCAATTTACTTTATAATCCCAATCAATACCCGTATTATCCACAACTTCATTTTGGAAAAGAGCAACACACCCTCCTAAGTCAAGATCCACAGGCCCCTCTGGACTCTTACTTGTTACAGCCGTCTGGCCTACTATCAGAAGGGCCAACCACAGTGTCCATGAACGTCGCAATGTTGGAAAATCCAGCTGGTAATTCATCCCATTCATCAAATTTAATACCACTGCCCAAGGAGTAGGTACCTTCTTCACATTTACTGCAAACCTGGTTCTTCATTTCTAGATATTCTCCAGAAGCACAGGAGAAAGCTGGAAGGCAGAAAAATGTTTACCCCATTAGTCACTACACTCTGCCATCATTTCCTTCTCTTTCACACTGACATCAGAAGTATAAAGCTCTGATCTGCTACACTCTAAGTCAAACTCCCCAAAGTTTGTCTCATCAGTAAACATACTTCATAATCAGACCTCGACCAATTTTTCTAGGCTCATCTCTCTTCCAACAGTTATATCAGTTCCAAACTACTTTATGCCTTTATTTGCTATGTGCTCTTCTTTCTCTGAAGAGCTCTATCTGGAAAATTTTTCCTATCTCAAAAATTATTTATAACAGACATCTCTGTCCCCATTAGACAATTGTGTCTCCCTTCTGAGCTCCCAGGATACTCCTTTGATAATGCCTCCATTAAAGCTCTTGTTGTGTGTGTGTGTGTACATTTACATCTTAAGTATGTGTGTATGTACCACTCACCAATTGACACTAAGATTGCAGAAAATAAGGATCATTATTTTTTGATTATTTGCATCTGGCAAATATTAAGTCCAAATAAAAGATTGATCCAGTGGATGAAAATAAAACATAAAGGGGAAAAGAGGAGGGTAGAATACCTAATAAGCCTCTCCAGTTTGAAACTATGAGCATATTTGTTCAATATTTGCAACTCCAAACTAGTCATTTCCATAACCTACATCTTCTTAATGATGTCAAGTTCTATGCTGATGCTGAGAACTATACCCAGAGATTGCAGGCATAGTCAGTGTGAGAAAGTTGACACAATTACAGAAAAGAAGGCAGTCTGGCTGCTAAGCTATTGTTAATTCAACAACTCAAATCTATGTTCCCCAAGTGTGTGCCTCTATGCTCATGTTGGTATTAGCAACTCAAATATAGCAAAAGG
This sequence comes from Condylura cristata, assembly GCF_000260355.1. Taxonomy (NCBI): domain Eukaryota; kingdom Metazoa; phylum Chordata; class Mammalia; order Eulipotyphla; family Talpidae; genus Condylura; species Condylura cristata. The sequence goes on along the minus strand of NW_004567106.1, from coordinate 35,759,234 downwards.
TTTTCTAATCCTTTAATCAAGATACTAAAGGAATAAGAGCAAAATAAAACCTCCAATTTATCTGAAGAAGAAAAACAAATCCCCAGCAAAGTACACAGCAGCAATGTCTCACATTTGGTAGATGCTTCCTTTAGAATACATTTAGAAACTCAGCAAGAAATACAGACTAACTTTGAAAACATAATTCAAGAGTTAGAGCTAGAACACACACTTGTTTATCTACTTCCCATTAAAGAAAAGTTTTTCCTTAGATAGACTTAAGATACTATACAATGAACTTTTTACTCTGAATTCAATATTAGCAAATTAATAAATCAACAAAAATCAGAGAGGTTCAGGCAAAGAATATTGCAGGGTGACTACAAGGTCAAAACTATACTGAGACCAGGTACCACTTTCTAATTGCTTAGTGGGTTACTTCATATCTCTGGGCCTCAATGTCTATCTTTAAAAAATGAAATAATGATCATCATACTGTCACACAGTGCTACATTGAAAAGATAAAGTTTAGTAAAAGTAGTTAACACAATGGCTAGCATATAACAAATGCTCTCTACAAGTTATTGTTGATGCTACAGCACTACCAACAGCCAGATCTGGGGAAAGTTTTATTTCTATGGCTCAGGAATCTTTCAACAAACTTGGAATCCAACATATTTCCCTAACATGACTAGTAATATCATAAACTAAGAGCCAGCACTACACTAAATCGAGGGCCAATAAATTACAGCCAACAGGCCAAATTCCTCATGCTGTTTTTTTTTTTTTTTTAAGATTTATTTATTCATACAGAACTGGGGTACAGGCCAGAGATACGGAGGGTGAGAGAATTCACCAGAGACAGAGTGGGAAGCAGAACAGGCAGATTGACGAAGTACACTGCTGAGGGGAGCAGCGGGCGGGTCAGGAGCGGTCTGCCACGCCATGTGGTCACCTCCGGGGCAGGCGGGAATCGAACTCATGCGGAAGTGGCTTTAGCTTCTCAGTGCTGTGCTTTAACCCGCTGCGCGACCAGGGAGGGCCCTCCTCATGCTGTTTTTTGTAAATAAAGTTTTATAACTACACAAACACAACCATTCATTTACATTTAGCTTAGTGCTGCTTTCACACCACAGTGGTAGAGCTGAATAGTCTTGACAGAGTTATCTTAGAAGACAAGTTAGTCTTGTGTCCAAAATTGAACTTTTAAATTAATAAGTAATAGTTGATAAATTGATATACGGGATTCAAAGCTAAAAAAGAAAAGTGAGTTTGTGAAACTTGTCTTCTAAATAGAATATTAGTATTTCAGAGTATTCAGAGATCTGTTATAATCAAAACCATTAATACTATCCCTAATTCTTTCAGCAGTATTTCCTTGTCTAAAACCAGAAGGAAATACAGTTAAAAGTAAGTATATTGAGCAATATTTCATGGTCAATTCTTTGTATTCATAGGATTCACCTAAATTGTCACAAACACTAAATTAACCAATGCTAAATCATTGCTCCTAGGAAAATGGCAGGTTGTTTCCTGATAAATATATAACCTTGTTCTGTGTGTTTCCATTTTAGAGCAACTTATTATATATTGTTTATTCAATACCACTGAATTTATGGTCTGGAGAACTACAACTCATAAGTTAACTAAGCTTATTAACACATTCATTTTATCTAAAAGGTACATCACAGTCTGTGAACTTTGGATCACTAGTCAGCATTATGGGTTCCACTTTAAAGAGTAAAATTTACCAAAAGGAAGCACAAAAATGAAGGCAACATAGCACTAAATAGACTATGAAAAGGACATCTTTTGAAAATATAAGAAATAAGAAGATAGTATGTCATCTTGTTCGAGTTCTGCTGGGACCATGTGGTCTAGTGATTCAAAGTGCACTGCTCTACACTTATCTGCAAATGGCCATGAAATTATAATATGTGTTGATTTGGGGATTAAAAAATAAGATTTGGCAAGTAGCCAAAATTTCAAATATGAAATCCATGAATAATGATAATCAATTATATTTATAATAGACTTGTGGGGAAAAAGAATGCTATGCCCATTTAACAGATGAGGAAACTGAGGCACAGTATTTTTAATTATCCCAAATATACCCAGTTAACCAGTGGCAAAGTTGACATTCCCATTTAAGTCTGATTCCAAACCAGGTGGCCCATGAAAATTTAACTCAGACATATATTAGTATAAACAATGCAAAAAAGGGCAAGAAATTCTATCTGAATTCATTATTTCATATAATTGTCATTACCACCCTGAACTATTATGCAATAGTTGTGAGCATTATAAAGCGCTAGCTACTACTCATTCTCAGATTTCTTGTGAATTTTTAACATGTTATAGCAAAAAAAACCTTCAAATAATATTTATAAAGTTACTACCTGTCTATAGCTCATTGTCTCTCATCTATGAAAGGAAGATGGTATTATCTATCCCAAAGAGTTGTGGGAATAGGTACTACATATAAAGCATTCAGCAATATGCCTAACATAAAATATACAGCTAATGTTAGGTACAATTATTAATAATGCAATTCAGGGATTTGGACAATATGAATTCTGCTGCTAAAATGATCATTATTATTTGCCACTAATTATTCATCAGAATAATTATTAATCAAAATAGTCCAATGGGTATGTACAACAATGAAGGAGACCTAAAGTGTCTAAAGCTTTTTCCACTTACTCATTTGCTACTCCCATCCTGGAAGCCAGCTCTCAAACACATATCAAAGGAAGAAAAAGCCATACATTTTTGTTAAACACAATTTAGTTCATGTTATATCAACACAATAAGCACTGCTGACCTCTCGGCAATCATTAATGACCAACTCTTCCTTTTATATATAAGAATTTCTATCATTTTAGGGTCTACACTTTTTATTCAAGGTTTTATATCGAATATAAAATGGGATTCCTTTAACAAAAGTTGGATGTAGACAATTATTATAAATAACTGTTGTAACCACTGTAAATGTGAGTTGAAAATATTTCAGCTAAACATGTGGTCATTTCTAAAGCAAATACTATTTTTCTTCAACAACCTCAAAATGCCAAGGTAACTGAATGGAATTAAAGACAAACAAACTCCAAAGTTCTGATATGAGAACAGAAAGACATTATTTGGGTAAAGTTACACAGTATTAAACAGTAGGCTCAAGCTGGGTTTTCACAATATCTCAACTACACAGTAAGCAATGTTTAAAACCTACCCTCTTGAAGTCTAAACCAGGTCATGTGTTAAATTTAGTGTTAATTTTCTTAGCTCTATTCCCCTTCTTTTTTACTATTTTTTTTAAAGATTTATTTATTTGTGCATACAGAACTGGGGTACAGGTCATAGGCTCAGGGGCCGTGAGAGGCTTCACCAGAGACAGAGCGGGGAGCAGAACAGGCAGATCGATGAAGTACACTGCTGAGGGGAACAGCGGGCGGGTCAGGAGAGGTCTGCCACGCCATGTGGTCACCTCTGGGGCAGGCGGGAATCGAACTCATGCGGAAGTGGTTTTAGATTCTCAGTGCAGGGCTTTAACCCGCTGCGCCACCAGGGAGGGCCTCCCCTTCTTTTTTAACATTTATTTCTGCCTCTTTGGATCAATAAATGTTGAACTACGCAGGTATGAAAAATAAGATATGAAAAAAGGTATTTATATTAGTTTGTCTCCAACCAGCAAGTAGCTGAGGCAATTTACTTAACTCTCTGTGCTACCAATTACTCACATTTCAATGAGAATGCCACTTTCCAATCTTCCCTCACTGGATTGCTTATGGTCTTGAAAGACTACTCTGCAGGTAAAGTGACATGGAAATTCAAAACACTGCTCTGATCATTTAACCACGTGGGACAATGTATCAAAAAAATGGCTACTAAGCTAAATCATTTATATGCTGATAATCATCTGTGATTTGTACCTAACAATAAGGAACATCTATTTTTAATTTTTTCACCACAAGGGCCTCTTAATTTTGTTTTCCTTTCCTCCAGAAACTGCATGTTTCCACAGATGATGGCTATCAATTACATTTACTCATAATTCATCCATTTTTCTATTTTAATCAAAGTTCTTTATTACTGAAATGTGTCTTCTAAATGTCATATAGAAATTTAGTAGTAAAAGGCTTTGAATGTACTCATTTAATGTGATATTGATGTTATATATGAGACTACAGAATCTCATTAAAGGTAAGTTTCTGGGAATCACACTAAATTAATTTACTCAAATATCTTTGAGGATCTAGGATTTGGTAGGCAAACATGAAGGTACCAAGAATATTTTGATGAATAAGACAGTAACAGCCCCTACTGTCTTGGAGCTTATATTCTTTCTAGACTCATATTCCTGAAGAGATATGTGCTTTACATTTCACTAAGTTAAATGGATGTAAAATTAACACTTAGCTTAAAATTATAGAAAAATACAAAAAATGTCAATTTTTCTTCAATCTCTAAATTTTGACAAAATAAAAACAAATAAAAATAGGTTAAAGCTGTAGATATTGTTATAGTTGACTACATGAAAGAGTGCTCTTGCAACTATAGTTATTGGTCACTTCTATGAAACAGGGAAAATATTGCATAGATTGGACCTTAAAAATAATAAACTTTAGCTTCATCAATAATTTAGCCAATCATTTATCATTATCACATAAATAAGGCCATCAAGTACTTATAATTCCTGTCATAGAAAAAACAAGGAAGTAGGAAATGTCATCTAGAAGGCTGAGTATCATATAGAAGCCAGCAAATTTCAGTTACCTCTTCTTCCTCTTTCAATGCTAGTAATGAGAACACTCAAACACAATCCTTTTAGGTAATTGTTTCTAGAATTCTTAAGAGAAGGAAAAATAATTTTGAAATCTCATTTTACAAAAACGAAAGTAAGATAGGAAGACTTCCAGACAGGCCATGTCCTGCTGATGCCCTCTAATTTACATAAAGATATAAAGGACTGTGGATGCATGATGGTGGGTATGGTATGGTAAGACACATCTAAAGTCTGACTTACTGATCATATACAGTGTTGTCAGTCAATGTTACTGAAATAAAGTAAAGAAATATACATGGAAGTAATAAGGATTAATGAGGTATGATCTATGTAACTTATTCACAAATAACTACAATAAATAATTATTAGTAATAATTATAAATCTAAAAAGGGTATTCATTTCCTTGAGGTAAAGGTAAAACTTCTTGTTTTCTTTAATTGTAAAGATTTCATTTATCAAATATATATATTTTAATTCATCAAAGTATTCTATTTGCAAAACATACAACACAGCAATGCAGGCTGGTGGTGAGTCCATCAGCTGCCTGCTATCTTCACTGTAACTGGAAGAGGATAGTGGAAGGGAAAACACTCAAAATTCTAACAGTGGCAGACATTGCAATGTTCCTATGAGGGATAAATATGTGAGGGCATTGAGAATATTTATCAGTACTCTACTACAATTCACAAATTATGGGAGATGAGGCATTATTTGATCACAGATTGAGTAAATACGTATGCAATTCTAACACTTAAAACTATAAGAATGATCAAATGAGGACTTTTAAAAGATTACTTAATACAAATTCCCTCAAGTTTCCTCATTCGTATGATTTCAAGTAACCTAGTTCACCTACTCTACAGTTCGAGGGAGACTCTACCTAGTAGACTCCATGTGACTCCTACAGCTCCCTAACTATAAAAAGGTTCCCATAGTACCATGAAACCAGGAGACTTTATTATGGGTAAGATGAGAAAAATCCACTATCCTTATTTAAAGTGAACAAGAACAGCTTTTAGAAAGAACTCTACTTTACAAGTCAAAAGATACTTGTTTTAGTTCCAGCAGTACAACTCACTGACGTGCAGTAACATACAAGCAGCTATGTTACTCTGGAATGTCAGCAATAAAATTGCTAAATTTGATTTCCTAGATCCCAATCCCACCAACATCAATTTTTAGCTTTCATGAAGACTCATGGATGAAGTTGAAAGCTGCAGAGAAGCCTTAAGTTCATATTTATGAAATTCTTTGACCAAGAAGAAAAACAACTTTCATCTCTCATGTTATAAAAATGAAAGCAAAAGAGAATACAAAGAAAAGAGAATATTAATACAAATCTGTTTTGGCTAATGTTCTCTATCACTGTTCTTTAAAAATATCTAGTGAAAGTATTACCTCTACACTGAAAACTAGTTTTTACCCCTATATCCTTTCTAATGAATGGGTCCTCACATCATACAGCCCTATCGGCATATACACAGTATAGCCATCACTGTGCTTTGCAGAGAGAATGAGATGAGCCAAGAATATCAATGCCATCCCCAGCCAACATCCCCCACCTCCAAAAATCATCAATTCCTATCAGAGTAAAAGATAAGCAAAAGCTAACTAGAGTAGTTTTCATCTTTAAACACATTACAAATGCATTCCATTGTGGCATCTTGACTTGAGTGTTTGATGGGGTAGAAGACCAATTCCAGTTGAGTGGGCAAAGGATGATACAGGTTTATATAAAAAATATAACAGCGAAGGTCAGAGGAAGGAAAATGTACTGAGTATTTGATGAGGTCACCTAAGAGAGCAGAACAATACATCTGTGAAATCAGTTTTCTCAATTTCCAATTACGTCCTGACACTTTGATCCTATATCATGCTGAACTTTTCCTCTTCAGAAGAAAGTATCAGTCACCCTCTAAATCCTGATAGTCTCTCTGCCCTTGATTCTGCAGTTCTGAGAGCTGAGTTTTTTATTCAGAGAGGCTCCCTTAACCACAGCTCCCATCAAACATTACAACTGATGTAAAGTCTGATTTGAGTTGTTCTCTAAATCTCATTTGCTCTTGCCTTGCCTTTCACCTACCATTTGTGTGTTACTGAGCACATCTAACTTCCAACACTCTTCCCATTTAGAATTCATTGCATCAATATTCCAAGCTAAGAATACTGAAGACAAAATACGTTTGTCCTCCACTATGAAATATATAGCTTTACAAATCTGATTAGATCTCTGTATGTCATATATAGAAATGAAACACTGAAGTCAGTGAGTCTCTAATTTGATAACACCAGAGGTTTTTTTTAAAGCTCTAAGTAAGGTGCAAAGCAAGAAACTTTTTTTTTTCTTTTTTAAGATTTATTTATTTGTGTATTCAGAACTGGGATACAGGCCAGAAGTGCAGGGACGGTGAGAGGCTTCACCAGAGACAGAGTGGGGAGCAGAACAGGCAGATTGTTGAAGTATATGGCTGAGAGGAGCAGCGGCCTGGTCAGAGGGGTCTGCCATGCCATGTGGATCACCTCCAGGGCAGGCAGGGATTGAACTAATGCTGAAGTGGCTTTAGCTTCTTAGTGCAGTGCTTTAACCCACTGTGCCACCAGGGAGGGCCCACACCAGAGTTTTTCAGTCAACAAATGTTCCAGTGTTCTAGAGCTTTCTTGGGAATCATGAAGGGGATTAGAGATCCTTTGCTCTTAAGAATGAAACAGAACTCTATTCTCAACTAGCAATTTTTAAGTTGAAAAAGGCACCATTTTTTTTTCTGATACATGTTAAATAATGAAAGGATACTAAGTGTTTCAAGCATACGAGGCACAAAAAAAAAAAAAAAAAAAAAAAAACAACCTCTCATTGTGTAGGAAACTATAGTCACAAAATGTACCCTAAATTCAGGATGTTATCCTCTTACCTTTCAGAAAACATAATTAGGAATAAAATCTGTAGAGATCAGTGTTCAATTAAAATGATGCACAGCAATACATCTTAGCTTTTAGATTCCATCTTTTAAAAAATCCACTTAACTCCCCAGGAAGTAAATGTTAGGGTCAGGGATGACTCAAGGAGGCAATTAACATTCACACAGCATATGGTGTAGTGTATTCCAAAAAGCAGTACAGCAGAAGAGTTAAGAACATGAACCCAGGAGCTAAATTTCCTGGTTTTAAGTTTCAGCTCTACTTTTGACTTATCTATGTGAGGTAATAAAAATACCTATTTTAAATGATTGTTGGGATGATTAAATTAACTTGAATGAATTCATAGAAAGCACTTATAACTGTGTCTGGCATTATTACTATGAAGTTATACTGTTACACAAATGTGACTTCTTGCACTATAGATTATATTCATTATCCTGATTAAATTTTTTAATTTTGGTACTTCAAACACATGTGCATCAATGTCTCTAGTTAAGAGCTCCAGCATGACACCCAAGAGTCTGTAGGATTTGCCAGAATCTCCGTCCATTCTCATATCCTCCCTGAGAGCAGCAGTGCACAACACGGGAAAGCCCAAGGCTGCCCACCCTTGCAGCTCTGCCCAAGTTTCTTCTGCCTCCAATGTACTCTGTATCATGGAGTCAGAGAACTTCTTCCTGCAGGCTACACCTCAGATGCTAAGAGAATTAACACACTGGCCCATTAAGTATGCATTTAATCCTGATTCAATTAAGTTAGAAGACAATTTTTCACATGAACCTGACAAGTCTCAGATCATTTACCAAGGTTATTTAGCTAGTAAGAGATGAGTCTGAACTTCAAACTTATACCTGTTCACTGTGAGACCTCTTCTCTACCTCTGATGAGAAGTCACCCCCCCTCTCTTTGGTAAGGGCACCTGAGGTATGTATATCCATCATGTACTTTGCCCACTTCGCCACTACACTATAAATACTTACTCAGCTGCTCTCTTATTAGAATGAACAGGCACATTTTTATTATTATGTTTGTCCCTGTTATCAAGAAAACAGGAAACTATGTTTATTCAATGAATGAAAAATTAATAAGTAGCTGACTATATTTTGCCTAAAAGTGTAAGTCATTTGCAGATCTTGGGTTTAATTTCAGATGTCTACTACACCAAGATACCAATTGTGGGATCTTCAATTGGATACCAAAGCAGCAAAGTTGCAAACTAAACCTATAGAGCAACCAGATGATATGAAATTAGTTGTCATAGTACAAGTAAAATTATGTAAACATTAACAGAATTAGCAAGGTAGGTATCTTTAAATCTGTGTTTTTCAAAACAAATATCTGTAGAAATTAACCCAAGGACTCCAACTACACTTAGATAAAAGAGACCTATTATCAAAAATAATAGGGAAACTCTGGATAAAAGAGGTTGCATGCAACTATGACAAATAACATACAAACACCTGTTGCGTTCTCAGAGATATTTACATGAAAATACGCACTGTATACCTCCAAGAAGGGGACACAGCACTTATCAAACACAGCACTTTGCAAACACACAAGGATTTCACCACATAAAGAAGTACTGACACACTTTTTTTTAAATGGGTAGTATTTCTTGGCAATGGTATTCTACAGAACAGACTTAATGCATGAGTGTAATTTTCTATTCTGTGACACTGCATTCAATTGTCTGATGCACAAGTGGCTTATGCCATTATCTATTCCTCTAACACAACTTAAATAGATAATGTTTGAATACTAGGGAAAAGTCTTTGGAAGCACTATGGAAGCACTATGATCCCCCCAAAATGGATTTTTAAATATCTCACCCATTAGCTGAAACCATATCTTTCCATAATAATTCTTCCTCTTTCACTTCCAAATGTAATTAAAAACTGTTGACTAAAGCTAGTACCACTTACTTATTCCTTAAGTTCCAATAAATGTGGGTTATAACAATAGATCTAAGAGAAACAGTAACAACAAAAAAACCTTTTTGTACTAAAGGAAGGACTTTTGTTTCTAATCTGAACATAGCACTTTGATTCAAGGAAACCAAATATTAGAAGTTAACATAAATATTAAAGGTCAAGATTAGATAATTACCACAAGACTGTAACTAATTTGATGTTAACATACCAAATGGAATTACAGGTATCTTTAATAACCATTATGAAGTAGAAAATGATGTCTTATGGTTGTAATTAGTGTCGTGGACTTAGTAAATATGTCAGGAAACAGGTAAAGATGTTCTCTTACCACTCCTGGTAGAGTCTTTTATTTCTAAGATTTTGTGTAAATTAAATGAATGTGGGGAAGAGGTGTGGTGGATAACATGAATGAATAAATGAATCCCACTCAGAAAACCATTCCAACATAGCAGTTATTTTTGATGAGTTAAGAATGTCAAAAGGGACCCAAAGAATTTGTGAAGATTTTTGAAATGCTTTTGCACGAACAGTACACTGCCCAGCAGTGGAGAAGGGATGGAGAAGGGATGGAGATAGTCCAGGAATATCCCTTGGTTCTTGGAGAAAACCAGGAATGCTGTGGTTCAGAATGGCAAGTGACATGCATGCTGTGCTTGAATGACACCAAGACCTCTAACTATGGGTGATGGATATACACAAGACTCTTAGCACCAGATATGGAAGAAAAGCATCAAAGGTCCCAATAGCTAAGTCCAGAGCTACTAAAAAGAAAGAGCTGTGGGGTCATCTCTCCGGCCTGCCCAAAACAACACTACAAGAGACTGAGGTGTTTCCCACAGCAGGGGGGCAGGAGGACAAAGGGACCAGTGCCAGCTAGGAAACAGGCCTCGCCAACCATTTCCTGAGCCCTGCAATACACTTCAAGCTCACATATATGCCAGAGTTCTAATATCTGTCTTCTCCTTGACTTCATTCAGCAGCCTTGCAACCAGTTTCTATATGATCTCTATAAAAATAAAAAGATATAATAAAGCTTATCCATCAATTTTCAGAGAAATTTTACAACCAGTACTGAAGGAAAGTCTCCTCTATTAAGAAAGAGTGGGGGCCCTCCCTGGTGGCGCAGCGGGTTAAAACACAGCACTGACAAGCTAAAGCCACTTCTGCATGAGTTCGATTCCCGCCTGCCCAGGGTAACCACATGGCATGGCAGACCTCTCCTGACCCGCCCGCTGCTCCCCTTAGCAGTGTACTTCATCGAATTGCCTGTTCTGCTCCCCACTCTGTTTCTGGTGAAGCCTCTTGCCGCCCCTGAGCCTCTGGCCTGTACCCCAGTTCTGTATGCACAAATAAATAAATCTGAAGAAAGGAAGGAAGGAAGGAAGGAAGAAAGAAAGAAAGAGTGGGGAAGCTACCCTATTCTATTCTGAAGACTATATAATATTTTCTTTTTTAAAGATTTATTTATTTATGCATACAGAACTGAGGTACAGGGGTGGTGAGAGGATTCACCAGAGACAGAGCAGGGAGCAGAACAGGCAGATTGATGAAGTACACTGCTGAGGGGAACAGCGGGCGGTTCAGGAGAGGTCTGCCACATCATGTGGGTCACCTTTGGAGCCGTGGATTAAACTTGCATGGAAGCGGTTGCAGTGCTATGTCTAAACCATGGTGCCATCAGGGAGGGCCTATATAATATTTTCAACAGAGGGCCAATTCTGGGTCCAACTTCATTCGGAGACATCAGGATCTGAGGTAAACATATCCCACACAACCACTGCCTTAAATATTCTTTACTGACTTGAAGTTGTTGTGTTTCACTTTTTAACTTTCTCTTTCTATATGGCCCAGCTGCTGGGAAATATCCTTATAACACCACTGCTGAATCTAGTCTATGAGTATCACCCACCACTCATGATCTGGACGTCACTCAGGCACAGCTAGCAAGGTGCCTAGACCAAAATACTCCCTGTCTTTCCCAGAACAAGGGGATATAACACCTGTCTCAGCTCTACACCTTCTCTGCTGGTAGGTCACTTCCCTCTTTTATCTTGAAGCACAGTTTCTAAAATCTCCTTTGAAGATGTTCACCTATGAGTCCTCCAGCTGGGGCTTTAGAAGCTGTTCCAGGCTGGATGTTCAAGTGGCAGTTTAAGACAGGGTAATGGGCAGGCTCTCGAATTAGATGTGTGTTTTTGAATCTCAAATTTGTCACATGTCGGTGATATGGTGGGTGATAACTTATTACACCACTCTAACTCTGATTGCTCTCATCAGTAGAATGCAAACACTGAGAGAAGCTCTTTGAGAGAACTGTAAGGTGGTTGTAATGGGAGACTGATTCAAAGCGCCAAGCACAATGTTTAGCACATCATCAATACATGAGAAATAGCAACTATTATTAACAAGAGACTATCTAACTAACTGAAGAAAACTGCCTTCAGCAGTACATTCATGAGTCGTAATACGGTAAACATTAACATGTGGAATGTTATGAATTAACTGAGTTTTTAAGTTACTTAGATCTATTAATTGTAAGTTTTAAAATAACTTGATTTTACCACATGAATGAAATGTCACATATTGAGACCAGATGAACAGCGTCCCCCCCCCAAAAAAAAGTATATTTAATGGTGAACTATTTGCAAATTCAGATTCCAGACAAAATACCGAGATTAAAAAATATGCAGTCACCACATAAGTATTGTCATCTTTAAATTGTATTTTTTTTAAATTAGTAATAACAGTGACTTGATTATTTTCAGAAATCTGTACAAAAGTCCTAGTAGAGTTTCATGTACAAAACATCTGTGGAAGATTGTAGTAAATAATGAGCCAAAATGTCTCTGAATATATTCAAATAGAAACTAGTATTCAAATAGAGATTAGTAATCAGGCATCATTTCTGTAATAAAATTTTGAGTTTTTAGCCAAATAATTTATTCAGTGTAACTGTTTAACAATTGTTCTCAAAGGAAAGTGAAACTCCCGATTTGTAATGTTCACCAGTTTCCATGGAATAAAAAACTCCACAATAAGCCATTTCAAATTAACAACCAGCGCTCTGAAGGCAGTGCCAGCCAGCACCAGCACATCTGCTAGATACAGATTAGCTTTCATGGTGGACTGGCAGTCAACTTCGACGAGGGGGTTTACAAGGTCACCAACACAGTGAAGTAGCCAATATTAAAAGCTTAATAAAATAAACAATAGCTAAGACTTCCAAGAAGGTAACCAAAATAATTTTACAATGAGCTGCTTCCATAGGTGTTATTTCCTGCCTCTGCCCAGATGGCGCACACCCTCCAGCCTCATACTAACTCTATGACCTCTTAAAGCTCTTGCTGGACTGATGTCTTTTACCTACTATAGGGGTTCTTGGGTCAATCTCTATTCACTTTTATACCATTTATCAAGAAGTAATGGGTTTCTTCCCTAATTTTCCTTATGAGACTATTGCTGTCTACTGTCTCCCTCTTATCAGTAAGCCCTCCACCCATACAAAAAAAAAAAAAAAAAAAAACAACCTAATCAAAAACAGGCATATTTTTTTTCCTCTGAAGGAGGAAGGAGTTAACTATGATCTAATACTTTGCTTAAATCTTTTTTCACTTGAAAACAAATGAACTAAACTTTTAGGAATACCATTTGGATGACAGCAAGAAAACCAAAATAGCCTCTCCATTTTATTTTCTGCTTTAAAGTCCAGACCACTCCTAACCTAAAAAACTATAGGAATCCAAATTAAACAGATAGAAAAGTAGAGTTTACAAATGAAAATGAAATGAATGACATATTTCTCTCTTAATTCATAATGTTGTACTTCCAACCTGCTTAATTGCTAAAAGAATATGATTATGTATTAATTTACAACCTCTCTATAGCTTACACTGAAAAGGAAAATTGTATTATTTCTATGAATTAAGAAAGGGAACCATTACTAGATCACAGTATTTTGAGGAAGGCTAATGGCAGTGACAGTAAAACAGTGTGATTTATACAATGCCAATGAGCTGGACACTGAAAGAATGGTTTCAGATGGTAAAATGTGCATTATGTATATTTCCCATTTTTTAATCCCTTTTTAAAATTTAAAGAAAAAAATACATCAATGAAAGAGAAATTAAATCCCATAAATTTGTATATTTTAAATAAATAAAAAAATAAAATCTCTCATAATGCCTTGTGTCTCATGTAGATACCAGACATCAAAAGTGTGCTTTTCTTTTGCTAGGCATCAGTGCTACATGTCCATTTTTCAAAGGTCTTTTATATTCATTATAATTAACTTATTGGGTTAACATGAAGGGGTTATGATTTAAGCAGGGGAAAAAATGTCAAAACATACTGCATTCTTTGCCTCTCACAGGGTCAGGCAGGCCCGAGCAGTCCATAGCAGAATTCGGAATGGCCACTCTCCACCTGGAGCCACTGCTGTCACATTCTGTATATTCAAAGTGGTAATCTTTCTGAAAACAATCACAAAACAAGCCTCTGTTAGAGTCAATTTACAGGGACAACTGTGTTTTCTAAATCACCCCCAAATCTGCCAGCAAGCCTGATTTCCAACTGCACTGGTTGATTTTCATTCGTTCCCTACCTCATCATTGCAGAGACCCTGAGTAGGCAGTGGGGATACTACGGGGAACAGGACCTTGGGCTCAAAAAGGCTATAGCACACTTCTCTATTACTTTTGCAGACTTTTTTTTTATATCATTCTTCATTTTGTGTAGTTTTAATCTCATTCGTAATCCCTGTGGACCAAAAATTACTTGCAGACTTATTAAACCCTAAAATTGACAGATATAAATCTAAGTAAAATAACAGCAGGAATCTGAATGACATGACTGCCCCAAGTTTTTTTTTTCTAGAAAAAAAAAAAAAAAAAACACCATCCCCACTGAACTAATTCCTATTCTGCTTAAAACTGAACAGAAGGTAAAATTATTAGTCATCCAAACGCTAGTAAAAGACTACTAGTTGTTTCTGTTTTGTTTTGTTTTTAAGCAGTTCTCAAAGGCTCACATCACACCCACCATAGCAGGCTGCCATCAATCAAAAACAATAAAAGAAATGCATTACAATTGCCAAAATAAGACCAACCCACTTGTCTCCAAGTCTTTGGTTGCTTGGAAATTGTCATGACTTCCCTTGTTAAGAGCATATTATACATGTGAGATGTATGAACCAAGAAGCATAAGAATAAAATGGGTCATTTTAAAAATATGAAGTTCTAAACCCATCCCACAATGTTTACAGTTGAACATCCTTTTATTCAGTTCATTATCTTGGATGTTGCTGTTCTTCATTCACTCTGCTTTGCCTTTCTTACTATATCAATGACAAAAGAGATCAGAAATATCAAGTCCTATCACTATAAGGAAATTAGATATTGGGAGGAGTGGAGGGTTTTTTTCTGTGCACATAAATATCAGGTCCTATCACTATAAGGAAATTAGATATGGGAGGAGTGGAGGGTTAGTTTATGTGCACGTGTGTGTGTGTGCACGTGTGCACACATAAAAAGAATAATAATGAAAAAATGGGGTTCTGGAATCAGAGCCCATTCACATCAGAACTCATTTGAATTGATATCCTATTCCTGCATTTGAATTCATATCCTTTTCATCAACCTACACTGTATGTGGTACTGCGCAAATCACTTCTAACTTTCAATGTACCTGATTATTCATGAGTAAAAGTAGAATAATAATTTTTCCTATTATGGCTGCTGTGGAAATTGAGAAAAAGCATACAAACTGTTAGCGATGGAATTAGCATTCAACTAATAGTAGAATTGTATCCTTATTAAGGGCAAGAAGACTTAGAGGAAGGAGCTAGTGGCATTGCGGTAAGGTATGAATTAATAAATTTGTTTCTGTTTCCTGTTTCAATTTCTGCATTACTTAAGACAGACTGATAACAGATCATGAGTCAGAGAAGGTGAAATTAACAGACTGCAAGCAAATGTTTTTATGAGATACTCTCCTCTTAAAATCAAATTTAGTATAGCTTTCAGCCAATCATCTGAGTATTATTTTTTTCACTCAATTTAATCAAATTTGGCAAACAGGTATCTTGAGATTATGTTACCTGATAAGACCCTGAATTTCAGTATGCTTTAATGCCAACTAAGGCCAAATCTATGTGCTTAAAATATCAATAAAAGCAGCCAAATGGGAAAGATTTTTTCCAGATGGAAGCATGGAGGGACAATGAAGAGAGGGAAAGAAGAAGGAGAGAAAAAAAGGAGGGACTTTAACAATAAAATTTCACTAAATATGACTACATTCAAATGCCAAAAACTGGTGTATCAAAAGTCATCATAAACAGAGCTCTCCCTGGTGGCCCAACAGATTAAAGCATCACATTATGAAGCTCTCCAAAGCAACTGAAGCACGAGTTCGATCCCCTGCCAGGGAGCTGACCCACCCACTGCTGAGTGGCAGACCTCTCCTAACCCACCCACTGCTCCCTTCAGTGATGTATTTCAATAGATCTGCCTGTTCTGTTCTTCACTCTGGTGAGTCCTCTCACCACCACACCTCTGGCCTGTACCCCAGTTGTGTATGCATAAATAATCTTTAAAAAAAAGTCATCATAAACAAAAGTTAAAGGTAAGCAAAACAACAAATAGTGAAGAAACACACAACAAAAATGAACTAACATATGAACACTGACTTTCTAAAAATCAGTAAAGGAAAGGACAAATAATTATTTGAAGATATAATCAAAGAACACAAAGAATTCACTAGTGAACAATACAAATGTTTAGTGAATATATTTAACAAGCCAAAAAATACAATTAATAGTTTTCATCAACTAAGCCAACTTTTAAAACACATTTTAAAAAACACTCTAGAGTACAAGTGGAAGAAACTGAGTACTCGTGTACTTCCAATGGGAGAGTAAAGTAATACAGGTTTTCTGAAAAGGAGTATGTTAATAAGTAAGCTAAAAGTGTTCAAATGTTGAACTGAAAATCCCACTTCTAGAATCTAATCTAAGAGAAGAAAAAAAATATTTAGTATGGTCAGTCACTTACAAGCAAAATTGTTCAACATAACTTTTGATGTAGCTGGAAGAAACATAATTTGAGATTACAAAAATGCCTATTTACATTATCTATTTGGCAATTTTCACAAGCATTTATGTCATTAAATCCTTATAACAATTATGTGGTTTTGTGAGAAGAATTAATATTATTTCCATTGTTCAAATGAAACTCAGATTCAGTAAATGATTTACCAAGAGATACTTAGCTATTAAGTAGCATAGCTGAGAACAGAAGTCAGCCCCTTTACCAGTATTTTCAGTTCATATAATGCCATTATGTTTAAAATAGAAAGTTAATTGTTTAAACAAACATTCCCTGTTTTAAAAAAGAGAATAGTAAAAGTTACTATAAAAGCTTTATGGCTGCAAAAAACTAATTATAATCATGAGAGTGTCTCAAATTCAAACAGAAAAACAAGAAAACATAGATAAAGGCAGAAACCATTTGACTCTCCTCTATTTCCCCCCCCAAGATTTAGTTATTTATGCATATAGAATTGGGGTACAGGCCAGAAGTGCAGGAATGGTAAGAGTATTCACCAGAGGCAGGTCAGGGAGCAGAACAAGCAGATCCACGAAGTACACTGCTAAGGGAAGCAGCAGGCGGGTCTGGAGAGGTCTGCCATGCCATATGGGTCACCTCTGGGGTGGGGATCAAACTCATGCTGAAGTAGCTTTAGCTTCTTAGTGCTGTGCTTTTAACCCATGTTGCTGCCACCCAGGAGGGCCCCTCTCTTCTATTTCTATGTTAATTTTCTATGGCTGCTGTAACACATTACCACACTTAAGACAACAGAAATTTATTCTTTCACAGTTCTGTAGGTAAGAAATCAAAAACAGTATTCTGGGCTAAAATTAAAGTGTTATCCAGGCTGTGCTCCCTCTAGAAAATCCAGGGGAAAATCCGCTTCTTGCCTCTTCCAGTTTCATTTTGTTCATTACCCAATTCCAAAGCCACTATTCATATTGTTAGGTATTCGTTACAGCTCCCTGCTTTCAGGTAGTACAATCTCCATTTTTTTTTTTTTCTTTAGCCAGTATAACAAATTTCCACAAATTTTG
This sequence comes from Condylura cristata, assembly GCF_000260355.1. Taxonomy (NCBI): domain Eukaryota; kingdom Metazoa; phylum Chordata; class Mammalia; order Eulipotyphla; family Talpidae; genus Condylura; species Condylura cristata. Next base: position 35,741,505 of record NW_004567106.1, on the reverse strand, counting down.
TATAATTAATACAACAAATTAAAACAACAATTTCCAATTCTGGAAACCAGAAAAAAAGTCCAGTCAGTATCACTGAGCTACCAGCCACTGTGCTTCTCCTGGAAACTCTAGAGAAGATTCATTCCTTGCCTCTTCTGGTTTCTAGTAGCTACGAACATACATTGGCTTGTGAGTACATCATGCTAATCACTGCTTCTGTGAACAGGGTCTTCTTTCTCCTCCTCTTGAGATTGCATTTAAGGCCCATGCAGATAACCTCCTATCTCAAGACTTATACTTTGTCTTTAAAACACCCCCTTTTTTCTTTGGTCATATAAGATAATATTTAGGGCTCCAGGGATTAGGACATGACTATTTGGGCGTAGGCATTCTTCAACCTACCGCAATCTCCTATTGTAGAACAGCTTTGATTCTTTTATCCTTCCATTCCCAATTATTTGTACTAGGAAGTCTTTCCTATTTTCATATCCCACTGAGAAGATCCCAGCCCCAAATGTATGATTCATGTAATCTATTATCATCCTTGCAAGATAATGATGCTGTAAGTCTGCGATAAATTTCAAATAAAACAGGAAAACTCTTCTACATCACTGCCTCTATTATTCAGATCACCAGTTAGGAGATGAGGACAGTAATAAGAACATAAGAAAGGAATTGGGGCAACTTCTGGCTATTTTGGAGAATGTCACAGGCACTTTAATTTTCCTAATTTTTTTTTTTATTTCTAGCTGTCTCTTCCTCCTCTCCTTGTCTAAATTACCAATAAGCTCTAAAAATCCAGTCACTGTTTAGTTACAAACTGTTAGGATTGCAACAAGAAGCTGTAATGTGTTTATTTGTAATTTAAAAATATGGAAATATAGGTCTGTCCCTGGTGGCACAATGGGTTAAAGCATCACATTATGAAGCTCTCCAAAGCCACTGCAGCAGTGGTTCTATCCTCAGCCAGGAAGCTGACCCACATGGTGTGGCAGACCTCTCCTGCCCCACCCGCTGCTCCCCTCAGCAGTATACTTTGTTGGTCTGCCTGTTCTG
>NW_004567106.1:35680525-35739768 GCF_000260355.1 Condylura cristata | reverse complement strand
AAAAAAAAAGTTAAACTTTTTCCCAATTATAAAATTAACACATATCAAATATTTCACTGAGGCCATTAATTATTAAGCCAGTCACTAAAATACTACCACCAGTTCACAGCAGAATGCACATAGAAGAAAATGAAATAAGCAGACTAGGAGATCCAGAACTGGTAAATATACAGAAGATAATAATCAATTGAATTTCAATAGCTAAAATGAATTTTCATTTCTATGAATATAAATCATATGTTTTACTTCATTAGAGCTTAATATTGTAAAACAGAGAGGAGCCAGCCCTATAGAAATTGATTATTCAGAAAGGTGTGTGAGCAAGACATCCAGTACTATTTTCTGCCCATTTCAACGTTTTTCACAAATTTACTTAACAACTGTTCCTATACTCAGGACTCCCAACAGCTTATGGTTAAACATGTTGAACTGAGTCAGAGCAACTCTGCCAAGAGACTAGCAGCTCACAAACATCCTCTCCAAATCATAAAGTGGAGAAAATGCTTGGCCTTATCTCCATTTGAAGGATAGCGGGTGATTTAGACAAGTCTGTAAATTTCAGAATGCTGTGATATAGAAAAAACTCCCCCAAACAACAAAATGATGGGATTCCCAAAAAAACTTTGTAACTGTAAACTGCATTGTAAATATGTGAAAACCAGGAAACAACCTAAAAAGAAATAGAGCATGGAATTATTCCTGATTACAATAGAATTTAAAGAGTATTATCCTTCAACAGAAAGCACACTCACTCCCTCGCCTCACAAATCAAAATATAGGCATGAACTCTCAAACTGCAAAAACTCAAATGTCTTATCTTACACCTAAAATAATATGCCAGGACCCACCCAACTAAATGTTGTATGCCCAGAGTACCCCCTAACAGTCTCTCCCTGACTAAACTTTGGTTAGGCTCCCCTGAACTTTCCCCCAGGAAGCTTTAACCTTTGGTGGGTATTCATTTTTGCATAGTCCAATATAAGCAAGAATACTGTTAAGTCAGTTTTACCAAAAGCACCCCCCCCACACACACACATATACATTTATCACTCATGTTTATTATCAGTAATTTACAACTACTGATCCTCATCCTGTTACTTCCTTTAAAAAAAAATCCCACTTTTTGGGATTGCAAACTGGTCCAAACACTCTAGAAAGCAATTCCACCCCTAAGTAGCTACCCAAAGGACACAAAAACATTGACTCAAAAGGACACCTGCACCCACATGTTTAGTGCTGCTCTATTTATAGTACGAAACACGTAGACTCAACCCAAATGCCCAAAATAGATGACTGAATTAAAGAGGTTTGGTACATACAATAGAATACTACTAAGCAATCAAAAAAGATAAACTCATGCCTTGTGCAGTAACATGGATGGAGCTGGAAGGGATCATGCTTAGTGAAATAAGCCAGAAAGAAAAAGAAAAATACCAGATGGTTTCACTCATAGCAGGAACATAAGACATGGGGGGGGGGGAAGGGGGAAACAATTGTAATGAAGTAAAAACAAAAAACAACAACTATAAACCAGAGACATTTTACCGGTGGGGGGTAGAGGGGACAGGGAGAGGGGAATAGGGGATAGGATCAAAACTGGGGTGGAAAGAGTACATAGGACCATGGTGATGGCACATGGGTGAAGTGTGGTGGGAGGTCCACGGGGATTATAACTGAGAAGAAAAAATGCACTTATGAAGGTTGTAAAAATAAACAATAAAAGGCCCTCCCTGATGGCGCAGCGGGTTAAAGCACAGCACTGAGAATCTAAAGCCGCTTCTGCATGAGTTCGATTCCCGCCTGCCCCGGAGGTGACCACATGGCTCGGCAGACCTCTCCTGACCCGCCTGCTGCTCCCCTCAGCAGTGTACTTCGTCGATCTGCCTCTTCTGCTCCCCATTCTGTCCCTGGTGAATCCTCTCACCCTCTGCATCTCTGGCCTGTACCCCAGTTCTGTATGAATAAATAAATAAATCTTTAAAAAAAAACAATAAAAAAAAATTTTAAATCCCACTTTTCAATACTCTCTTTAGAAGTGAGTCAAGTTTTGTACTGATGTCTCTTTTCCCCTACTTCTGGAGTTACTAAATAAAATCTGTTTTTATATATTAACTACTATCTAGCTCTGGTTTCCTTTGATAGTCCCAAATACAAAAGTTACTCACAATGGGAAAATTTCATGGTGTAGAGGTATTGAGATGCCATCTCCCAATTATGACAACTGTTACAGTTTAACTACACATAAGTTAGAGGACATTCAAATAAATCTCACATAGCACTATATTGATAATACATATGCATTATTTATATGTTAACATATCTATCATGATTTATATATTTATCAATATATATGATTTTATATGTTAACATACATCATCCTTTTCTACCTAACACTTTTTTATTAAATAAGTACTACGAGTGCTATAGGGGAGATCTGAAATAAATCTAACACTTAGTTCCTGTACTCAATTATCTTATGATTTTTTTGGAGTGGACAGGACTCACACAACTACAAAATACACAATTTTCTAAGAAATGTGTAAAGATTAAAAGATCCAAAGTGGAAAGAGTGACATCATAAATCAGAGTATAAGCAAAAAGACTACCTGGTGAAAATTAACCTGATGAAAAGTCTACCCTGGGGCACCGGGGCTCCATAAATTATAACATTCTGATATTTTCTCAATAAATTCATTCAATCTACTTCTTCCTTAAGCACTCATCTTACAGTTATTTCTTAGTACTCAAATGGTTTGCCGTTTAGGGGGCATGTTTTCTAGAGAAATAAAATATTCATGATAAGATCTCATTATGTTATGATTTCAGAGTCAGAAGAATTTCTGTAAGCTAGACGGCTCTGCAAAGGTTTTGAGGGGAAAGGCCTAAAAGATATGTATCACTTACATCTAATTTAGTGTTCTCCAGTTCTTTCATAAGTAACTAATTTCAGTACAGTTTGATAAACAGTGAGAGTAAGCTTGAAGATAATATATCTAAAGATAAGCAGTGAAATACATTACCCTAAAGATTGATAGACAGGCCAGTTGGGATGAGGGTAGGTAGGAATGAGTAAATGGGTAGGTAGGCGACTTGAAGGGTGAGTGGCTGGCTTGGTAAGTGAGTAAGAGGCTGGGTGGGTAAGTAAGTAGTGGGTGAGTGGATGCAGGAGTGAGGAAATGAACTAGTGAAAAAAACAAAACAACAAAAAAGCTGCCTGGTCTTTTGTACCCTGACATTTGTTCATATCAGTGACCTGCCAATGAGAATATGTTCCCTGCCTCTGAAGTCAATTAAGAGTTAACCACAATAAATTATAAAGACACAGTAGATGACCACATATTTTAGCACAGAATCAAAAGCTGTGGAGGTAGTAGAATGCCTCTAGCTTCAAAGGTGAAGTGCAGACACTAAGGAAATTATACAGAGGGAGAAGGGACAAAAAGAAACAAATGTAACTTACTTTCTTCATATAAATTTCTTTCTTTTTAAATATTTTCATGTGAAATGTTTATAACAGCCTAACATTATATTTGATGAAACAGCAATTCTTGGAGGCAGGCCTTCAAATTTAAGGGCTCAACAAAGTATTTGGCACATTTATTTAAGAGCACAAGATGGAAAAAGAGAGAGAACATGGAGCTATATAGTACAAAGCACAAATATTTCAACTGCATTCCCAGGGAGTGAGCATACTCATTCAACTGTGTGCAAAGGTCAAAACTATAAGAATATTTAATGCACATACACATACACACACAACTTATAATAAAACCCCTTAGCCTATATTATCAAGCACATGAACACAGTGGCACTGTAGAAAAATATTTATATTTAGAGTTTTCCTTTATAAAATGAACATGAAATTACTATGGGAACCTAAGGCTAAGTAAAGTAATAAGGATCTGATCTGTTCTCTGCAATTGTACATACTATAGCTTTTCAGAAATTATTTTGATCAAGTTCATATTTCAACATGAGTTCAATGTCTACCTTTGTAAAGAAGGACCTAAAGGATACTCAATTCACTTTGCAATTGGATATATATTTACTGAGCACCTCCCACATGCCATTATGTAGACCCTGGGGATACCGCTGTGAATGAAATAAGTCCCTGCTCTCCTCGGACCTGCATTTTAGTGTGAATGGAAGTACACTGAGTTTCTTGGAAAGACCCAACTTAAACCGTCTCCCTGATATGGTTTAATACCAGCTTTAAGGAGGTGTGCAGTGAACTGAGAACAACAACCAATATTACAATCTCATTCCATCAGTGCTAAATCTTAGACCCTGAGCAACTCAAATATAACTCTAAGCATCACTAGTTCTTCTGAATCTTTAAAAATCTATGCTTGTAATAAATTGCCTGTATTTCATATTTTTACTGTTCATAGTAAAGGAATGTAAACAAATCAACGGCCTCCTATCGTGATGCACTGCCAAGAAAAGTTTTAAAAGAGAACCTTCTAAACCAAATGTAGCCATGAAGAAACGAATGAAACATCAATTTCCTCAAGAAAACTAAACCTACATAATCTATAATAAAATCAATATTACAAACATTAAATTTTAAAGTTGCAGAAGATACTGAGGAAAATGTATGCCTTTGTAATAAAAATCTTTAAACACAAACAATCATTATTTCATTATTACATTTAAACTTGCTGTGTTAAATATATATTTACATCTGTGCCCCACAACTGCAAAAGATTGTTATTTCTAAAAGAAGCAGAAAGTAAAGGAATAAGAATACTGTAAGAAGACAAAAAGGACTAGAAGGGATAAGCTCACAATCTCAGCATAACAATAACGCAGGTGTCAACAATTATTTTCAGAAGATGGAAAGCATAAAGTAAACTCCAATTATCAAAGCAAGAAAATCTGAAAGCTAAGGGACACATAGGCAGATAGAAAGAAGAAAGCTCTTTTGAGCTGCAAGTCTCAAAATTGAAAGGCCACAAATCTCAGAATGTCAACAAATCTACAATCAGAAAAAATGGTTCACAATCTGTTTAAGAATATAGACCCTTCTGAATCCCTGTCATGTCATGATAACAGAAAGAATTATTGTCTTTGGGGAGGAAAAATAAACAAAGAGGTTTCAGATCCAGGGATATCAAGTCCCACAAGTGGCAGAAAAGGCACGTTACTGAATGATGAGCTTTAGCTCAAGGATGCTGCCCATCAACTCTGAACACCAAGTCCAGCTAACCCACCACCACCATCTGTTTCACCTGAAATTTAGCAGAGCCACAGTCCTGCTCACCCAAAAGTGCTCTCCATGGATCTTACAGCCCATCTTAAGACCTTTACCCACATTATTTCAACTTATTTCTACTATGGCTTACCACCGAATTGAGAAAAGCTAGAATAAAGTTTTTATCCACTATGTACTGATTTTATTGTTGCTATAACTAGCATTAACAATGTTTACAGAACTTTATAAACTTTTCTGACTAACTTTCATGATGGTCCAGACCGTGTAGTAGATCAGGGTCTTATAACCATGTTCAAGGCCACTGATCTAATTTAATCACCATCTCCTGCTGCCTGGATGACTACTAAGAATGTAAACACATCCCTGCTTCTACTCATGCTTACACCCATGACACTCTGCAGCCAGCTCTAATTATGTCACCCCTTTTCAACTGCCTGAAATGATTTCCAATTGGTCTGAAGATAAATTCTGTAATATTAGCATAACATAAAAGGTCAGTCTTGATTCATTATCTCTTTTTTTTTTTTCTCCACATTTTATTTCTCAGCCTCCTTCCTATATGAAATAACAGTGAGATCCAGCATGCTATATTCTTTTTTTGTCCCCAGGTCCAGCATGATTTTTTTTTTCTCTCTCCATAAAGAAGTATATATAATGGCAAGCACTAGGTAGCAGGTTTTTTTCCAGACCCATCCCTAACATCTGTAGGACCAAAGGCAAGAGAGTAAATCAAGGTGTCCCATTCTATTCTATACCAATCCCATACAAGAATAGTCTACAGTCAGGAGGATGGACCTGGGGAGATCCCATGAAGTCCCTAGAGACAAATCTATACCTTTTAAGTCATGCTACCCTGACTCAGGTATCAAAGGGCTGGAGAAGGACAGGATAAAACATCCAGGTGAACACATCCTATTGGGCTGGATTGTAAACTAGGAGGAAGAACACAATAGTAAGAATAGTAGAGCAAGGTGATCCCCATTATATAACAATAGTCAGACAAGAGAATAGCAGGAAAGATATCTACCACTTATAATACAGAATTTTCTGGCAGAGAGTAATTGCTCAATCTCTTTAAGAGTTCTTGGCTAGAAGTAATTTTTACCTCTTGTTTTTTAATTAACCCAAATTGAAATTGTACAATGCTATGCCAAAGGCTAATTTTCCAAAATAGGAGAATCCAAACCCTTGGAAATATACTTCTTATTTCTAGTTATACGTGGTTACAAACTTATCTGTAATACAAACTACAATTTTTTCCATATGAATCAGGCTAAAACTTTCAGAAAAGACACTGCAGCTTCTGAAAAACTGGAGCAATTACTTTCTATTTAATAAATACTAAAATAAAATGCACCAAAGGTTTCAATGTATTACAGATGCCTATGACACATCAATTCCACTTCCACTTCTAGGCATGTAACCCAAGGAAACTATAATAGAATTGCATTAATAGTAAAAACTTCAAAAAATATATAGTGCAAGAATAAAGAGCTGGTTAATAAATTATGATGCATTCATGATGGCATCTTATTTAGTCCATTTTAAAATAATAATGTCAATGCCACATTTATGACAAAATATTTATATCGTAATTAAGTATAATATAAAGGTTATAAAACAATGTGTCTGAATGCTTTTAAAGTGTATGAGGGTTGGATGTAGATGCTTAATCAATACATGGGAAATACTATAAAATGGACACTAGTAAACTGAGTGTTAAACACATTATTTTTTTCTTTTGTGATTCTATATTTTCAAGTTTTCTACAGTTAAAATGTACTACTTTCTCCAAATTCAGTTACTTGTTTTGCCAAGACACTTTAATGTTACAAATGATACTGAGTAAACACAAATTTTAAATTATTTTTTTGTGTTTCTATTTCTCCTGACTTTAGGATGAGGTACCCAGCCCTAGGACAAAGTGTGAAGGAACTGACTGAAGGGTTACTCCATTATTGTTCATTAGCACTAAGTCTAGATTATTTTCTCTGATGAGTATCAATAACCAAAAGAGTTTTAAGGACAAGTATCACAAGATATAGTTCAGATAAGTCTGTAGAGGTGGCATGGCTAAGACCCGAAGCTTAACTACTAAACAAACAAGTTGACACAGGAAGGGTTCTGCAATGAAGTTGATAAAGTGGGAACAGCTGAATGGGAGAAAGCGCTTAAGGAGGCTAAGGAGCACTGACAACCCACTTTGCTGACTTCACTATTCAGCTCAGGAAATGCAAACTGCACTTTTGAATCCAGCTATGCCACTGCCAGTGTTCAGACAGAAAAGACATATAAAATACAATTTAAATTCAAAAGCAAATTCTTGTCAATGCCACCACTTGAAATTGAGCTTTACTTGTAAAGAGTTTCTACAGAAATAGCATAGGTGTTAAGTGGCTTTAAAAATTTTGACATCCAGGCCCTCCCTGGTGGCGCAGCAGGTTAAAGCACTGCACTAAGAAGCTTCAGCCACCTTTGCATGAGTTCAATCCCCGCCTGCCCAGGAGGAGACCCACATGGCACTGCAGATCTCTTCTGACCCGCCGCTGCGCCGCTCAGCAGTGTACTTTGATCATCTGCCTGTTCTGCTCCCCACTCTGTCTCTGGTAAATCTTCTCACCTTCCACATCTCTGGCCTGTACCCCAGTTCTGTATGAATAAATAAATCTTTAAAAAAGAAAAAAAATGTTGACATCCAAATCAAATTTTTGCTTGCAAATTTTGTGAGCTAAATAAAAATAAGCTAGTTATTTAAGTCCCTTTGCACTTAACCGGCTATAAGAATCTCTCAAATCAACAGAAATGTTTTAAAGGGATAGCATAATCCTAGTAACACCTATTGTCATAATATAACCCTAGAAAACAAACTTGACTAAGAGGTTACCTTTTTTTTTTTTAAAGATTTATTTATTTATGCATACAGAACTGAGGGGTACAGGCCAGAGGTGCAGGGGTGGCGAGAGGCTTCACCAGAGACAGAGTGGGGAACAGAACAGGCAGATGAACGAAGTACACTGCTGAGGGGAGCAGCGGGCGGGTCAGGAGAGGTCTGCCTCGCCATGTGGTCTCCTCCGGGGCAGGCGGGAATCGAACTCATGTGGAAGTGACTTTAGCTTCTCAGTGCTGTGCTTTAACCCACTGCGCCACCTGTTATTAACTGACTGGAATTTTTTTTACGATGCTTTTGGTACATCAGATCTCCTGCCCTCATTAACGTTTGGAGAACTATCCCAAGATTCTAAGCAGCTCTTATTGGGTAGCCAATTGCAGGAGACTAGGGTCCTGACTAGGGCCCAGTAGGGACAGTTTACCTGGACAGTTTTAATAAAATATCCCTGGTACCAATCAAAATGGTGAAAGACCATTAAAGCTCCCCTTCTTCACATTGTACAAATATAAAATGCAAGACTGCAGAATAAATACTAGAGGCAGTTGGGGAAAATCAAAATTTGAAAAACAATGGTAGTGAGTTTGTGGATTATTTTTTCCTTTTATCTCGTACTTTGAGCTACAAGTAGGACTTATCCAGAAACTTTCTGGTTAGTGTGAACTGTAAAAATTGCAAGAGAATCCTATCTTTCCTGCCAGAAGACTAAGATGACCACTAGCTGATAACAGTACAGGTCAGACCATGAGATTCTTTTTATTTCTCTTTTCCCTTCCATTCCTGCCATAGGCAGGACTAGTTTGTAGAGCTATAAGATGCCACTATGACTCAGGTACCTAAGGGCCCCAAGAGAAATCTTTTTTGGAAGAGGGCCCTCCCTGGTGGTACAGCAAGTTAAAGCACAGCACTGAGAAGCCAAAGGCACTTCAGCATGCGTTCGATCCCCACCCCAGAGGTGACCCACATGGCGCAGCAGACCTCTCCTGACCCACCTGCTGCTCCCCTCAGCAGTGTACTTCCTCATTTGGCCTGTTCTGCTCCCCACTCTGTCTCTGGTGAAGCCTCTCACGGCCCCTGCACCTCTGGCCTGTACCTCAGTTCTGTATGCATAAATAAATTAAATCTTAAAAAAAAAAAAAACTGGAAGAAAGACTTCTTCTGAGCAAAGAATATGAGAAATCCTTGTTCTTTTTCTCCCTTGTGTCTCTTGCCACATTACTCCAGTGAGGTGGAAATGCAGACAAGACTAGAGGCTAAAATTATTCAGTAATCCATCTTTTTGACAGAGGAAATATAATAATAAAAAGAAAATGCCCCAGAAGAATGGAAGAGATTGCCTTGTTCTGTGTGGGAAGCAATCCAAATCGTAGGCTCACCCTCAAGGTGGGCATATGAGGAATGTAACCAAACTACAGTAAAGACACAGAGACCTCAATCACAGTATAAACCACCACTCACAAAAACCCTGAATGGCTCAGCAAGGGGCAGGATAATCCCTCTCACCCTCAACACAAAAGCAACCACAGGATAGTGCAACCTGGGGAGTCTTTATTAAAATACATCTTATATTTATTTCCATTTTTTTGCCTTCCTTTCTTCTAAAAACATAGACTTTCATCATTTTAAGGTCAATTAAATAATAAATCTTCTTTTAAAACACGCAAAGGTCAAATAACCCAATCAAAAAGATTGGCAGAAGAGCTAAATAGACACTTCTTCAAAGACATGCAGATGACCAATGGGAAAAAAATAATTATCACTTATCAGGAAAAAGCAAAACAAAACCACAATGAGATACCAACTCACATCTGAGAAGGATCAATATCCAATAAATAAATAAATAAATAAAAACAAAGAAAGGAAAGACACAGAACCAAGTGTTGAGAAAGGTGTTGAGAAAAGGAACCCTTGTATACTATGGGTGGGAGTGCAGAATAGTCCAGTCCCTAGAGAAAACAAATTACTTGATATACGAACAACAAGGAATATTTTACCAATATGCAAAGGAAAGACAATCGAGCTCCAACAGCATGTGTGAGGCACAGTTAAAAGGCAAAAATAGCACATGTAAAATTCTGTCTTCACTATATCACAGCTACTAAGATTAGCAACTTACTGATTAATATGTATTATGGATACCTCCCTTTTAGGACTTGCTTTTATTACTGAGCAGTTCTATCTCAGCTCTACTGCCACCCCCTCTCAGCAGTCTTTTTGTAGTTCTTCCTAAGTCAGTTTGCTTTTCCACTGTCCTTCCACAATCCTCAAATTAAGGCTAATATCTTCAAGTCAAATGCTAAAGCTAAGTCCCTTCACTCTTAAGACAACCCTGTATCCTACTTGACCCTACAAGAAAATTAAAACTCCATGGCACACATTTCCTCAGATTACCTCCTATCCTCTGCATGCCCATGCACACCCACGTTTACCTACCTGCTTGCCTGTCCCTCCAGTCTCCTGTAACAAGGCATCCTCACTATATGAGAAAATGAGATGTGTCTGTTTTTAAATCCCATTCTCTACACGAAGCATTTTGCCTCCCGCTTGCTTCTATAATGTGCCTTTCTTACTTTCTTCTGGCCCTTCCCTCAATATATAAATTATTCATGTCTCCTTTAATTAAACAAAAAAACCTTTATCAACCCTGTGTTGGTGATTCATCAGTTGCTCTTCACCCTTTTTTGTTCCCAGCTAGGGCTGGGGAATGCTCTCCTTTTTGGACTGTATCACTCCAAGCTCCTTTGTCCTTTGGATTCTGAATATCCTTGACCAATGGGAAGCAGGAAAGTGGAGGGAAGTATTTATCCCTTATAGCTTTTTACAGCCACTGAGCATCCCTAATACCATTCCCTCCCCTTAACCACCTCAGGCCTATATGAGGGCTAACAGCCTCCGAACAGGTTCCATTTCTTCCAGGTACTTCTCTTATCAATTACCTTTAATCAGCCCATACCTCCATATAGCTTGTTAAATTCTATTCAGCTGAACTTTCTGTGTGAGCCATCTGTACCCTACTTCCCCCTCTGTTCCTTTCCATCTATTCTCAGTCATACCTCCTGGAAAAATAGCCTATCATAAATCAATGTTACCTCATTTAAAATATAAAAAGATACATCTATACAAAAATAAAATGTACTCACCATCACCCATCATTGCCTCTTATTTAAACACTCAATTCATTATGATCTGGCTTCTGCTCATCCAACCCCAAATGATCTGTTAAACTGATATGGTACTCAAAACCATTGGTGTTCCCACCCTATCTACCTTCCTATCTAAGGTAAGTACCTGCCTTTAAGCAAAGTACTCCCATCATAACTAGTGTCCCTAGTTTTCTTAGAACTTGTAGAAGATACCCTCCACCTCGAGAGTCCTTCTCTGCTTCTGGCACCTGGTGAACCCTCCTCATTTTGCAAGTCTCAACTTAGTACCTCTTCCTAGGAATCTTTCAGTCCCTTTCTTCACTTCTCAGAAATAACTATACCTCACTTGCACCTTCTCCCCAGCCTGTATATACAACTTTTGCATTCATCAAGGTATATTATTGGGATTTATGATGTAATTCCACCAGTTATATTTCAGAGTACAATGTCGCTGGAGTCTTTGGAAAACAGATCTTGAATCAAAAACCTTATAGATAACAAGTTATTGAGTTCATTCCAGGGAAACAAAAGCAAGGAAGAAAAGGAAAGAGGACAGACATAAGAGAAAGTGGCACTGATCTGGTCAGTTTCTTTAGAAACAGATTGCGCAACTCTGTAGCATGTCTTTAGAGAAATGGTATGAAGCTACTGCAGAGCCTGAACAGTCAGTGCAGGAGTTGCAAGAAGGGACAAATGGTGTGAGCATAAAGACACTGTTAGGTTCCTCCTTTGAGTAACATGAAGGGCTGATCCCAGACCACTTGGCCACAACTGTGGGAACAGCAACGCTGGCTAAATCAGTAAGCCAAGTGCACGACCCTGAGTTGATACCTAAACTGAATGTGGTTCAAGAACCCAGCTTAACTATGAAAAATAATTGGTACTCAATAAATATGTTTGAATAGCTCATTAGAAGAGGAAGAATTTATGGCTTTGCCCAAGTGAGACATCTACCTCTCAACATTTAGGTTCATTAAGCAATTACTGAAAGATACTAGCCAGCCACTGATAATGAGACTTGTGAGCAGAGTTAACTTTCTAAAAAAATGACACATATCAAAACTAACTTCAACTTTTTTATACTGTCTTCCCTTTAAGAGATAAATCTAATACACAAAGTTAAGGTGTTTTGTTTACCAGTTTCTCAACTATCTGAAAGGGAAAATGCTCACTTTGTAGGAGTGTCCCATCATCAGCTCCAGATTAATTTTACAACTTAAAGAAATGCAGCCAATTGTCTGGAACTATATTTTTTTTAATAGCAATATGTAGAAATGAAACTAGAAAACAGATTTTCCACTGGGTCTAAATTCAACATAACATTAATAAAGAGCAACTCATGAAACTTTCGCACTTGAAATCATAGTAACTATTCTCTTAGGAGTCAATGAGGTTCTTCAAGAGTACAAGAAGGTTCATCCTTGCATTCCCCCACACACTCTACTTTTTATCACTCACTATCATGTAGCTAAGTCCAAAATTATGTAACTTAAACAAAAGAGCAAGAAGAATTTTTTTTCATAAAAAGGATTCTAAATTACTGTGATCAACTATCAGGTTTCATGCTTAAACAAAACAATGATGTAGGGTTAACAAGTAGCCATTTCAAATGTAAAGCAGAAAAAAATCAGCCTGTGTCTACAACTGAATTCCATAACTATCAAATCTGTCAGAATCTTTGTTGGTGATGAGTGAAAAATCTTTCTTCCTTTCACTTAAGTCAGTGCCCTACAGGAACGTGTAGCTGGCAATCATCTTGAAAAAGCACTCAGACTATCTTGCCCCTGCAGGCAAGACAATATAAAAAAGATAACATTTTCCTTAGAAATTTCCAGAACCACATGCAGAACACAGAAAAATCAGACTCCTCCTCAGAACTCAAAAGAACTAGTCTCTTTTCTAATGCAGCACCTGCTACAGGGTAGTCTTCGTATATGAGAAGATTGAGCCATGACATCAATTCCCTAGTCAGTTATGGCTTCACTCCAGAGCTCCACTACTAGAAAACTCAAATGAACTCAAAGGGGCATTTAAATTCTCCTCTAGTATCACATCCCTAAGTTATATAGCTTTATAAAGGTTTCACAATACTGGCCTATATTTACATTTATTGCTACAGATCTGAGTCACAGATGATGCTGAAGAAACTGCCATCCTTTCAAAAATCAAATTTAAAAGTGAAATTCTCTCTTGGATTTTTATTTAAATGCTTCTGCTCAAATAGTCTGATTGCCTTTCCACTAAATTTTAAGATCAGGTTTTTAAAAAGCATTACTTATTGACTACAACAACTTACCTTCTAATGAAGAGGCAGGATTAAGATAAAAGCACAGGTCTCGGAAACTAGACCTGGAAACTAGAAGGTAGATAGGGTGGGATCACAAATGGTTGCTTAAGGAACAATAACAGTATCTTCTTCACAGAATAGCTGTGGTATTTGAATGTGTTAATATGGAAGTTCTTATGACACACAAGTAACTACAATAGTTCATAATAACCACTGTACAAGAACTGCCACTTACTACAAAACAGCTTAAACATAATTGTCAAAAAGCATGTCTAGCCCCTCTCTGGTGGCGCAGCAGGTTAAAGCACAGCACTAAGAAGCTAAAGCTACTTCAGCATGAGTTCGATCCCCGCCCCAGAGGTGACCCACATGGAGCAGCAGACCTCTCCTGACCCACCCGCTGCTTCCCTCAGCAGTGTACTTTGTCAGTTGGCCTATTCTGTTCTCCACTCTGTCTCTGGTGAATCCTCTCACTGACCCTGCACTTCTGGCCTGTACCCCAGTTCTGTATGCATAAATAAATATATCTTAAAAAAAAAAAAAGCATGTCTGCATCTTAATGTTTGTGCATGTCTCCCTTCCAGGAGATGCTCTACGGAAGCAAGAAAGGATATCATCTTTATTATTATAAATCTTTATTATTATAAATCTCGAGTCTATCACAGTAGACTAAAATATATCCCACATATTCAAAACAAAATTCTAAGTTCTAGGAAAACAAAAATAAATTTATTTCTCTATAATGCATACCAGCTATTTAAATGTTATAAAGCCATAAGTAACTATTAATTAAAAACCATAAATTCCCTTCATAAAAGTGAAGTATTATCTCCTTACTAAAATGAACACATGAAGGCTAACCAATCACTTGTCTATGTGAGAGTTTCACAATTAGTGAAACAACAGCTTGTAGATATTTTTTAAAGATACAACTTTAATCAACGTTGGCTTATTTCCCTTTTAAATTATGCAAGCTATGTGCTCTGGGCTCCACATATCTTTCTGTTTGGCCATACAGAGGAAAGTGAATATAAACATACAGAACATGCACTTTTTTTTTTTAATTTTTTTTTTAAAGATTTTATTTATTTATTCATACAGAACTGGGGTACAGGCCAGAGTTGTGGAGGGTGAGAGGCTTCACCAGAGACAGAGTGGGGAGCAGAACAGGCAGATCATGGAAGTACACTGCTGAGGGGAGCAGCGGGCGGGTCAGGAGAGGTCTGCCACGCCATGTGGTCACCTCCGGGGCAGGCGGGAATCGAACTCATGCTGAAGCGGCTTTAGATTCTCAGTGCTGTGCTTTAACCCGCTGCGCCACCAGGGAGGGCCCAGAACATGCACTTTTAAAGACAGGAGATGCTCACATACAGGCTTTGATGACTCTGGCTCACAATTCAGGACTGTCTGCAGATGGATGGCAGCAAGTAAGCACCATGAGGTGCAATGGGCTGTGGCTGGGTATTCTTTTATTCCCAAGAATCCTAAATAATTGTGAATGTAAGAAAAACACACTAAATAGAGAATTTATCTTAAAAGCAAAATTTGCACATATTTTTATCCTTTAATATATAGAAAAGAATTGTCATGCATTACTAATACTAACTACAGCCACTTATGCAGAGGAACTAAAATGAAATTCACGCAGCAGAGCTGATTTTCAGTTTTAGTCCACATTTTATTCCCATGTGGCAGATCTAGCCATCAGTTCTGATGATTATTGTTTGTGTCCTCTGTCTCAAATTTCAAGTGGAAAAGCCTTACAGAATTCTGTTTTTTAAACTGAGACCCCAGCAAGCAGAAATTTTATAAACCTTGAAATATAAAGAAAATATTACATCCTTTTTATTGCAGAACAAAATTATGAGCCAAAAAAAAACTTGACTCAGCCCTATTGACAGCTGGGAAATATGCCCCAGATCTATTATGACCAAGATTTGTTCTAGGTAAAAGCAAGCAAGGACTATGAAGTTCAGAGCTGGTCTGGAGGTTCCACAAAATCAAGAAGCTCCTTCTGTCTTTCTGTTTTATCCTGCTTGACATTTTCTAACAATCACCAAATGATCCAAGAGGGCTGACCAAGCTCCAGTCAATATATTCATATAAGCTAAATTCATATAGAAAAATTAGGCAAAGCAATTTTAGCTGTGTCCTCATAAATGCTCTTTTTCTATCTTAGTACAGACTTCTAAACACATTAAAATGAAGGTGAAATATTTCCTATTGTTACTGCTATGGGAACGGAATTCTGTGTCATTCTAAAAAGTCTGTCTAGTATCTTCACTGATGTTTTGATCCCCCCAAAAAAATTCAGAATGATAAATTTTGGAAACCTACATTGATTTGAGAATAGTACCTGAAATAATTTTTATTAAAGAATATCATGATCTTTTATCAACTTAAGAAAATGCCATAACCATACAAATTAGAGATTCACTGAGTAGAAATGAAATCCCATGAAGTGAAGTGACTCGACCCTAGAACTTAGTTTGCACCAATATTCCATACTGGAATTCTAACAGTAAGTGAGACACAAAGAAATTAAAGAGATTATAAATCCTATAGCTATTAACATAGAATTTCTAGAATGAGGAAAATCATCCATCTCCATTATTAAAAATATTTTGAACATCTGTGTAGTTACTAATGAGTATAGGCTGCCTCGAAATGTTTAGGTGGGCCTCCCAAACATGTCCAAAACAGACCTTCCCAAGACATGTTACTTTGTCATTGGGTTATTTCAAGCTAAGTTCAATTGAGGACCTGAAGGCACAAGAGAAAAAATTACCTCCCCTTTAACAACCAAAAAGATTCTAATTAAGGGTATTACCATAATTAGGATTTTTATCTGAAGTAAACTTTCTAGCTCAAAAACTTATCTATATGTCAGGGCAAATCCCTAATTATAGAGCATCTTGGTTTATCATATGAGTCATACTCTCCTCATCATGTGAATTGTCCTTCCCTCTCCTTGATTATATATATATATATATATATATATATATATATATATATATATATATATATATATATATATATATATCCTTATCTTCCCCCATCTGTTGTAGAATTTTCCATATGTATGCAATTAAGTTTGTTCTTTGTAAGTTTTTTCTCCTACTAATATGTCTAATGTTAATTTGATGACCTGACCATCCCAGGAAGAAATCAAAACAACAGAAAAACTTCTCTTCTCCTACACTAACAATGTATCATCTAAGCCTAGTAAGAAAAAAATGTTAAATGAATATTGATATTTTTGAGTGAACCATATGCACCCAACACACAGAGGGAGGGGCAGAAGAATAACCCCACATGTGAAAGCTCACTTGGGAAGTGAGGAAACCACATTAGACTTTCTTCTAAGCACACAGAGAATTGCAAAGATAAGCGTAAAGCATTCACTTGAACTAAGAGATATAACAAGGAGTAAATAAAAGTCACTTATCAAGTGCTTAAGAAATTCCAAGATAAAAGCTCTCACATCAGTAAAGGTCTTGTCAATCATCTTGATGACTTAAATGGTATGGTAAACCATGAACAAAATGAACATGTCTGAGGAAGTGTTCACTAACACTTATGTTTTTAAAAACTGAACCTGTGAAGGCACCCTTGGCTAGTGTCTAAAATATGATGACGTTTTCTTTAAGGGTTTCCTAATACCTTAAAGTGACTATTATAAGGAATTGCCTCATTCACTGAGCTGGAGGTGGGGGTGAAAAAGATAAAGTGAAATGTCTCAGAACTATATCAGCAGTGAAAGTGCTTTCTCAGAAATCAAATGGAAAAAGAGTGGTGATAAGAAAAGCTGATTTTGTAGCCATACTTAGCATTTAGTCCATAAATCAACTTGTCTGTGACCAAAGGAAGAGACAGGGCTCTATTTCTGCCCCATATCACATTCAGTCAGTAAACATATTTATTAGAACATATTTATTAGAATACTTCTGGATAAAAATAACAGAAAACATTTTCTCAGTCTTGTTTAAATGAGAAAACTATATTTTTTCATATGACATGAAGTTCCAAAGTAGGAGCTGACTGGTTCAATGGCTTAAGGTTCGCCTCAGTGATGTGAGTTCTGTTTCTTTCTGTCAGGGTTGGCTCATTCTTAAAAAGGTAATAGGATGGTTTTAGTTACTTCAAGTCTCCAAGTAAAGCAGTATTCAGAAACAGAAAAAATCATTTCTTTCCATTTTTCTTTTTGGTTAAAGATATTTGCCATCACTTCTCATTGGTAAGACAGTACCATACATTCACCTTTAATTGCTGGCAAGAGAAAGGCATTCTTCAAGAGAGCTAGCTTTGACTTATCTGGCCTAAACTAAGTGATGGTATCCAGAGCTGTACATAGAGCTATTTTCCCAGAAGCACATAATAGACTAGTAATCAAAATTGAGGTGGAAAGAAGGAAGCAGGCAGTAGGCAAAAGGGAGAGAGCACCCACCGGGGCCTGGTATAACTTATGCTATGCTCCATCCTAATGCTAGCAATGTGTACAAGGCTAGGCTGACCATTACCCTTCTGAGGTTCTTTTTCTTTTAAGGGTTATAATAAAAATATAAAGTGACTTGCCTCAGCAGATTTGGGAATGGGAGCAAAGAGATGAGTGTAAAATAAAATTCAAGAAAAAGAACAAAACTAGCAAATAAACTTCAAAGACAGGAGATAAGTTATTTTTAAAAATTCTCCCCAGGAGTCTATTTTTGTGGTCTTACTCATTTTTTGAACAACGATTAAGTGTGTATTACACTACTGCTTAAAATTTACTGAGTACTTAGCAACATGTTAAGCATGGTGCCACTTTACATGAATTATGTAATTTAATATTCACAAAAATTCTGTAAGATAAATTTCTCTTATTACAAAAGGAAAAATATCAATACAAGTAAGATGGTCACAGTGTAGGGAAATCAGAAATCAGACCATGTGCATCCCAGAGCCACACACTTAACTACAATGAAAACAGCCACTAAACTAAAGGGGAGGGAACTTAAGGACAATCAAATTCCTCACTTTCAGAAAACTTATGATTCAGCTCAACAGACAAAAACGACCAACTATAATTACAGATTATCAAAGCTGTGATACAAGATGCAAACAAACAGGGTGCCCTGCTTTAGATCTTGAGATTAGGTGCTCACAGAAGATGGAACTTGGGACATGCTTTCCCTGCATTCCCCCATGTAGTCACTTAAGAATATCGATCAGATAATCCTATTTAATTTATGCAGGTTATTCAGTGTTTTGATTTCTTATCATATTTGGGGAATAGAGTTTTAATCACCACTCATGCACTATGCATGAAAGCAACTGAGCCAGCCATGGGGGAGAAGGAGCAAGGAGAGAGGAAGAGTAGGCCCAGGAGGAGGAGCTACCTAAGAGAAGGAGCCAAAGAACATTCCCAGCAAAAGGGAGGGCATGTATGAAAGCTCAGAGAACAAGGGTAGAATGTCTGAGGAACACAAACTTGACTACAGTTTTGGGAAACTAGAAAAAGAATGGTGTGAAGTAAGAGACAGAGAGGCCAGGAGATAGGGCCTTGTATAGCATGAAATTGAGTTTGGGATTTTTAAAACAGTTATCAAGGAGAGTTTTATTAGGAAAAGGAGAACTGCCTCTGAAAGGGACAGTGTTTTTTAAAGCTGGAATTTGGCTTTTATCTTCAGTGTGATGAAAAGCCATCAGTGGTATTTCGGTAGTGGGCATGATGTGGAAACATAAATTTCAAGAAGTGTAAACCTGGGCTCCTCAAACATTCAGTATTGTAAACCAATGTTACCTCAATTTTAAAAAAGAAATACTAATAAATTATCCAGTCAGTATCAGCCAAGAAAAACAGCTGACAAAGTCCCTTCTTTGGCACCAATAGTCTTTCCCTGGCATTCCCCAGGGTAGTCACTTAAGAATATTGATCGATAATCCTATTTAATTTATGCAGGTTACTCAGTTTTTTGTTTTCTTATCATATTTGAGAAACAGAGTTTTAGACACTATGTATGCACCTTGGTCTGCTATAGGGCCAAAGAAACTTTCCTACAAGATTCTTAAAAGGGAAATAGTTAAAATGAAAGCTATATAATCCCATAAGTAAGCTCTCTAGGGTGACACACGGATTTTGTTATATATTCTATCAATTAACATTTTGATTATTCAACTATAAAAATCAATGGAAAGTAATGTAGGATAAAGGATATAAATGATTTGAAATTATACGTAAGGTAGAAAATTAGGTCAGTTCCCACTATCATGTTTTCTGCATCTCCTTTCTGCTCTACTCATTAGGATTATGCGACATCTTCTAGAGACAGCATATTCAGCTAGATCAACACCTACAAACAATGAGCTTCCCCAGGGAACAGAGTAACAAGCTCTTTCTACTATGGCAACACTCAGTATAGTTTTAACATCATATTTTACCTGTATCTTAAGAGCTGAACTTAATTCTTATTCTTTGAACAGATTCTAATCCTCCATGCAAACTTCTGTGGTTCAGAACAATTTGACTTTAGTATTTAAAACACTAAGCGTAAACTGCATTTCCATAACAAAGATCCGTATGCACATGGTTCTCATTCATATTTCATCTGTGTTCAGAACAGACCAATTTCAGGTCTAAAGATCAACAACTAGGAAAAGATGATGCAAGAATAAAAACAATACCATATGGAACTTTCTGGATTTGAGTGGAAAACACAAACCCAAGAGCCAGATTAACTTCACAGAGAACATACTAGTGTCCCTATGCAAGGCAAAATACAACATGAACCACTGAAAGTTAAATGTGACATTTGAAATGGCCATTCCTGAAAGCCCTCATACTGTCCTGCTTCACATGAAAGCTGGACTTTCTCTTAGAAGACTGCATGCTTCAAAATACCAGAAAGGTGAAGGTGGCACGTGAGGGTCACTGTACATGCAATAGGTGGCATTTGAAAACAGTCCTTTCCCACAACACTGAAATTTAGTTGTCTAAATCAGGAAAGAAAAGCACCCGAATCACATTTCCAGTAAAGTGAGGGTATCCTGTAAATACAATTTATGCCAGAGATGCCTGAAGAAGTATGCAAAAGAACAGCTTGGGGTTATTTACTGGTTGGGGTTATTTACTGGTTCATCCTGAGCCTCTGACTCAGCCTTGCAATGTCCCTGACTTGACGGGGGTTCTGATTCAGCCATTTACTTTACTGTTACTGTAGTCATTACTCTGCCCCTTTTTTTTTTTTTTAAGATTTTATTTATTTGTGCATACAGAAATGGGGTACAGACCAGAGTGCAGGGGCAGTGAGAGGATTCACCAGAGACAGAGTGGGGAACAGAATAGGCAGAGCGACAAAAGTAAATTGCTGAGGGGAGCAGTGGGCGGGTCAGGAGAGGTCTGCCATGCTATGTGGTCACCTCCGGGGCAGGAGGGACCGAACTCAGGAGGAAGTGGCTTTAGCTTCTTAGTGCTGTGCTTAACCCACTGCGCCACCAGGGAGGGCTCCATTACTCTGCCTTTTAACATAAATAAGTACATCCACATTGCACACATTGTGCAGAGTATACAATAGCAAATGAACACATTAGCTGGCTTCATATCATAAACATTCAGCTTGGCTAATTAAATATGTAAGAAAAGCACTGTCATTTTGATGTTTTCCATCAGAAGAACAAAATATCACCCACTGACCCATATCAAAATGTAGCTGCATTGAATTTCTGGCAAATTTGGTGTACTCTTTAAAGAGTGTTGACCTAGAACAACTGCACATCCTGGAGAGAAGGGAGGACAGATAATGGAGTGAGGAGTTTAAATCTCAGTTATGTCTCTTACTAAATATATGACCTGGAGTTTACCTTGACTTCTCTACATTTCATCTAGAGAATATTCTTTATTTATAAAAGAAAATAATGTGGCTCAGAACTGGAGAAGGATTAAATGAGACTGTGTGTAACAGGGATAACAGTATATTGTTGATTGTTTTTTCTCTTAAATTAGGCTCCCTAGAAATTATTCTGCCAGGAAATGACAGAAAGAAATGATGATGAGCTGTTGGGAGGAAAAAAAGGGTAGAAAGCCCACCCTATTAGGTTCCAAATTGTATGAGGAGATAGGGTGAGTGGACAGCCCTTTGGTTATGCTAAAGCCCCAGAATAGATAGCATTGTTAGACAGATTGACTTAAGAAAATGAAACAGCTTTATTTTCTATGCACCTCTGAACTAAATGGAATAAACTGTGATCCACCAGAGTTTCATGTCTGATTTATTCTGTTAGATTTGGCTAAAGAGTCAACACAGTTTAAATTTTATTTTCATTCAATGTCACCAGTCCCTAAATCAAAGACTCCATCCATCTAAGCAAAGGTTAAACTTCAACTTGTCAATCAAACATAGCTCAGTCCAGTTCAACAATGCTTCCAGACTCAGAGTTTAAAAATTAATGCAATCCAGTTCAATGCCAGGGAGTGCAGTTCTCTCACAGAAACTACACAGTTACTAGTTTTCACCAAAAACAGGAAGGGACTGGCAGTTCTCTTATCTCATTAATCCAGGGACTGGCTCTATTGAGGACAGCAAGGTGGAAGCAAAGGGCTACAGGAAAAATGGGCAGCAGCAGTCCTCATTCTGTTGGCCACTGCTACTTCTTAATCTGATTCCAGTGACAAATAACTGCAGCCATTGCTATGGTCTGCCCCTCTTCTGAATGCTGAATGACCAAAAACTTCTTGCACCAAAATATTTCTGGTGTGGGCAAAGCATGTTATCAGGCACTGTGCACAAAAGGGAATCATAAAGGGCATCTCTGTTGTTTTATCATCATGCAACACATTCAGTAGCAAGAGTTAGAAATGCAGGTGCTCACCTCCAGTCTTGCAAGCACCAGCAGGGTGACAAGGGTTGGGACAGTCACCTCACTTCTCAGAGACTAGGTTTACATTCCTCAAAAGAAAATGATGCCATCAGCCCAACAAATCTCACAGAGCAGTACAGATTTTTGAAAATTGTAAAGATTTTAAAAACACATTTTAGGGGCCTCCTTGGTGGTGCAAAGGTTAAAGACACAGGACAGCCAAGCTACTGCCATCCACTGCAACATGAGTTCCATCCCCAGACAGCAAAGTGACCCACATGGCGTAGCAGACCTCTCCTGTCTTGCCTGTTGCTCCCCTCGGCTGTGTATTTCAATACTCTTGCCTGTTCTGCTCCCCACTCTATTGAATCCACTCACCCCCCACAACTCTGGCCTACAATCCAGACTTGTATGCATAAATAAATAAATTTTAAAAATATATTTTTAATATGCCAAGCAAGTAATTCAACCTTGTTTCCAAAGAAGGATAAGGAAAAAGTAGGCTGTTGAAAAGCCCTCTCCTGACATTTTACAATGGCAAAGACAAAGTAACAATGCAGGAACCAGCTGAAACTTCACCCTTTTTCCAAGGCCATTAGTCCCCCTTCCTTGGGTCCTGGATTTCTGATGTTACGGCTTATAAAACTCCAGATCCTCAACCTTCATGGGCAATTCTAAACATAAAGCTCAAAAGTGCCTGGAGGCTCACTGCATTCAAATCCTTTGTTTTAAAATGAAGGAACTATGGCTTTCCATGTAAACAACTAAAATAACACATTTTCTCTGAATGTGCATTGCTCCACACTGGAGTCAAGAGTGAGCTTTCTCCTCACAGCTGACAGAGGTAAAATACAAAAAAAAAAAAACCAAAAAACAAACAAAAAAAAACACATGAAATAACCTAGAAAGCACAATTTTGCCACATTGGCAGGAAGAGACAGGAATAATGGCAATGAGAAAACAATGTACTTGCTCAGCTGCTATGAGAGTTGAACGTGGCTCTATGGACGTGGCTACTCCCAGGCTCCTCTTTTTCCTGTGCAAGCTCCTATCTATAAAGCTATCTGAAGAGCTAAATATGCAGTGCTGGCTGAGCCAGGAGCTCACTAATTAAAACATATTAACAGCACTGAGTTCTATTATCCTTTCAAAAGGGAAAGAGCCAAGCCAGGCCTCTAGCAGCAGTGAAAATAATTAGGTAAAACTGTTTCTCGAAGATAAATAATGGATATGACAACAGATGCCCCTCTTTCCTGGATGGATAGGGACAACAAAGGAAGAATGTGCTTGTTTCCAAAACGAATGCAAAGTAGCTGCAGGCTAAAGATCAGCCCGTTTGAACACCAATCAGAGAACAGACCTGGCCTCTGTGCCCCAGTATGAAACAGAAATCAATGTTTCTACACACGTTACTTATTTCATTATGTACTTGCACTTTGCCTTACAAAAGAAGCTAATACAAATTCAATACATGTCCACATTCCAAACATAAGGCTACTGCCTTGTCAGCCATGTGGAGCTCTCACCACAGATTCTCAGCATCTCTGACAGGTCGTTGTGCACAAGATGCTGCAGAAAGCAACTCTTCCTGGGAGCCGTAGGCCTGCCTGCCCTGTCATCTGCCATTATTCTTGCTCAGCTACCTCGGATAAGAGATAACAACAGTCACCCAACACATTCTTCCTAACACACACTGTCAAGGTCGTGTGCTGATGGCTACTGAAGGCACATCATCAGCTGTGCCCCTAATTACAAAGAGTGCTTTCTTGCCATGAAAGCCAGAGGGCAAATTAATAGGAGACAAAGCCCTAAAAACACTATGCACGAAAGGCCTAAAATCAGAGCAAAATAAGACAATTTAGTATTTTCCTCTAAAGGAAAATAGTAGATTATGGAAGAAAATTGCTAACCTTGTGAAAATGAATCCCAAACAGTAAGCAGTAAGATGGAGAGGTATAATTTCTCTCTGCAGTAGCCCAGAGCTACTGCTGATATCTCTAAAGCAGCTTCCTAATTTTTATAAGAAATAGGAGAACAGTATATATATATATATATATACATATATATATATATGCACGTGTGTGCCTATTTTATAGGCTGAGTGCAGGTACCCATTATGACAAATTTCAACCATGTCTATGCTCTTAAAGGTTTCGAAGGCTTATGAATGTGACCACAAAAATAAAAAAACTGCCGCTCACCCTTGAGCCCACACTATGACAGCTGATGTACAAACTCTGTACATCTATATCCAACAGATGAATTCATTCCCCACCAAAACAGGAACAAAAGCATGTCAGTTGCCTTTATACTTACTATAAAATCATGGTTTATAATGCTTTGAGAAAAATGAAAGACTGATTTATTACATGGTTTAAACTCTATTACTAAATAAGAACTCTACCCGGAAGGTCTTCGACATTGCCAAAAGGACAATGTCGAGAGAAGCAAGTGGCATATATGCTTGATCCCAGGGATATACTTCACCCGAAGGCAAAACACAAAACAATTTGTACTGGCATTTGAAGAAAAGAGTGGTCAAACCACAATAAATGTTCCCTTAGGTAAAAGCTGAATGAGTTTTTCTGAACAATATGTAAAATAAAAAGTGGTAGTGTAATGAATAGCGAAGTCATGTTTACAATGAAAACTGTTCAGGGAACTGACACTAATATGGGTAACTGATTTTCCAAATGGTGTCAAATTAATTCAATTGGGGGAAAAGTTCTTTTCAAAAAGTGGTGCTTCAACAACAGGATATTCATATGGAAAAATAAACTTCAACCCTTGCTGCCATACCTATACATTAGTACAGATGCACACCAGACCTAAAAGTTAAAACTAGAAGCTTCCTGGGGCTTTCCCTGGTGCGCAGCAGGTTAAAGCACAGCACTAAGAAGCTAAAGCCACTTCAGCATGAGTTCGATCCCCACCCTGGAGGTGACCCACATGCCACGGCTGACCTCTCCTGACCTGCCCGCTGCTCCCCTCAGCAGTGTCCTTCCTCAGTCAGTCTGTTCTGTTCTACTCCCCACTCTGTCTCTGGTAAATTCACTCACCACCCCTGCACCTCTGGCCTGTACCCCAGTTCTGTGTGAATAAATAAATAAACCTTTACAAAAAAAAAGTACTTTCATGAATGGTCATCAGAAAAATACGGATAAAATGCCAGTGAGATACTACTATACATCTGCTAGACTGATGAGGATTAAATATACTGAAAAGTCAGAATGTTGACAAGGATGTAAAATAACCTGGAATGCTCATATCTTGCAGATGAAAATGAAAAATGACACACCCACTTGAACCAAGCATTTGGCAATTTCTTATACTGTTAAATAAAAACCTAGCTTATATTTTATACCATAAATATAAAAAACAGTATGTCGACAAAGGAGACTTATTAAAAAATGTTCAGTCACTTAACTTCATTCAAAATAGCTAAAAACTGGAACCAACCCAAATGTCTATCAACAGAAAAGAGGATAAACAAATCGTATGTTACACAAGGGAATACTGCTCAGCAATAAAAATAAACTACTGATTTGTAAAAATGTGAATCTAAAAGACATGGTTGCAAGTGAAGGAAGGCCCACATACTATGTAATTCCATTTATATAACTTTCTAGAACTGGTTGAACTGTGATTAAAAAAGAAAGTTATTGCCTTCTGGCAGCAAGGTTCAAGAGAGAAATACAAGATAAATTCTTGAGTAATGGAAATATTCTGTCTTGACAGATATGTGTCACAACATTATGTGCATTTGTCAAAACTCAAGCTGTACAAAAGGGCTTCCTGGAGTGATGTGTATGGACACTGTAACTCAGTAAATAAATATTGGTGGTTAGTTAACAGCTTTTCTTTTTTCTATGATTTAGAAATTTGGAACCATTTTCTGTGTAATATAGACTTGAGTAAATAAGTATATACAGTGAGTATAACTGAAACCAGGTTTCTCACTGTTGGAGAAAGTTACAACTGTAAAAGAAAGGAAGGCAAGATTGTATACATTATATATATCACCTTCCTTCTTGTATGTATATATACTGTATATATTACTTTCATTATATACATATCTAATAAAAAGAGCTAGAAAAAAATGACACCCCTGAACTGACAATTGACAAACATGCAGTGACATCCAGATCTTAGTTTCTACATCTCATGTTTAATTAAAATAATAAGCACTTCTCATAGAAAAGATAATTCAAGGACTGAAGCATAACCTGTATACAATGAACCTAAAACATCTTATACTAGAAGGAAATATTCAAAAAACAAATGAAGCAGGTAAAAGTAACACAATAGCAAGCTTAAAGGGATTATGACTAGCCATATTTAGGCCAATTTGTGTATCAAAATAATCAAAACTATTGCCTAAAATATGAATCCATGAGTTCATACTGTAATTATTAGGGAAAGATCTTCACAATAGAACATTAATTAATAATCATAGAAAGAATAATGTTAGAAAAACATTATGTTTGCTAAAACAATAGGTAAATTTTGATGAGTGTGTCCATAAATTTCTAATTGATCACACAGGAAAAAAATAGTCATTTTATAGTGGAAGATTCGGACAGACCTAAAGTCTGATAAAGTTAACATTATAAGTTTTGGGAAGGACATAATAACACACATGTTATTTATATCAAAAATCTAGAACCTCACTTTAATCATGAAGACACACTCCACAAACCCAATATACGGAACAGTCTACTAAGTAACAAGAAAGGTCAAATCAAGACAGACAAGAGTAAGGAACTATTATTCCAGATTTAAGTAGACAGACAGCAAAGTGCAACGTAGAACCCAAACTGTGTCTAGGACTGGGGGGGCATAGGGGGGAAGCCCTAATGGTTATGACTTACACAACTGATGAAATTTGAATATGAGGCCCTCCCTGGTGGTGCAGCTGGTTAAAGCACAGCACTAAGAAGCTAAAGCCACTTCAGCATAAGTTCGATCCCCGCCTGCCCTGGAGGTGATCCACCTGGCAGGCAGACCTCTCCTGACTCGCCTGCTGTTCCCCTCAGCAGTGTATTTCATCAATTGGCCTGTTCTGCTCCCCACTCTGTCACCACCCCTGCACCTCTAGCTGGTACCCCAGTTCTGTATACATAAATAAATAAATCTTTTTAAAAAATTTGAACATGCAGATTAGATAGGAATAAAATATTGCAAAATATTCTGATTTTGATCATTACACAATGCTAGTGCCAGAGAATGATCCTTGTTTTAGGAAAGGAATACAATGTCTCAAAGTTACTCTTCAATGATGAAAGAGAAGGGAAGGAAGGAGGAAAAGACCTATAGAAAAACTATTTAATAAGTGTAGAAGACACACTACTAAATTAGTAGTATGCTAAATTTAGAATAGTTGGGGGGGAAGAAAATATATCTTAATTCACTGATTGGTGAACTCAAATAGTATTTGCACTCCCAATTTTTGTTAGTTGGTAAAAATAAAAATAACCCACACAGACATTTATCTTTACCACATGATAGAAAAGACATTAAATCAACTAACAGTGAGGTGCCCTGCCATAAACATTACCCAAAAGGTACAAGTTTAATTAGTAAGCAGAACAAACACTGACCTCTGCAAGCAAGAGCCCAGAGAGGTTTCCACTCTCACCAAAGCTTTCATCATCTTTGTAATGAAGAAATATTTGAAGCTCAGATTCAGGCAGTACTAAGCTGATTTTGCATATATGAATAGTATAAAGTAAAGCAGATACATAGGTAATAGAAACACACAATCAGAAGCATTCTCTACAATTTTGATCTGTGTCTTATTAACACAGCGGAAAGAGAGATCCGAGAGTAGGATTTCAATAAAAAGAACACAAGTAGGATACAATACACAAAGGTATTCCACACAGGGAAACATTATAAAAAACACAAGAACAAAAGGTGGGATTTATTGTTGGAACTGTAAGGAAACAATATGGCTTGGTAGTAGACAGTATGAGATGGAGTTATAGGAGGAAAAACTTAGAAAAATGGTTGTGAGAATAGTGTGAGCACTCTCAATACCAGAGAAATATGAATTTGATTTTACAGTCTGTGGCGCACTCCACTGCTTTGGGATAAAGCAAGATGGGAAGGGAATGTAGAAAGTCAGGCAAGGGGGCAAAGGGTCTATATCAAGAGGAAGCAGAAAAGAATGGTGTTCCTAAAACCTTTCGCCTGTCAACTCTCACCATAAAAAGGCTCAAGGTGGCTGTTGATTGTGAAGCAATCTAATAAGTATGGAGTGTTCACAGAGGGTTTTATAAATTCATCTTTAAAGCAGCCTATTAACACTCCCCACACTCGAATGAAGATATTTGTAGAGATTTATTAGTCCTTCTATTTTTCACTAATAAACCTAGAAAAGCTTTAAAGAACACCCTTTAAAGCTTCAGTGTATAAAACTCATTTTATAGACACTTCCTTTGAAGCGCCTTCCAGATAACTCATTCAGAAGAAAGAAGAAAAAGCCCAAATTGAAAGCATTTCACTTCTCAAAAGGATTTTTTCCCTAGATTTAGAAATTAAGTCTGTACCTATGGATATTATCAAACTTCACATTAGAATTTATATTTAATATTTCCTACATATTCTTATAAACAAATACATTTTTTCTGAGTGGACATGAGAACTGAAATCAAGATTCTTGATACTTCCCACGCCCAGCCAAAAGTTTTACCATCTTTGTTTTAAAGAAATGTTTGAAAGTCAAATTCAAGTAGAATTAATCTTGTTTCACAGATATGAATGGCATAAAATAAAGCAGTAATATAAGTAGTAGAAACTCACTATCAGTGGTATTATGTATAATTTTCATCTGTGTTAATATTAGCACAGAATTAAAATACTAAAGTGATAGGCTACATAAGAAAAGCTAAATATAACTCTCACATTTGTTTGGGAAAAGCTAAGCAATATATCATCATCTTTTTATTATAATTCTATTGAAGGCCTCAAGAACATTTATGTTTGAATCACTAAGAGAATCACTTAAGGAATTACAAAATAGATGAATCTTAGAAGAGAGCCTTGATCTGTTAGTACCTTTTCTATGTCTCTTGAGATAATGTTATCACACCATCCACAAGTGAATGTCATTACAGTTCATAAATGGAAAACTAATGGAAATTTTATAAAAGGTATTACTTAAAAACTCTGACATTGTCAAGACAGAGAAGCATTTCAATTAATGCAGTCACATTTTATAATATGGTAACTAAAAACATCCAACTTATAATTGTAGGTTCTATATCACTACTTCTCTTCTGACCATAAAAATGGTACAGAAATTAGGAAATGGTAGTAAAGAGCTGAGATTCTGAGCCCACCCCACCATTTACCAGCCATGCATCACCATGCAAGTTACATGGCTTCTCAGAATTTCAGTTTCCTCACCTATGAAAATAAAAATTGTAATTGATAGTAAAAATAATTATTTTTAGTAAAACCAATAACTGCATGAATTTAATTTTTGGTTGACATGAGATTAGATTAGATTAGTTCATACATTTAAGACATTTCATAAGGAATCCTTGCAAGGGCATGCAGTTTGAACACTATATAAACATACTCTACTGAGATGGATAAATGGGGTCATAAAATCCAGCCCATACTGCACTGATGAAGTCAGGTGCTCTGGCAAAGGCTATGCCCTACAGAAAACATGTCCTCCACTTCACACAAAGGTATCATGTATGTTAGCTGTGGTCCCAAATATGCATTTGATGGTAGCTATTATTTTTACACATGATAAAATAATAGGTAGGATCAGCAGAACTCAGAAAAAAATTATTTTCAAGAATATCTTGTAGTCTTCCACTATAATATTTTATTAGTGGGAGTTTGTAAATCTAAACTCTCAGCTTAACAGGTAGTTTACCAAGGCCTCGCTAAAGAAATCACAGATAAACTTTTCTGAATTAGGGGGCAGCGAAGTGGAGGAAGTGCTATTAAAATAAAGTTATTGAATCAATGAAAGAAAACTGACAATCTATAACTTGCTTTAAGTTCCCCTTTCTTTGAGCCAAAAAGGTAGGGTGGGCTCAAAGACTACATAATGTAGAAAAAGATTCTTAGACCGCAGTGCTAGCTCATTATTCTACTTGGTAACACTTCAGAAACACTAACCCAGCAGAGAGGCAAACAATGCAAACAGAGTACCCAAGCTGATTTCCTACTGAACAAGAAATTAAACTACCAGTTATTTTCTATCAAGTTACTTTTTTATCTGATAAAATTAGGCAAATTTAAAATCAACTCCATAGAATAAATGGAAACAAAAGACTTCCTCAGCAAAAGTTCAGAAGAAATAATAAAAGTCAAAGTTGCTCTTTGAAGAAAATCAACACTGCAATTATCACTAAAATAGTATTATTTCAGAGCCAGAATGTACTGTTTCCCTCCTCAATCAGAAAATAAGTGAATGAGCCTATTTCTTTTCAAATTACAAACATTCTCCATCCAGCACATTCTACCATTCTGCCTAAAGGGTTTTTATGTGTCCGATTACTGTTTAAAACACAATATATACATACATACACATATATATGCTACATTAGATATAACTTAATTGTAATGGACATTATATTGAAATAAGATGTATATAATCTTGTATGTCCAAATTTTTCAGAGTAAAATGTTGCTTTAATAATTTTTTTAGTATTTTAAAAATACTGCCATAAAACAAGTTTGCAAATAATGTACTTGATGCTAAGCCAAGAAAATTAATAAAGGACAGAATATTTCCTATATTAAATCCATCTCTGCATCCAGATTTTTAAAACTCACAGTACTGTTGAACACTCCAGAAATATTCAGATTTTATTGACAGTAACAAATTTCAAAGGAGCTCCTACTTAAACAAAGATTGCTAATGTTTACTTCAAACTATATGTATCTCAAACTCTGAAAATTATGAAGACATTTTATCAGTTTTGGTCATTTTTCAAAATTGTCAATTATGAAAAATTATGAAGACATTTTATCAGTGAGTCATTTTTCAAAATTGCCAACTGATTTAACTTTATCACAACAGAAAATATGGTCTCATATTATCCAGTTTTTACTAATTTGGTATCTTGGGTGCTTTCACAGAAGTTCATAATAACTAACTAGCATGTGAAGTGTGGTTGCTAGATCACTAGGGGACTGATCATTGAATAAGCTTATTATATTTCTTACTTTCTGAGCAACAGAACAACATTATTCATAAAAGGCAAAGCAAGATGTGAGAAGAAAAAAAAGGGTTTACACATTTTAAACATGCAGAATAGCAACTCTATCAGTCATATACTGTATATTACTCAGTGAAAATACAATGAAAATAATACACGCAAATCACATATGGGACTTTATGTTTTCTAGTAGTCATATTGAAAAAGTAAAAATAAGTAAAGCTATTTTCAATAATACAGTTTCAACTAATATCATTTTTAAAAAGTAATCATATAAAATATTGAGAAATTACATTATTTTACTTGCATAAATCACCTACACTTAATATGTATTTTACACTTATAGCATATTTCAGTTTGAACAAGTCACCTGTCAGGTGGTCAGTAGTCATATATAGCTAATGGCTACAGTATTAAACAGTATAAATCTATACTTTCTACTTGCAACCAGTAGTTGTTATTCAGTTATTCATGTCTTCTTATCCTGAGCTAGTGATCATTTTTGCATTTAGAGTATGTATTATATTTTGACACTGTATTACATCAAAAATATGATAGGAACTAACCCTAATATATGCAGATACTAAAAGAAAGTCCCATATGAATGAACTATTACAAAGTCACATCTGAAACAGGTCCTTTGGCAAAAAGCATAGCCCACTGCTGCTGAATAGGCCTGGAAATTGGGCAATAGGCTGAAATTGAAGCAATGTCATAACTAAAAAATCTGCCAGAAAATTGACCAAAAAACATTTTTAAATTGACTTGAAAAGAAAGGAAATAAAGCACAAAGTTATGTAAATGATGGCACAAAGCGTATGTGGCAAACTCTCTCATCAGTTCTGTTATTTACTCTTCTATGTTTTCGTGGACCTCAGCATCCAGATAATATAAACTGAAGAAAATGTATAGGCAAAAATGACCAATAAGAGTCAGCTTTCCATCACAGTTTATGTACATCAAAAGAAAAAAAAGAGAGAATAACCTAACAACACAATAAAAAATGTACACAAGAACTAAATAGGCACCTCCCAGAACATACAGATGCCAATGGACATATGAAAAAAAGTTCATTAACACTTATGACAAGGGAAATAAAAATGAAAAACACAGTGAAATAACACTTCACATCTGAAAGAATGGTCCATATATTTTTAAAAAATGCTGATGAGGATGTGGAAAAAAAGGAATGTGCCCACATTGTTGGTGGGAATGTAGACTGACCCAGCCCAATGGAAAGAAGTGTGAGACTTCCCATGTGACCCAGTAATTCCAATCATAGATATCTACCCAAAGTATATAAAAATACTAATTTCAAAGAAACTTGATCTCTTATGTTTATAGAAGCACTAGTTACAATAGCCAAGATATGGAAATACCACAAAACAGATGAGTGAGATGTGTGTGTGTGTATACAATGTATACAACCAAGTACTATTCAGTGATCAATAATGATAAACTCATGCCATTTACAGCAATGTGGATGGAACTAGAAGGGCTTACCCTAAGTAAAGTAAGCCAGGAGGAAAAACATAAATATGGATGGTTTCACTTATATGAGGAATATAGAAAAACCAAATAAAGCATCAAAGGAAACGTCAAAACTGATCTTTTAACACTCACCATAGATCTAAAGCATCCACCAGGGAAGGGGGCAGTGGAGAGGAGAAAAAAGGGGAGGAGATAGTGGATGGCTATGGGTATTTTGGTGGTGGGAAAACTATGGAGACCATATCTGAGGGGAGAAATCCTATATTGCGAAGAAACAAATAAGGGTGTAAAATAATGATACATCATTAATTTTTTAAAAATTAAGTTACCCAATAGGCACATTTCCTTTCAATTCTCATAAGGCAAATAAGTGTCCTTTTCACAGCATGCTTTTTGCATTATTTTTTATATCACGTGGGTGATGTTGACCTTTAAAATAACTCCCATGTATAGTGTTAAGTGCTGTCTAATATTCCTATAAGTTCGAAATGTGCCTGTGGAGAAAATACCTGTGTTAAGTAAGCTTTCTTCATGGGAGATTTATAGTGCTGCTGGCCATAATTTTAGTATTAATATATGTTAAATAGTTAATATATGTTAAATAGAGCTCTGTAAGCAGATACAGAGGGTTACCCTTTAAGTGGCTGATGAAAATGTTGCAGAGACTGTGTCTTCCCCAAAGGTTCAGTATTTGCTGACTCAGCCTTTGCTGTAACTTTGTAAACCAAACTAGTAATGAGAATTTACTGTATACCCTAAAAGCTTCAATGCTTTAACAAATGACATTTCCAATAACAAGAATTAACTGTACATGGTAAAAAACTTCAGTACTTAAATGACATTTCCAGATAATTGCCTAGTAATACTGGATTTGGTTAAGATGAAGCTCTAATAACAAGCTAAGGGTAATAGCTGAACACAGATTTCCAAAACTGCAAGCATACCAGTGTCACACTATATTCTATTTTTATATACACTCACAATAATGTGACTCACAAATAATGCCAAGGGTGAAGAAATAACTACAAGAGAAGAAAACGCTTTATGAAGTGAAATACCTAAGTATATATTTTTAAACTTGTTTTGATCTATACAAATCAAATATAAAAATAAGAAAACTTATCATTTGTCAACTGTAATTAGCTAGCTCTTGGTTCTTGTACTGCAAAATTACATTTACATGAGAAACCACAAAAATTGCATATAAATGAAATAATTTTTGGAGGTGATAGACATGTCTACTACTTTGATTATGATGGTGGCTCAGTGAATGTAAGGATATGTACAAACTTATCAACTTTTATGTATTAAATATGTACAGTGCATTAAAGAATAAAAGTCCACCACACTAATAAGTGTTGTCACACATGTTAACAGACTGACAGATTTCTATTACTAGGAAATAACTATGTAGTACATTGTAAAGCCTACTTCTCTATTTCTGTAAATATATTTGCAATATATGTAAAAGGTGCCTATTTATTTTAATCTTTTATCAATCTTTGTCAAAATTCTCTATCACAATCTACGAACACAATTAAAACCGGTAAGTTGGTTACGAAGTGCAACTCACTAAAGTCCATCTCTCAGTAAGACACAAATAGGTTAACTGTGTTAGAACCTATTTATTTGACAAATTTAATCTCAGCTCTATTCCTATTCTCTCCCTAAAGTTTTCCCCAAAAGCTTTAATTACCCACTAACAAAACTATAAATGCTCTCTACTGAAAGCTCTGTTTTTAAATTCTTTAAAAATGAGAAATCTTTTTCTAATGACAATGAACCCTCTCTATTTCATATTTCCAGTTGAGTCCTCCACCCAACAGGTTTTCTTAAAATGGGTTATTTGTCAGGCCTGCATTGGCCATTCTTAATTAAAGCCCTGGAAGTAACAGCTGCAATTTCCTTTCTAGGCAATGGATATCTCTCTGAAGGTGTGATTACCTTCACACTCCCAGTTTTTCCTAAATTAGAGATGTGCCCTTTTCTGTGCTTAATGATCACTGTGACACTGAAACCTGAGATAAATAAATCTAAATGTATGAAAGCAAACAAGTAGAAAATTCTTTATTAGCCTTCAGTAGGTAGAGACAATCATCATTTCTCAAAAATTTGCATGCTGATTGAAGAGTTACGTGAATTAGTATGTATGTGTAAAGGATTATTTCTGTCCTAAAATATGCCTTTGTATTCAGAATGAGATGATGCATTACTGATAAAAGTATAAAGTTCTAAGTCAGAAAGTTTTATTGTTTGGTAGGAAGGAGACATGAGGTAGAAATCACAAAAAACAGAGGGCAATGCCTACTTAATTTTCAGTTTGCATCCCAGTCACATTTGGCAACTATGTAAAACTTGAACATCCTGAAGTATCGGCCACACCACATTAATGACAGACTGAGACCCTTTTCTATTGCCCCATACCCTACTCAGTGATTATACAAGTGGGTGCTCGCATCCATGGAACAGAAGGCAAAAATTGATGGCAAGGTGAATGAATAAGCAGCAGCAAACAGAAACATACCAATAGTAAAAAATTCTCTTAATGTCAAGAGTCAGACTGGGCAAGGTAAAAGAATGGAAACTTCCTTTTCAAAAACATGTCCTCAAAAAATCAACAACAGGGCCCTCCCTGTTGGCGCAGCAGGTTAAAGCACTGCACTGAGAAACTAAAGCCACCTCCGCATGAGTTCGATTCCCGCCTGCCCCGGAGGCGACCACATGGTGCGGCAGACCTCTCCTGACCCGCCCGCTGCTCCCCTCAGCAGTGTACTTAATCGATCTGCCTGTTCTGCTCCCCACTCTGTCTCTGGTGAATCCTCTCACCCTCCGCATCTCTGGCCTATACCCTAGTTCTGTACGAATAAATAAATAAATCTTTAAAAAAAAAAAATCAACAACAAAAATCAACTTCACAACAATGGCAGAAAGCAAACCTGGAAATGTTACTTCACTGATAAGATTTCACATTTGTTTTTCACAGTTAGTCAAGAAGAGTAAGAAGAATTGCCACAAAGAAAAAGAATGATAAAGAGCACCTTATACTGAAGAGAAAGTTTTATTTGATTTTATGCATTAAATTTTAAAAGATACCCTCTCCAGACTTCTGAATTCCTGACAACCTTATTTCTCCAAACAGAAAATTATTTTTCAAAAATTGGGGAATCTGCCCTAAAGGAATATATTAAGATAAATATCTAGATATAGCAAAGATATGACTTCAAAGATGTTTACTAAGTAATTATAACAGCAAAAGTAGAAAACATTTTAAATGATCAACAATGGGAATTTTTTGCAATACATCTTGATACATCCACACAAATTCCACAGGAACTCCTACTTGAACAAGGATTGTTGGTATTTATGTCAAACCCTGTATACTTAAACTCTGATAGAAAATTCTCAAGACATTTTATCAGTCTGGGTCAATGTTCAAAATTCCCAGTTGGCTTTACTTCATCATATCAAAAATATGATCTCATATTATTCAGTTTTTACTAATATTATATCTTGGGAGGTTTTATAGAAGTATGCTTTTAGGAATATTAAAATATAAGGTCAATTATTCAAATTATATTTCAGAAACATTAAACTTCTACCATTAAATAATTTTATTTTTTTGAACTTTGAATCAGCTTTTTGAAACAGTTAACACTTGCTTCCCTGACGCTCCCACACCTCTAACTCAATCTATATAGATCTCTCCCCTTCCTTGCTACTTAAGCTATGTTCAAGGAAAACAGAAAATGACAGGCCACTTCTACACAACCAGCCTCATGCCCCTGGCCTGCAGAGTAGGGTTTCAGGGACTACACAGAACCTGGGAGTGGCCGGAGGGAGCTAGCACTATACTCAGCCAGTCCCTCAGAGCATGTTCTCCCACAACAGCACTGAACTACTACTCTTCTCCCTCCCTGCTCTTTGAGACCTTAGGGAGAGGCACATGGGGTCCTGGAAGAGAGCAAGAACTCTTGGCTGTTGGGGCTGTTGGAGTGTGGCTAGTGTTTTTAAGATTGAAGCACCCTGGGCTCAGTCAGTCCCTCCCCTTCTGGGCAATACCTTCCCCTAGGCTAGATGGAGGATATTACAGCCCAGTTTAAAAAGCACCTAATGCCAGCTCATAAACAGCTTTATTTACTATTGGTGATTACATGTGAGTAATATGGTTATACTGTCTTTTAAGGAAAACAGTTTCAATGAGTCAACTCCAAAAACACAATAGGTAACCCACACAATAGGCAACCCACACCTGAGCATCAAGCTCAGTAAGGTGCCTCCTCCTTTGTCTCAGGGTTGCTAATATCTCCTCTCCCCTCACAGTGACTCTTGGGCAAAGCATCCTCTATGACCATTAGTCCTCACTGTACAAGTTCTGGTCAGAGGATGAGCCATGAATATCACATCTGGCTAAGAGGGATCAAAGGGAGGGAATAAAATGATGTCCTGAATGCACAATCTCATGTTCAAGTAGCTGAAGGTCTTCAGGAGTGGAGCTGTCTTTCTAGCCCTTCCTGAAGCAGATGAAGACATAGTTCACTTTCATCTTCTCTTCAGCAAACTCTAATGGTGCTAAACAATCCTTCTTTGCTCCCATCAGCTAATAATCCCTCTGGGATTTCCAAACACAGGCTCTGGCTGGCCAGGACTGCATCCCAACACACCTTCACCTCAGTGACCTCACACCGAATGTGGACAAGGTGAGGTTTGTTATGCCTCACAGTTAGTCCTGGATCACAGTGAGCTATTTCTCCTTAGATATGAGAGCTAAGAGAGAAGGATCCCTGCTGCTTCTCATCCTCTAGGAATCTCTGAAGTAGCAAGGAGCACCATAAAGGGCCTAGAACAATATATCTGCAGCACTGGAGCTGAGAACAATTACTCAAAGACAAAATACTACTGACCTGAGTGTTCATCATCCTCATCAGTTATATTCAATTACTCAAAGACAAAATACTACTGACCTGAGTGTTCATCATCCTCATCAGTTATATTCAATTACTCAAAGACAAAATACTACTGACCTGAGTGTTCATCATCCTCATCGGTTATATTCAGGCTGGATGAAGGCAGTGTGGGATTTGATGGATGGATGACTGGCTTGTGGGGGTGGGGGTAGGGCGGTTTGTTTGCAGGACCAATCTCTGTATTATCAGGCCTTGGGCCCAGAGCCTCCTTCCCCTGCCTCAGCAAGCACCTGCCTTCAACTCCATTAAGTAACTTCAATAAATTTAAATCATTTCATTTGAAATAAAATCAAATGAGCAAACTTTTAAAAAATGCTCAGCATTCTTAAAATACAAAGTAGACATCACATTTTTCAAGAAGCTAGTTAATTCACTGAAAAATTTGTCAATTGGAAATTTTGTCAGTGTACAAATAAAGGTGTACATTTTTGGCAGGCTAGCCTAGGAAAGAGAAAAAGCAGCAGCTGGTACAAAGAAAAACCTTAAACAAACATGTTCTCCTGTTGTATTTGCTTAAATAAACCAGTCTATCAAAACATAAAACCAAGACCTACGCATATATCTGCTTCCATATGTTCATTGTATTTAATCAGTTCGGTCACTAGGAAGGCACTAAGAAAAAGATGCCTTTCCAGAGTCATTGAACATGAGAAATCAAGAGAAGAAACTGAAAGGGTCATGATTTCCTGAATGTTGACTATTGAATTCAGATGTCACGGAGCAGTGGCCATCAATGAGGGAGGCTACAAAGCTAGAATGAGAATCCATTGAAACAAACTGTCTGCTTTAATCAGAATTTGAACTACTGCCAAATTAATCTGTGGAAAACCCACTGAGAATATGTTTGCTGCTATTTTGTAACAGAGAAGAATTAACTTTCTTATGCAGTTACATTTTTTATGCTAAAAAATAAGAAAAGATTTAAACCAATACACAAAGTTAAAAAAGCAAGACTATATCTGAGACTATATTCATTTGATGACTATTTAGGTCACTGCCAGGTTAGGTGAGGTTAGGTTTCCAAGCCAGAAAGCAATTTTAAAAATATCCAAGTAAGTGTTCTATTTAATACAAAGTTTCACCATAGATATTTCACCATTTTTAAGCATTTTACTTTAATACTATACTGTATACAAGGGAGTAATAAGTTCACAGAAAGATTTCTGTTGCTGCTCTACAGCTAAATTTACATTTCTCTCTCATACTAAGAGCTTAGAAGTAATAAGCTCATGCGCTATCAAGTACAAACATTAGGTATAACACTAAGTTTCCAAGTTAAAATGATTACAATCACAGACTGCTTTATGAGGATTTATCTTAGGTCTGCATTCCAACTAAAACCTGATGTTAGAGGGGGGGAAACATTAGAGAGAATAGGAGAGTCAGCCATTTGCTGGAAATATTTCCTTGGACCATAAAACTAAATATACAAATATAAGCCACTAGAGGTTAGCTTTACCGAGAAGAAAGGAGAGGTTAGAGGTTAGTTTTACCAAGAAGAAAGGAGAAATGGCTCTTGAGACATGGAGATAAGAAAACCTGTAAAGATGAAAGTACATGATAATCTTAGAAAAATGGAAATTGTGATTAGATTGCCAAATAAAAATGAGGAGTAAAATGGAAGGGAGTAAAAGAATGAACAAGAAAGTCAGAGATGTAACATGAAATTATACGATAAAGGACCTTTTAAACATGTTAAAAAGTTTTATTTTATGTCTGACTAGATATGGGGTTTAGAGAAAAGAAAATGAATAAAATCAAATCAACCACTATTAACCATCAAAAAAAAACTGGAAATAAGAAATAAGTTTTTAGTAAGGGAAAGATAACTGATTTTGGTTTGGGATGTATTTTAATCTGAAAATATCCTACTTAAGGTGTCTTACTGAGAATTGCAAATATGTTTTTGGAACTTGCTATAGAACTAAACACTCAAGACTAGATTTTAGATTCACTTAAAAAAGGTTAGACAAGCAGTTGGGTGAAAAATGTTTTGCCTTAGTGAGAATGCAGGTGATTTTTTTGTTGTTGTTGTTCAGATTACTCAAAGCATTTATAACAAACCAATATTCCTTCTATTTACCAAAAAGTAAGATGTAATACTAGAAAATATGGATAGGGTCATTCTGAGAAATCATGTGTATGGCAAAGAAAAGACCAAAACCCTAAGATAACACTTAAAAGGAAGTAAAAGAAAAAGCAGTTATCAAAGCTGAAAAAGGAATCAGGTCAAGGACAAGCCTATTGGTATCTGTGTTCATTATAGAGATTATGACTTTCTACTACAAAGCCAAGAGTTACATTCATTCCCTTTGTCCTGTCATAGATAACACCTACTAACACAGGAGAAATAAACCAAATGGAACATGTCAGTCTGTCTTGTAATATAGTCCATACCAGTACCTTTTTTCTCTATGAGGCATCTAGAGAATAGTTACCTTGTACTAAAAGCAATCATGTGAGTGAACCAATTTTTATCACCTCCAACACACACAAAAAATCTGTCTTTCTGACTAATTTCTAGAAATATAATTCTAATGGCCTTCCAATAAACACAAACACTACTCTCAGTATACAGAAAGTACACAAATATTCCTCGCCATAAATTAATCAAGAAATCCTCATTTTAGCCTCTGAATGGACATTCGGAGTTCCACCTTTCCCAAGGGTCTCTGACAGACATGTGCTCAATGATAATTAAATGAATTACAGGCAAATATACAGGGAAAGGGAAGCAGTCCCAAGTATATTTAACTAACAGAATGATTAGCCCTTCAAAAATCAAGATTTATCTGAAATAGCACTAACTACTGAGAGAAACAGAAAGCTAGATTTCCTCCCAGAATATCTCATAATGCCAAGATTCCCTTAGTGCTTACATTTCACATTAGGTTGCTGCTGCTGAACTTTAAAACCAATCTATTTGGAGTACTCACAAATGAGTTCATTGATGTTCATAAATTACATTATCATACTGGAGTTTAAGACTATCAACAATTATGATTAGAACTATATGTTAAAAAAGATAGATAGATGTGGTATAGCCATAGGATGGAAAGCTAGTCAGTAATGAATAAGAAGGAACAAACTGTTGATAAGTGCTACAAGGTCAATTAATTTCAAAGTCATTATGCCAAGTGAAAAAAGTCAATCTAAAAAGAAAAAAAAAAAGCTACGATTCCACTTACATAAATTTCTAGAGAGTGAAAGTGAATCTTCAGCAACAGCAAACAGATCAGTAATTGCATATGGAAAAAGTGGAAGAAGGATTAAATGATAAAGGATAAGCAAGACTCTTTAAGAGAGTGGAAGTAGCTGCCTTGTTTACAGTTAAAACTAACCAAATGGTATACTTCCAATATTCATGGCTTATTATATTACAATTAATGTTCAACATGCTTCCAAAAAAAATGATGCAATTGTTTATACTTTTCCATAAACTTTTTAAATAACACTTTAAGATATAAACACTAAATATCATTTACATCTGAGCAATAAGTAGACTAATAACAAATGACTGTTGTTTTAAAGGGATAATGTATCTAAAACACTTAGAACAATGGCCCACATAACTGTAACACAATTCTTTAATAAAGAATAATAAGGAAAAGAACAAAATTAAGGTAGTGGTGGTAAAATGAATCAATTCATTGTTTTTATTAAGAATTGTCTTTAGTACACTGCTTTATCAACAACAGAGTTTGAGCTTCTAAGTTTCTGGCCAATTTTTGTAATTGTACATGTTTCCGGTTTATATATTATGAGACTAGCACCCTTCACTCTCAGTAAACTATTTGTCTCAAACCTTAATTCACAGATCTGTCCTAAGTCTGGTGCCTTTCAGGTGCTGCTGTGTAAGGTCCATAGACAGGTCTGCTTCTTTGAGATTCTAAAAAAAAACATTTCCTAAACAAAAACCTAGTAGAAAGAGAATGAGATCCCCTCAGATGATCAGCACAGCATGGGAAGAAATTTTGCCAGACAGTGGGAGTTTTACATCTCTGCTCAGATACCTAATCCTCAAGAGAAGATAATGGCCACTTACACCCCATGTGAGTAAACAGCAGCACAAAAATCTCTCTTTATTAAACACATGGAACACTAACATCTAACTTAGAAGAAATGATAGATTTCTGAAACACATAAGAAAGGAATTCTTTGAGTAAAGGGAATAATCTGAAAATGACTGACTGAAGGGGGAAAAATTATAAATACTTGTTTGTTGTACTTAATATGAGCCAATGCATAGCCTCGTAGAAGCCCTTGTAGGTGGCTGTTGGGATACACAATTTCTGGAAGTAGTGGGATTCAGTGGAATGTGAGGTGTCTGGAGACAAACACATCCCAGCCTTGAGACTCAGTAGTTTTGTCATCGTTTTCATATTATTAATTGCTTTGGAGCTTCAGTTTCCTCATCTCTAAAAGCAGAGGTATGGATTGTTGTGAGGATTACTATTAATGCAAGTAAAGTGTTTCACACAGTTAGCTACTCAATGAATAGTACTTGTTATCAAGATAATTAATTAACAAGAAAATTAACAAGATACAGAATTAAAAACATCTCTCACTAGAAACTATATACAATCATTGATAATTTCCAAAATCAATGATATTGTAACATATCTGGGAAAAATCAATTAAAAAGTAAAGTGATGGGAAAATGGCCATAGAAACAATTACATAAATATTTAGGAATACAAAGACTCCCTAGTGAGAAGTACAGGATGCCACAATAAACACAGAAGCTGACTGTACCTTCACATGTGAATATTTTAAAGGTGACAAGCTCTTCCAAATAAATGAAGAAATTTAATAGCATCTTAGAAAAAAGTCCATTGAGATTTCTTAAAATTATTCTGAAGTTGAACTGGAAAGCTACATGAGTCAGAACAGCTGATAAATCTTTAGATGAAAGAAAAGCAAAAAGTATGATATAAAATGATAAAACCCTGTAGGAAATTTCAGTACAAAAAAGTAATAATATAGACAGTAGCCCAAAGAAAGCATTTGCTTGTATATACCATATGCTTTATATAAAACATCAAAAATAGATTATAAAGAATATAGCCACATCCACACAAATGAGGGTATACAAAACAAACCAATGGAATAGAATGAGTTATGAACTGCTCAAAATACTATTTGTGAAAACTGGCTATTCAGAAAATAAAATCAGAGGTTTACCTTACATCAAGATTTGGAAAAAATATGAGATTAATCAAAATGCTGAAATAAGTTCACAAAATATTGTAAAATGCAAAAATAAAAAAGTTACCAAACT
Organism: Condylura cristata; assembly: GCF_000260355.1. Classification (NCBI taxonomy): domain Eukaryota; kingdom Metazoa; phylum Chordata; class Mammalia; order Eulipotyphla; family Talpidae; genus Condylura; species Condylura cristata. The sequence goes on along the minus strand of NW_004567106.1, from coordinate 35,696,477 downwards.
GTATTGCATAATATTATCACTTTGTAAGCATACATGTAAACTCATAATGAAATACTGATATATGCCAACATGTTTGATACGTGCAAGAGGCAATTTTGACTGATTGCTCAAAGTATGAAACTCTGTAGCAAGAGCTCAGACTCACAACTAAATTAGTTCTGCTGGAATTATCAAAACTGAGTCCACTAGATTCTGAACGACATATAAATGAGGTAATACATAAAATGCCTTAAAACTGTACCTGGCTATTGTTCTTTTTATTTTTTATTCCTAATACAAATTCCAAGTATGCTTACTTGGCAGGACTCCAAGTGTTTTTATTGCTTCATTTTTCTAGAATGCAAATATACTGGTCTTAACATTTGAAAGGTCAAATGTACAAAACTTAAAACATGGAAAAATTGGAGCAAATAATGGTAATATTTATCAGCTCTTTTTTAAATAGGGAAGCACTTCCCTGGCATAGCAACTCAGGCATGTGTAAGCACCTATTGTTATTTTAGGTCAAATTATTTTCTTCTATGCATTATTGATATGCCCAGGACTTATCAAATGGCATTAAACTTGTATTTTAAATGGCTAAATCCTTCTGCTCTCAAAGGGCACTGGTTTCATTCAGTCCAGTGTTGAAAGCATTAATCTCTTTGGTGGTGATAAAATGCTGTTCTGTCATCTATCTTGTAAATTTATTATTTAAGATATTGGAAAGTATAGATATTTACATAAGACTACATTTCTATCATCATTATTGTATAATATAACATAGTTGACAAATCATTTGAAGTTTGGACTTTTTGTATAATTACACAATTCTCACTAAATAGCAAAATTGTCTCATTCTCATCTACACAAAATTTAATAATGTAAAAGTAACAATAAGGAGTTATTTTAAAGGACTGCCTCTCCTAAAGAAAAAAAACCACAGACAATGCCATAGAAAGTAACTGAATTAAGAAAATAAAAAACTGACATATATACTGTAAAGAAAAAAGGCCACAGGCTTATGGCTACACTGTAACAATGTTAGGGAAAGAAAGTGCTAAAGTTGGCCCTCCCTGGTGGTGCAGCCAGTTAAAGCACAGCACTAAGAAGCTAAAGCCACTTCAGCAGGAGTTCGACCCCCACCTGCCCCAGAAGTGATCCACATGGCACGTCAGACCTCTTCTGACCCACCCGCTGCTCCCCTCAGCAGTGTACTTTGAAGATCCGCCTGTTCTGCTCCCCACTCTGTGGTGAATCCTCTCACTGCCCCTACACCTCTAGCCTGTACTCCAGTTCTGTATGCACAAATAAATAAATCTTTAAAAAAAAAAAAAGTGCTAAGGTTCAGAAATTAAGACTATGTCCTAGAACAAAAGATGATCTTCTCACCTTTTACAGGAGGAATGCATGCACATAACCCTGGACAGTTAGTGAAGTTCTCCTTAATCCACCACAGTAATAAAGGCTCAGTGCAGTAAACCAGAATTTACCATTTCATAGATGTGATCCAGCCAGTAGCCTGTCCCAAACAGGAACCTGCAAATTTCAGATTACAGAGTAGTAGTTCATGGCTCCACAGAACTAAATTCTAAATTCTACTGTCTACCGCCCACTAACCCTAACCTTACTTCTAAATGAGTGTAATACTAATACCTCTTACACATGACTGCAATTACTATTTTTGTAGCTAACTATTGTGGCCTCCTAAGTCTTCTCCAAACTAAACATGTCCAATTCCTTTGATAAAGTTCTCCAGTATTTGGACATACTTTCCAAATAGTTTGTTTTCCTAATTCATACTTCCAGTCAACATCTCCTATGTCAATGTCCCTCTTCACATACTACACCTAGCTTAAATGCTTACTTGCTGTAAGTCAAGCATTCTGCTCATATTAATACATTCCACAACGCCTCCCCCATCATTACTACCTGACATTTATGGTTTCTAAAGTAATTTTAAGCAAGTTTTCTCCATCCTATGATTGAACATCTAAATTTTAGACCTTAAAAAACAAAGAACAGGCCCTCCCTGGTGGCGCAGCAGGTTAAAGCACTGCACTGAGAAGCTAAAGCCACTTCCGCATGAGTTCGATTCCCGCCTGCCCCGGAGGTGACCACATGGCGTGGCAGACCTCTCCTGGCCTATTCTGCTCCCCACTCTGTCTCTAGTGAAGCCTCTCACCGCCCCTGAGCCTCTGGCCTGTACCCCAGTTCTGTACATACAAATACATCTTAAAAAGAAAAAAAAAATGAAGGAAGGACAAGTCTACATTTAAAATAACTATGTTTGCCCATTACACTCTTTCAAAATTACCTTGAATCTAATTCTACTTTCTAACTCATTAGGCATCTTTTCCAACTTGTGACTTTACAAAATTTGGTTAAGCCCTCCCAAAACCAAAATACTGATTAAAATCATGAAAGTAAAACAGTATCTAGAATGGGACTAGACACTAAGATTAACAGCATTAACACACTTTCATCCAGTTTAGCATCATTTCCATAAATAAATTTATAATACATTTCTTCAAATAGAAAATAACATGCCGATTTAGATCATCATTCTGCATATATTTCTGCATCTTGTCAAGAGGGAAAATGATATTTTGAATGACTTACTAAATACCAGAGGTCACTTTCCACACACCTATCCTTTCAACTCATTCACCTTCTGTGCTATCACTTTTGTTTTTTAAGATTTATTTATTTGTGCATACAGAACTGGGGTACAGGCAGAGGCTCAGGGGCGGCGAGAGGCTTCACCAGAGAGAGAGTGGGGAACAGAATAGGCAGATCTACGAAATACACTGATGAGGGGAGCAGCGGGCGGGCCAGGAGAGGTCTGCCATGCCATGTGGTCACCTCCCGGGCAGGCGGGAATCCAACTCATGCGGAAGTGGCTTTAGCTTCTTAGTGCTGTGCTTTAACCCACTGCACCACGAGGGAGGGCCCTGAATGTCCCTTTGTAGTTTCATTCTCAATTGCTTGTTGCTCTGCTTGCTTCCTAAATGCAGCTGTTTCTTTGGGCTGCTCCCCAACCTACTGTATTTGCTATGTGCTTAGAGCCTAAGTGACCTCATCAACACTAGTGGCTTCAATTACCTCATATGGCTCCCAAGTTGTCTCTCAGCTACACTCTGTACATCCAATTGTCTCTGGGAGAGCACTGCTGGGATGTCCCTTGGGCACTTTAAACTCAGGATGCCGATAATGAACTCATTCTCTTTTTACAGTTGCCTCCTCCTGCTCCTAAATTTTCAGCCTCAGTGAAAGGCAGAGCATCTACCAAGTAGCCCAAGGTGGAAAACCAAAAACCTTGATAGACTGAAATTGATCACTGGGCTATCAAACCCATATACTTGGTCTCCCACACCTGATAAGTCCATATATATATTTTATTTCCTAATTAATCACTTCTCTCAGTATTGCATCATCTCAAACTATATCAACAAGAAAAAATATAGAAAATCATATTTTCAGTGTATATATGTGATGTTTACTATATCAAGAGCTCATATACATAAAAACAAGAAGTGAAAGCATTTAAACAGAAAACCCACACACAAAAAAAAAGATTTACAAAAGGGTAAGTACCATGAAAAATAGTTTAAACAAATATGAATTACTTCAGTGAGGCAGCACTTTCTACCATCAAAATAGTAACAATAAATAACATTTTTCAGTGCTACCCAGCTAATTTCCTTTGACCTCAGATTTCTCTTACAACTAACCTATGTTCAATAATCAGAAATTCATACAATGTTGTGTGCTATTACTTATACTAAAATTTTAAATCCCAAAGGATTAAAACAACCTACATGTCCAGAATTAAATGTACTTATTCATTCAACAAGTATTTTCAGTCTCTTATTACATGCCAGGCACTATTTAAATGCTAAGGATAGTTTTCTAAAAAGAAAATAAGTGTTTACTTCAGCAGCACATATACTAAAATTGGAATGATACAGAGATCAGCGTGGCCCCTGCACAAGGATGACACGCAAATTCATGAGGTGTTCCACATTTTTAGAACTAGACATAATACCCAAAACCATAAAATACCTAGAAGAAAAGGTAGGTGAAACTCTGCATGACATACACCTCAACAATATCTTTGAAGATATATTATCCAAAGCAGGGATAGTGAAGGAAAAGATAAACAGTTGGGATACATAAAGTTAAAGAGCTTCTGTACAGCAAGAGAGACACTACACAAAACAAAGAGACACCCCCCTGATTGGGACAAAATATTTGCACACAATACTAATGACAAAGGACTGATCACAAAGGTACATAAAAATTAAACTCAACAAAAATAAAGTGAACAACCCCATCAAAAAAAAAATGGGCAGAAGAGCTACAAGGACACTTCTCCAAAGAAGAAATGCAGATGACCAGCAGACATATGAAAAAATGTTTAACATCACTTCTAATAAGGGAGATGCAAATTAAAATCACAATGTGATACCACCTCACACCAGTGAGAATGGCACATCTTAAAACAACTAGCAACAACAAATATTGGTGAGGATGTGGAGAAAAAGGAACTCTGTGCACTGCTGGTGGAAAATGCACACTAGTACAACCACTATGGAAAACTGTTTGGAGGTTTCTCAAACTCCTAAAAATAGAACTTCCATATGATCCCACAATCACACTCTTAGGTATCTACCCAAAGGACCCAAAAACAACAATTCAAAAGGACATCTGCAACCCCATGTTTATTGCTGCTCTATTTAAAATAGGGACAACATGGAGCCAACCCAAATCCCCAAAAATAGATGACTAGATTAAAAAGATGTGGTACATACATACAATGGCATATTACTCAGCAATCAAAAAAGATAAACTCATGCCTTTTGCAGCAACATGGATAGAGCTGGAAAAGATCATGCTTAGTGAAATAAGCCAGAAAAAAAAGAAAAAATACTGGATGGTTTCACTTACAGCAGGAGTGTAAGGGATTGGGGTGGGGAGTGGGAAGTGGGGGGAAGAGAGAAAGAGAAACAATGTAACAGAGTAAAAATGAAAACAATGAACAACTATAAACCAGAGATAATTTATAGGGGTGGAAAGGGAAATGGGATCAGAACTGGGGTGGGAAGAGTACACTGGACTATGGTGATGGCACATGGGTGAACTGGTGGTGGGAAGACTATGGGGATTACAACTCAGATGAAAAGGTGCACAAAATTAAGAATGGTGTAAAAATATAAAAAATATAATAGCAAAAATAGAAAATAAAAAATATTGCTTTGTCTTTATGGAACTTATAATTTGTAGTAGGCAGAACATAAGAACAAAATACAATATATATTATAATGGATGCTAACACATGCTATGGAAAAAAATAAAAGCATGAAATAGGAATAAAGAAGAAGTTTCAGTTTCAAATGTTGACCATGGAAGGCCTTTCGGGGGGCTAACAAATGAGATGAAATCTGATGATTGGGGGGGGGGAATCAAGCAAAAACTCTGGGGAAGAGAGTACCGGGTAAAGATCCTGAAAAAGAAGCTTCTATTACACATTCTAACAAGAAGACTAGGCAAGGTAAGACAGAATGAAAATAGGGGAATGTAAATTCCCAATTTTCATACTGGGAATATCAATACCATAAGAACCACCACCACAGCTTTGGTTCTGAACAAAGTTTTAGAAAAATTTTGAGAGGAGCTTTTGGCTTGTGTTTTAACATGAGCTCCACAAAATAAGAGACAAAACTGGGAAGTTAGATTAGTAACCGAGGCAAGATGCAGGGGTGTGGCTCACAAAGCACAGGTCAGCTGCTGAGAAACACTGATTCAGCTATTCTGAAGCTGAGGCTAGAGAGTTTGCTGGTAGACTGGGTTAGGACATAGAAGAAAAAGAAATCACTCCAGAGTTTTAGAACTGAACAAAATAAGAAAGAAGTTGCTACTGAATGAAATTGGAAAGAAGTATGTTTAAGGCAACATCAGGGTTCAGTTTTGGACATGTCAGTTTTGAGGTGGAGACAGCCAGGCTACACCTGTGGGGAATCCAGAAACCAATCCTGCGAGAGACAGAAATATGAGACTGTCTATATGTAGATGATAAAGCCAAGAAACAGAACAACATCACCAAAAGTGTGAGGATGACAGAGAAGATAGGAGGATTAAGGAGTAAGGCTGGGAAGAGTCTGGGAGTTGAGGCAAAACCAGAGAAAACTAAAAAGGCACATGGTGGGGTAAGACAAAAGCCAGGAGAGTGTAGATGCTCGAGGCCAAATCACAGTTTCATTGGTGATAGAACAGTCAGCTAGGTCGTTTTTATTGTTACAAAAATACTTATAGAAAGTATTGTTACTGGGAAACACTTAAACAAAAGAAGAAAAATATAATTCCTGTGTCTAACATGATTCACTGAAGAATTTTTAAAAAGGAAAAAGAAAATAGGTAGAAAATGTGCTGAAGCATTAATATGGATATCTCTAGGTGGAAAAATTAATGCGTCCTTTTTTATATTTTATTTTCTAAAAAATTTACAATGCACAACTTCCATAACTAGAAAAAAATAGTCCCATAAAATACTTCTGCAAGTAAACAAATTTCCCTATCCACATAGCAGTCTTCTAACTCTTTAATCCATTCCCTTAGAAACAATGTTCTAATTTATGCAAGAATAACAACTAATAGATGGCATTGCATTAAAATTGACAAAACATTTTCACATGCATTAGTTTGGTCCTTAGAGCAATTCTAACATAAATAAAGCAGGAATTACTATATCTGTTTTCAGACTATAACTTAGAGAGTTTGATTTATTCAAAGTCATACAAACCAGTTGCAATGTTCAAGTTTGAATATCTTAATTACTTTCAATACAACTTAAACTGTAACAGGAAGACACTTTACAGTCAATAAACTGCAAACAACACTCTACCCACATAAGTATCAAAGGCTGGAAAACATATACCATGAAGACCGACCAAACACTCTTTTAATATTTCCAGGTTTTCAACTTTAATGTCTATCTCAGAGACTTTAATGTCTATTTTTGCTTCTTCTGGCAGGCTGCATGCCCCTAGAGAGGGGTGACAACATGTCCTGCATCCTGTTTTATCACCAGCATCTGGCCTAGAACTAGACACATAGAAAATAATCAAGCACCACTCGCTGGTGCACTTCAAGGGTATGGTATGCACTCATGGTCTACTTGAGTGTTCATTCTAGGAGTTTCTAAGGCTTCATGTAGAAACAGGAAGTAGCACGGGTAACAGCTGATGGAATTTTTGCAATGAAGCAAGTCCTTGGCTTTAGACAACTGTTTTACCATACACGTAGGGCACTGGTCTCTGACTTCATTCTACAGTCTACCCTAGAGAGCTAGCACAGCTTGCTGGGATTTCTAATTTAGTACAATATGTACAGGACCCAAGAACTTGCATTTCTAACAAGCTCCCATCCAGTGCTGGCACTGCAAGTCTCGGAGAAACACTGTTCTAGAGAAGAGAATATAGAAGCGAAACTTCGAATAACTTATAAACAGTACACTGAATGCCAGAACTGTAAGTTTAAGAATAAACATCAATATTTTTTCATCACTAGGTTTTTATTTGAGTCTTAAATATGGCACAACTGAGTGAAGAATTCAATTAGGATCAAATGTACTATAAAGATCAATTCTGTTTTATAATTGAAAAAGTAAAAGACACACTACTATATTTTCTTTCTTTCTTTCTTTTTTTTTTAAAGATCTATTTATTTATTTATACAGAAGTGGAGTACTGGCCAGAGATGCAGGGGCAGTGAGAGGATTCACCAGAGACAGAGTGGGGAGCAGAACAGGCAGATCTATAAAGTACATAGGCTGAGGAGAGCAGCGGGCTGGTCAGCAGAGGTCTGCCGTGCCATATGAGTCATCTCCGGGGTGGGGATCAAACTCACGCTGAAGTGGCTTTAGCTTTTTAGTGCTGTGCTATAACCTGCTGCGCCACCAGAGACGCCCCATACTACTATATTTTCAAGGCAGTGATTAGTGCTTCCAGAGTAAAGGACCTACATTTTACTAATTCTTAAAACCCTTAAAGTATCTTAAAAAGATATTAAGCCTTGTTTGCTGACAAAGATACTGAAATTCCTGCTCTCAAAGGGCACATCATTTCTACTTGGGGTCTTAATAGCACAATCAGGCCCTCTGGCTAAAGACTGGCATGGGACAGCATATACATGCCAGAGTTGGCTAGAGACTGTAACTAGAATTCAGAGAAAAGATCCTGCATCTTTAGTAGTCCCAGAGGGACTGGCCCTCCCTGGTTGTGCAGCGGGTTAAAGCACAGCACTAAGAAACTTAAGCCACTTCCGCATGAATTCAATTCCCGCCTGCCACGGAGGTGAGCACATGGTGTGGCAGACCTCTCCTGACCCGCCCGCTGCTCCCCTCAGCAGTGTACTTCGTGGATCTGCCTGCTCCCCACTCTGTCTCTAGTGAATCCTCTCACCCTCCACATCTCTGGCCTGTACCCCAGCTCTATATGAATAAATAATCTTTAAAAAAAAGATACAGCAATCAGGGCCCTCCCTGGTGGCACAACGGGTTAAAGCACAGCACTAAGAAGCTAAAGCCACTTCAGCACAAGTTCTATCCCCACCCTGGAGGTGACGCACATGGCATGGCAGATCTCTCCTGAGCCGCCCCTTGCTCCCCTCAGCAGTGTACTTTATCAGTCAGCCTGTTCTGCTCCCCACTTTGTCTCTGGTGAATTTTCTCACCACCTCTGCACCTCTGGCCTGTACCCCAGTTCTGTATGGATAAATAAATCTTTTTTAAAAAAATAGAGAGAGAGATACAGCAATCTATCTAAACAGGTTTCCTCTGCTCAAATGCTCTATCACCATCCCCTTCTCGGATCAAATTCCTACTCATTCTTTGGACTTCAGCTTCAATGTCTTTTCCTCATCAATCCCCCCCATCTCAGCCCAGAATGGTGATATATTCCTATTATGTTCAACAATTTTCTATCACGGCGATTACAGTCAAAGTCTTTACATGATGCCATGATGTGTGCCATTGTTTTGATTCTGTCCCAAGATTTTGAACCTCAATATGGGCAGAAGCCAGATATTTTGTTCATCCTTTTGCTGTTTGTACTTGGTATATAAGTGTATAATAAAAATGTGTTTAATATTGAAATATCATAAAACAAAGATTGAGAAAAGCAAAAAGAAATAAGAATGAACCATGATTTCTTTGGGAGGAAGGAAAAAGCAGCCTACATTTCAGTGTTTTCCGATGCTAAATAATTATTGTAAAATCCAAGGCACTTCTGAAGAATACACTATGGTAGGGAAACTTGTCACTCTGCACCATACTCTGCTATTTTCATCCCTTATGCTAAAATATGACACTTCATGGATCTGTCAACTCTTCGTTCTACATTGTAAATATTGATGGTGTGAATACTTCCTCACATTTGCCTAAAGCATGAGATATGGTTTTGAGCAAAAGAACTTGAAATGGAAAATTCACCTCCACAAGCCTAACAGGCAAGAATAATTATGTTAACAGTTTGAAAACAGACTGAATCCTTACTTTTTCAGTGACAGTGTGACTTTAGGATATCTGACACCTCACCCACAGCCCAAAACCTTCAGAGACTTCCTACAGAAGGAATATTTCCCAGCCATTCTTCTCACTGTCTGAAACAACAGATATGGCCATTTACAAGTCTGAGTTTTGTAGATTTAAAATACCCAACCTCTTACCAAATTAAGGATAATTTTACCCCATCACTCGACTCCTAAGTGATGCTCAATTCATCTCCCACACTCTTCAGTAACCAGTAAGCACTGAGCACTAGTGACCCAGTTGTCAAGTTCAAACATCAGTTTTCAGAGCTTATTTCAATTTCTTTGGACATTTGCTATTACAACCATTCCTTTCTTCTTCAAAGGCACTCCCTCCTCTTCCCCAACTCAGTACCATCACATCTTTTATCTTAAGTACTGAGTCAGTACTTAAATATCTCTTTTGTGGACACCACCATTTCTGTCCTTTTTAATGTTGATAAAAGCCAAGTGCTATTTTTCCTCCTCTTTGTTCTCGCTCTCTGGATGAACTCATCCAATCCAGCTATTTCAACCATGCCTTTCACTCAAATGATTTCCAAATCTACAAAACAACTCAGATCCATGCCCTCCCCCCCCACCAAAGAGGGCCTATTGGACCTTTTCAGAATCAAATTCCTATCTTGTGTTTTTCACATTCCTCAAGGTTAGAGACGCCATCCTCTAAACAAGCCAGAACCCTCGCTCCCTTGCCCTCTGCATTCACCTGCTGTCAACTCTATCTTATCACATCATGGCCTCTTCTCTACCTTTATTGCTACTACTTAACTGAGTGTGTGTCAGTCTTCACCTCGCCTATGACAGTTATTCCCAGCAGGTCTCACTCTGTCTGCCTCCCACCCCTTTAATGTGGCCTCCATATTGTTGCCAAACTAAGCAATATTTTATGACTACTTACTTTTTTTTATTACAAAGTTTATTTTTACATCATTTTGCACATTTTTTTTTTCCATCTCGAGTGTAATCCCCGCAGGTTTCCCATCACCAAATCACCCCTGTGCCACCACCATAGTCCCGTGCATTTCCCTCCCTCCCCCCCACCTGTTTTTGATACCATTCCCCACTCCACCCCCACAAAATGTCTCTGGTATATGGTTGTTCATTATTTTTGTTATTTTCTCGCCTGGTCCATTATACTCCTGCTATGAGTGAAACCATCCGGTATTTTTCTTTCTCTTTCTGGCTTATCTCACTAAGCATGATCTTTTCCAGCTCCATCCAAGTTGCTGCAAAAGACATGTGTTTCTCTTTTTTGGTTGCTGAGTAATATTCCATTGAATATATGTACCACATCTTTCTAATCCAGTCATCTACTTTTGGGCATTTGGGCTGCTTTCATGTTTTTCCAATTGTAAATAAAGCAGCAATAAACATGGGGGTACAGTGTTTTTGTGTCTTTTGGGTAGATACCTAGGAGTGGGATTGCTGGGTCATAGGGAAGCTCCATGTTTAGCAGTTTGAGGAACCTCCAAACAGTTTTCCATAGTGGTTGTACTAGTTTGCATTCCCACCAGCAATGCAGGAGAGTTCCTTTTTCTCCACATCCTCGCCAACATTTGTTGTTGGTAGTTGTTTGAAGATGTGCCATTCTCACTGGGGTGAGGTGGTATCTCATTGTGGTTTTAATTTGCATCTCCCTTATTACGAGTGATGTTGACCATTTTTTCATATGCCTGTTGGCCATCTGCATTTCCTCTTTGGAGAAGTGTCTTTTTAGCTCTACTGCCCATTTTTTGATGGGGTTGTTTACTTTATTTTTGTTGAGTTTCATCAGTTCTCCATATATTTTTGTGATCAATCCTTTATTGCTACTTTTGTGTGAGAAAATGTTTTCCCAATTAGTGATCTTTCTGTTTGTTTTTAGTAATGTCTCTTTTGCTGTACAGAAGCTCTTTAACTTGATGTAGTCCCATCTATTTATCTTTGCCTTCACTATTGTGGCGTTGGGTGCTTTGTCTTTAAAGATGTCGCTGAAGTGTATGTATGACTACTTACTTTTAAGCCCTTCTATTGTTCCTTGTCACCTACCAAATGAACACCAGCTTCTTAGCATGATCTAAGGGTCCTCTATGACCAGAATTCTGCCTGCTTTTAAGAATCATTTGTCATTAAGGTCTTCCTTAGCATGCAGTTGGACAGCTGTAACCAACTGTAACAAAAACACTGATCTGTGTTTCTTTACTTTTTAATCTATGGCCAACACCAGATATGCTTTTCCCCCAAACTGCCACAATCATAACTAACCATCATCAGCCTGACAAATTCCTACTCATCCTTCAAGTCTCTCCTGTTCCATATAGTCCCTTTTCTCATCCTCACCACTAGAATTGGTTGCCCATTTCTTCTTTTGTGGCACCAAACCACTTAATTGCAATTATGTGTGTATGTATCTGTCTCATTCTTATAAAACTAAATTATGTATTTTTTAATTTGTAATTTCACAACACCTGACAGCTTACTTGTTACTCAGTATAAGTTCAATAAATGTTTGTGGACTAAAAACTTGTCAAAAATTCATCATTCAATCAAGATTCAAAAAGACAAGGAGAATCATTTTATGAAAAATTTTAGAACAAATTTTACAAATTACTATGTGATCTAATTTTCCAAATTTAAATAATGCATATATAATCCACTTAGTTCTGTTCCTTTATTCATATACATGCTATTTTCTAGTACTTAACTCCAACTCTGAATCATCTGTTGGCCTTTATCTTCTTTCCTCTGGCAGCCCCATTAAGTTCTATTATTCAATGATTCAAAATTTCCATTCCATTCAATTCTTGGTTAAGACTCTCCTATGAGCCTCTGAAATCTCACTATAGCACGTTCCAGAAATATCAGCTCTATTAACCTAGGAACAATCAACTCTCTCATTTTTATGACAATTTTCCTTAACATACTAATCTCATCCTCACAATAAGAAGAGCTAAGTGATTTTTAATATTACCCTTTTACAGTGAAAAGCAGGTGCCAAGTTAACTGAAAGAGATTTATCCTTTGTAAATTCCGCCATACAAAAGCCTCGGGAATATTAATGCCACACTTTCTGATGTTCAGTCAGTTCTCACATTCTTTTTCTTTAAACATTTACCGAAGCCACATACTACTTTTATCCTTCATCTGCTGGCACACTGTCTTGACTTTTGTCTCCCAAACTGTAGACTTCCTGTTTGTGCTTTTGCTTCCATACCACTGACCAGGTCACTAGCTGACCACTTCAGAACAATCAGGTCTCCCCTTTCCACTCTAAAATACAAATACTTTGACAAAGGAAGTTATATTTTATGAGTTTCATCCAAGTCCAGACCACTGCAAAAACCTAAGTAAACTTTTCCGCATAACCCAGTAGTCTCTGAAGGATCTTTTCTCTGAACTCAGGCAATCATAACTGGATAATTCCCACAACAATTTTCAAAGCTCATCCTTTTGCTGCTTCCCTATAAAACCAAGCAAGGAAAATGAGTCTATGTAACTTAGTTCAACACAACCAACTTACAAAAATACTGGTGACTACTGGTGAGAAATAAGGGTAAAATTACCTGAAGAGGGCTCTCCCTGGTGGCACAATGAGTTAAAGCATAGCACTATGAAGCTATCGCAGCCACATTAGCATGAGTTCGATCCCAGGCTAAGGAGCTGACCCACATGGCATGGCAGACCTCTCCTGACCAGTCCGCTGCCCCCCTCAGCAGTGTGCTTCATCGATCTGCCTGTTCTGCTCCCCATTCTCTCTCTGGTGAATCCTCTCACCGCCCCTCCACCTCTGGCCAGTACCCCAGTTCTGTATGCATAAATAAATAAATTTTTTTTAAATTACCTGAAGGCCTTTTCATGTTCTTCTTCAACATTTTCCCCTATTATTAAGAACCAGTTTTTGTTTCTAGTCACAGACACACCTCACGTTTGACTATTTTACCTGTCTTCCCTACCACATAGTTCTTTCCTCTGTATGTGGCATCTACCTTTTCTATGAATAAAGAACAGAAAGAGATAAGCAGGCAGAAGTGGATACAAAATAGTTACTGCAATTATATCTTTGCTCATGATAATTTGGCTCACATTTCCATAGCTATGTCTCTATGGGAATCCCCCCTCCCTCCCCAATCCTATCCTGAAAAACACCTGCCCTTCTCTCTTTCCTCTTATAAACACTGTCATAGAGAAATAATGATCAGTTCTATAAATTAGCTCATCTGGTTAGACCAGATGCCAAGGAGCAGATTCAGCCTTCAGAGGACTGGGCTCTATTTCCAAAAGAAACTTAAATTCCCAATCAGCTTGCAAGTCATCAAGAAGCATACAAATTAATCTGTGAATCATAACACAAACTAGCCATAGTCAGCCTCAGAGCAGGCTTCTGCTATATATTTTTATTTATTCTCATTTTCAGATGGAAAATTCAAACATGAGCCCTCAAAGCCCTTTAGAAATCACGGGTCATTTCTAAAGTCAGTGCAACAAGGAGCTAGGATGAACTGAATGGAGGCTTCCTATAATATCCATGACACTCCTTTCACTGTTTCTGTCTTAGGTTGCACATTCTTAATCTCTTCTTTCGGAGTATATGTGTGTAGAACATGCACTCCTCTAAATGATCAGTCTGGCCTAGTGACCAAAGCATCACTCTCACTGGCACTGACTTAAGCTCATTTCAAGCAGATTCTTCCTAACTAAGAATTAGTGTTGCAAGAACCGTAAGGTTGTATTTCAGAAAAGAAATATATTCTTCATTTTGGGACTGGGGACTGAAGACAAGGTTTAAAATTTGTTCTGTTATCCCCGTCAGTCTGAGGATGTCCAAGAAGCAGCTTTCTGTAGAAATGTGAAGAATCACCTGGATGATTCCCAGATGATAAGTAACTTTGGCAACTAAAGATTAAGTTAATTGTATAATGAACTCTGAAATTAAACACAGCTGTTTGTTGAAAGGTTGCCCCAATTTCCCCAGCAACCACAGTATAGTGTGCTTACACACACCTGCCTGGTCTGATTCTGTTTCATTTCAGTCTATGAAATCCAGAGACCTATATATGAGAAAGGAAGATGAAACTCCATAGATGAGTGTCCAGAATGCTGATAGCCTATAACTCAAGTCTAGGTAAAATTCAAAATTTACAGCATCACACACAAAGGAACAGGGGTTGGCCTTTCTTCCCAGAGGGGCAATTGACTAACCTATTTCTGTTACATAGATTAAAAATGACCCATCACCCTGATTCCGAGCAATCTTCCTAAAACAGTATCCACTTCTCATATTCTCCCCAGGATAATCTCTCAAAGTGGGTCAGAAATGTTGCTTCCTTTCCCTCATTGATTTTCATTAAGAGGATGCACTTCCTGGAACACTAAAGGGAAAGATAAACACCCAATATAAGGAACAATGACACCCCCTGTAAATTTTTGGTACATTGTGTCAAGTTCTCCTTAAAAGCAGGAGAAAACTCTCTTCAGCTGTAATTTATCTTTCTTAGCAGCAAACTAACAATAATCTCAGGCTATAAAATACACAGATGCAATGCTTCAGGCAGGTGAACACCTCTCCAAAGGAATATAATCATTCTGTCTTTTCTAATTTTCTAGATCAGCGGACCCGCCTCCTCCCTAGTACACACTTTTTTTCTTCCTAATTCATATCCATATTTTGTCAGAAGGAAGTCAAGTGACACCACACACTGCTTAGCAAATCCCCAGGGCCTTATCAGCAAGCTAAGTGCAGGGGAGTAGTTAGAAGCGGTTTGTGGAGACAAGGGCTGGAGGAAAGGGGATGAAGGGGAGGGGGCGATGACACCCCTGAGACAGTATCTGGCTCTCCAGATACCTGTGAAGAGATGGGTCTGCAAATCCTCTGGGCAGGGCTTCCCCAGTTTCCTCCCCTTGTTGAAATCTCCCCCTGGGCCCCAGGTCCTCAAGCCTGGTACTCTAAAGAGGGCACCGCAAAGTCCTTCAGAGCCCTCAAACACCCGAGCGCGAACAGAAAAGCATCACCCTGAAGACAGCAAAGCCACACACCCTCTTTCAGCCAGCTTCCCGGGGTGGCCAACTTCGTCCTTTAAACCCTACCAAAGCCCGCGTCCCCCCGGAAAGGAAAAAGGCGACAGCTGAGAGCAATAAACAGCACCATCCGCCCCTCACTCCCCCTCCCCCCACCCGTCCTCAACCCTCCCCCGCGAACTCCAGGTGAAGGACCAGGTGCGGCTCACCTCCTGGCAAGGAGGAAGCGGGTGGCTGGAAGAGGGCAGGTCCCCAGCCCAGGCCGCCTGGCAGCCGGCAAGCGCCCAGCAGCAAATCCAGGCGGGGCTCCAGGGCGACAGGAGCCCTCCGCGGGGAGCCCCAGACGGCCGCCCCCGGCCCCTCCCCCGCGCGGACCGCGGGGCCAGGAGCC
>NW_004567106.1:35678162-35680219 GCF_000260355.1 Condylura cristata | reverse complement strand
CGGCCCAAGGCAGTAGTTCTGAGGGGCTGCGCCGCCGCTGGGGCGGAAACCTCTTTCCGCGATTGCGGGCGTGAGAGGCCGGGGTACCCCTGTGGTGTTTAGGACCCCAGTCCTCTTAGCCCACCAGAAGGGGCGCTCCAGGAACAAAAGCGGAGTAAAACATGAACACGTAGACATTGTTTTCCGGCGGCGGGTCTTAAAATCTCCCACTTCCCGCATCACACACAAACACGCGCAGAGGAGCCCTGGGAACATCGTCTCCTGGGCATCCACCCTGGCCGTCACGGGTCGCATTTTTAGATGACCAGGGTTGGCGTGGCGTGAGATGGCGCGGAGCAAAGGGGCATGAAACATAGATGCAGTTTGTGACTCAACCATCTCACCTACTTTAGTCAAAATGATAACCATACCTAACCCTTACGTAGAGGTGTTACGAGGATTAAATAAATTGATGTACATAAAGCACTTGAAAAGAACCTGGCAAGCAGTAGATGTGATGCGAGTTGGTCTTCACAGTAAATAAAAATATTGCTGCCACTGATGGGATTTTGTGGCGGTAACAGGTAACCTTAGGCAAATAAGCCCTTTTGTTTTTGGATGAAGCAGTTTCTCTACAATGACTAGAATAGTCTTCATCTTTTTCATTTAAAAACATACTTTACTGAGTGTTGGGCAACAAGCAGTGAACAAGAACAGGTTGGCTTCATCAGCTTAGGGGATCTTAAGGTCCCTCCTAGATCTAAAATTCTGAGTGGATGAGTTATCCTGTTGAAAACGAGCACCCAAATTTAGATAATGGATTACCTGAAGAGGTCTACCTAGCTGACTATAATTGACCTGAGTTTTATCTGTTAGCACTGTTTCCAGTGTCCTTCAAACAAACATTTCCACGTGAAACCTGAAAAGTTTCTCTCTCCCTCCCTCCTTCTTTTCTATTGAAAAGTAACAGAACATAAAACTACTGATTCGACCACCTAGAGATGATACTAGTAGCGTGATTAGCATCTTAAGAGATTCTTTGTCGCTCCTCTCTCTGTGCAGTGTAAAACTTAATTATAATGTGTAACCTGCATTTATTTTTTTCCTTAACAGCATAAATATTTTCAACTTTGACAACACAGCTTTATAAATGTACAATGTTTTACTGGATGCGTGTAATTTACTATTGGATATAAAGCATTGCTTCTCAAGTATTTGATGTTATAAATAATTCTAGAATGAATGCCCTTGATACATGGTTTGTGCACACATTATATAATTTTCTTTGTGACCTTTCTACAATTGCTGGATCACATATGAGTTTTTTTTTTTTAATCTTTGTATGACTAGTGTGCAAGTTCCCTAAAAAATTTAAAAATCAGCAATTACCAGAATTTTATAAATATTTCACAGCATGTAAAGCATATAATGCTTTACATATTTGCATTTTGATAGAAGAATGTTATTTCATTTGTATTTAAAATTAACTTTATACTTATTGAAGCTTAATCATTTTTTTCATATAAATTATCAACTACATTTCTTCTCTTGTCAGCATGTGCCAGTTTTCTACTGGTGCTCTTTGGCCATGTTTTTACTAACGTTCCTTTTTTAATATTGATTTGTAAGCACTCTATAAATTTTACTTACCATACACATCCAAGTATTTTCTGTTTGTTTCTGGTGACCTGCAGCAGCTTGTCATTTTATTGACTCATATACAGCAATTGCTTTTATTTCTTTTCTTTGTTTTAAAGATACCTGTACCTCTGTAGGTTCACGTAGATGCCTATATTGTCTTATTTTTATATATACTTTTTTTTTAATCCATCCAGAATTTTAGTCAAATTACATTCTTGTTTTTATCATCTTAGGGAAATCTAACAACATGGTGAATGAATTTAAATACCGTCTTTATTTGCAGAAAGTTTGTCCCAGTAAAATTTTAATGGTCCGGGCCCTCCTCAGTGGCGCAGCGGGTTAAAGCACAGCACTAAGAAGCTAAGGCCACTTCCACATGAGTTCGATTCCCGCCTGCCCCGGAGGTGACCACATGGTGTGGCAGACCTCTCCTGACC
>NW_004567106.1:35650204-35677293 GCF_000260355.1 Condylura cristata | reverse complement strand
TACTATCAAGTAAGCTAACAATGCTGTTATACATCAGTCTCTGGTGAAGCCTCTCACCGCCCCTGAGCCTCTGGCCTGTACCCCAGTTCTATATGCACACATAAATATTTAAAAAAAAATACTTTAACACAAAATTTCTAACAATTTTTTGAGATGGGAGCTCAACTATTATGTGACTACAGGCTAACGTCTCTAGACTGCCACCAATTTTCTATTTTATTTTGTGCACTGTGTATCAGAAAGCTGAACCAAACTTTATCAATAAAGTCATAACAAAGCCAAAGCAATGATACAATCATAGATTTATTATATTTTTTTAATTTAATGCAGGTTGTGGTATTAATAAACCCAATATTTTTACATTACCTAAGCAAGAAAAAGTACAAAAAAAAAGTACATATAGATTCAAGTAGCATATTTTCTAAAAATTCACTTTAAACAGTCAAAATGAAAACCTGATAGGAAAGCATTTTCTGTACCTAATCAAAAAAAGACAATCGCAAGAGATATGTGTTGCAGATTATACACTCATGCAAAAGGGTATTACTGTAAAGCAATTTGACAATATCTATTAAATCCCTCCAATATTTTTATACTTTTATCCAGTAATTTTTTTTTTTAAGATTTATTTATTTGTGCATACAGAACTGGGGTACAGGCCAGAGGCTCAGGGGTGGTGAGAGGCTTCACCAGAGACAGAGTGGGGAGCAGAACAGGCAGATCATCAAAGTACACTGCTGAGAGGAGCAGCGGGCGGGCCAGGAGAGGTCTGCCACACCATGTGGTCACCTCCGGGGCAGGCGGGAATCGAACTCATGCGAAAGTGGCTTCAGCTTCTCAGTGCTGTGCTTTAACCCGCTGCGCCACCAGAGAGGGCCTTATCCAGTAATTTTTAAAGGACTCTCACTTCAGAAACTAATAAAGAGCACAAAATCCCGGTGAAAGAACACTTATTAATGTCTAATATAGTCAAAATAACCTAAATGCACCAACAGAGGGGACTAGCTAAATGAATTACACACTTCACATACTAGGATTGTATAGACATTGAAAATTATGTTTTCCAGAGAATACTAAATGAACTGAGGAAATGTGATCATAAATGTTCATGTCAAAAAGTAGGAAACAAATATTAGCTAACGGCATATTCCCAAGTATAAGAGAATATATGTGCGTGAAGTGGAAAGTCTTTATGGAAAGACTATGATTGAAATAAGTATATTAATAGTAATTGTCTTTTAATGGTTACATATAGGTATTCCCTCTTTATTTTCACAGATTTGCTTTTAATTTTTCCATAATTATCAAACAATATTTTTGTAATCATTATGAATTACAGTATTTGTGTTCTTTGGTTCATATCAATCTTACCTGAAGAAGTCATCAAGGATAGATTAAAAATGTAAAAACATGCTCACTAATTGCTATTTGTAAAAGAATATAAATGAAACCCAAATAACTAATTCTAGGGAAATATTTAAATAAAAAATAACATTCTATAGTACATTCTCCCAACAGAAATAATTTTTTATAAAAAATACCTAACAAGGCGAAAGATGTTATGAAAATGCTTTCAATAAAATGGGAAAATGATGACACAAATGTATACACAGTAGCTCCACTAAACATATTAAAAGAATAAAACATGAACAAGATTATGAGTTATTTCAGGATAATGATGAATGAAAAAGAAGAATGGAATTGGGAAGGGGTATAAACGGGATATCACATCTCCAAACCTTTATTTCTTTTTTTTTTTAAGTTTTTAAGATTTATTTATTTATGCATACAGATTTTTGAAGTGTTTAAGATTTATTTATTTATGCATGCAGAACTGGGGTACAGGCTAGAGGTGCAGGGCCAGTGAGAGGACAGAGTGGAGAGCAGAACAGGCAGATCAAGGAAGTACACTGCTGAGGGCAGCAGCGGATGGGTCAGAAGAGGTCTGTCACACCATGTGGATCGCCTCTGGAGCTGGGGATTGAACTCACACTGAAGCAGCTGCTGCTGGCTTGCAGTGCTGCATCCTAACCTGTTGCGCCACCAGGGAGGGCCTCCAGCCCTTTATTTCTAAGAAGAAAGGAGGAGGAAAGAGGGGAAGAAATATCTAAAGCAAACATGATAAAATGTAACACTGGTTTAATATGAGTATTGGCTCAGTACTTAATGAGCATTTAGTATATGCCAACAATGTTCACAAAAAAGATTTAAAAAAGAAAAGGACTTCATTTACCCCTCAAAATAATCCTATGTAGTATGTACTCTTATTATCCCCATTTTACAGAAGAGGAAAGAAAGGTACAAGTTCTTCAGCAAGTTCAAGTATGAGGTTTCAAACACAGGTAATCTGGTTGTTGGACTCACCCACTTTGTTTGGTTTTTGTTTGTTTTTTGTTTTTTTTTTTAACCTTCCTTGCTTTCCTATATTTTAAAAATATTTAATAATTTAAGTTATTACACCGAATATGATCTTAACTAGTTTATTTAAAAGACTGAAAGTTTAGAAAAAATGATTAATAATGATGTTTTCTAGGAAATATAAGGCTAATTGTTTTTCTACTTTCTAATATTTTTCAAAATATGCAAATTATCAACAGAAAAATATATATATTTTTTTTAACCAGAAAACTAAACTATATTAACAATGTTATTTTACTATCAAGTAAGCTAACAATGCTGTTATACATCAAATTGATCACCACATTTTAAAATACTTGTAGGGAAGAGTAGTGGGGAAATAGGGAGAATAAATGGACAGGCTTTTTTTTTTTAATTTTTTTTTTTTATATTTTTATTTGTGCATACAGAACTGGGGTACAGGCCAGAGGCTCAGGGGTGGTGAGAGGCTTCACCAGAGACAGAGTGGGGAGCAGAACAGGCAGATCATCAAAGTACACTGCTGAGAGGAGCAGCGGGCGGGCCAGGAGAGGTCTGCCACACCATGTGGTCACCTCCGGGACAGGCGGGAATCGAACTCATGCGAAAGTGGCTTCAGCTTCTCAGTGCTGTGCTTTAACCCGCTGCGCCACCAGGGAGGGCCAAATGGACAGGCTTTTAAAAGGAAAAAGAAAGATAATTCAAAAAATGGAAAATAGGTCACAGGAAAGGCTAAATTGAGGTACCTTGATTTACTGTCTAAGATCATGAAAGCCTCTTAACAGTGGGATATATCTCTCTTGCTCTCCATTTCTTTCAAGAATGAAAACAAAACTTTTTGAGGTAAAGGAGAAAACTCTCCACTTGGATATAAAACTAAACCTACTTTGAGAGGCTGTGGAAATATTCAAAGAAAAATGTGAAATCTATCAACCTGCATTTCACATAGGAACTACAACTTATATTTTGTATGATTTTGGCTGTGTGAATATTACCTAATCTCCCTTGACTTCAGTTTATATCTCCCTAAATTGGAACTATAATAAAAAAAAAATACTGGGTAAGCAATGATTTATATACATAATCAGTTCCTCTAACTAAAACATTGTCATTCCTACTGGGATATTTATAGCTCTTTACAAATGTCCAGTTCTTAAATTATTTACAAAGTATTTCTCTACTGGAGTCCAAAATCCTCCTAGAGCAGGGATGTACCTCCTATGTTTTCTTAGGAGATCAAGAATATTCTCTGAGAAATTTACAATTTTTGTCTTTGCATTTTGTTAATGCACAGATCCACATTTTTAGATTACTTGTACATGAAACTTTCGTATAAAATGTTAGAGCCTGGGCCCTCCCTGGTGGTGCAGCAGGTTAAAGCACAGCACTAAGAAGCTAAAGCCACTTCCACATGAGTTCGATTCCCACCCTGGAGGTGACCCACATGGCATGGCAGACCTCTCCTGGCCCGCCAGCTGCTCCCCTCAGCAGTGCACCTCCGATGATCTGCCTGTTCTGCTCCCCACTCTGTCTCTGGTGAATCCTCTCACCACCCTTGCACCTGTGGCCTATACCCTAGGTTCTGTATGCACAAATAAATAAATCTTTAAAAAAAAATGTTAGAGCCTTTGTTGGCACTTGACTATGTTCCAAGGTCCCTTGTTTGAGCATGCCAAGTGAATTACTGATTCCTTTAACTGACCTGTCCTGATTCTACCGCAGAGTCTTCATATTGGTTGTTCCCTCTGCCCAAAATGCTCCTTCTTCTTTAGGTCTTTACTCATAGGTCATTTTCCCATTAAGGGTTTCCTGGAAACCCTTTCTAAAATCTTTTTTTACTTCTATATCCCTTACCTAAATCATTTTAGTACTTAACACAGTCATCATCTTATATGCTACATATTTTACTTATTATCTATTTCTCCTCAATAAAATGAACAGTTCATGAAATTTGGTTTTGATTTCACTTTGCATTTCTCTATTTCCAGATCCAGTATATGAGCTTGGCAAATATGGGTTGCTTGAATGAATGCATTATGAGATCAACATAAATAAGTGCCATTAATTTTTCATTATTAATACGAAATAGTTCAGACACACAGCAATTAATTTAAGCTTTTAAAATTTGGTGAGAATCCCCAAATTCTCAATTTGAGAAATAAAGAACAAGTTGAAAACAGTAGAATCAATTTTATCTGATTTAAGAAGAAATAAATTCATTCCACAGTGTAGAGTTCCTTACAGAATTTCTGGAAAAGCCAGTGAACAAAGCTTGAGTCTATGTAGCCAGGTAAAACACAGGACTATTATAGCAGAAACTCTACTACACCTTTCACATACCACCCAGAACATGTGATGTTAAGGACAAGAAGGTCAAACCTCTATGCCTATTAGAGCAAAAGAACCCAATGCCCTGGTTGCCATCTCATCCATAAGAATTAATCTACTCTCAGGCAGCTGCCCTGTCACATTGCTCACTTACTCCTTGCAGGTCTCTCATGTGAGTACATTTTTTTGACAAAACCTAATTTTAAAGTAGAATCCAGCTACACAGAAGTCTTGGAGATGTTTAAGCTATCTCACCTCGTTAGTTCAGGAAAATGGGACAGATTAGGTTTAATGGATAAAACTACAATTTCTGCAATGGTCCACATTCTTGCTATTCAATATAAATATTCATTCCTGCCTTAAAACTTACACCTCTAGGTAATGTTCATTTCTCTTCTTAGCCCAGTGACAATCCCATCTTCATATCTTGAAATCTATAATATAAATTATAAATGTAATTATCAGCAATCAACCCTATATTAAAAAACAGGGAATAGCTATTCAGCCATGTAAAGGAATAAACTATTGACACTGTAACTTGGTTAATTCTAGAAGGCAATACATTAAGGGAAAGAAACCCATTTCCAAACGGTACAAACTGTGTGTATGCCTCTTCTATGGCATGCTCAAAAAGGCAAACTATTGTTAAAGAAATCAAATCAAAGGTTGTACGGGGTTAGGGGGATTGATGGGATGTGTGGCTACAAAATGATAACCCATGGAAGACATGAGAGAGTGATAAAAATGTTTTTTTCTGATTAAAATGATGGTTATGCAAATCTATAGATGCATTAAAGTTCATAGAATGTGCACCAAAAAGTTACTTTTACTGTACCTTAATTTAAAAATTAAAAAATTTTAAAGTAATCCAATGAATACTAAAGTTATCACCACTAAAACTGCCAATACACTAGTTTCTTTAAATACTAAAAATTTATCAATTTTGGAAAAGTAGGCAAACAAGGAAAAATATTAATTTGTTAATTAATATTATATACATAGAAGAAAAATATGAACAGGGATAGTAATTTTTATTTCTGTAATTGCTTCTGAGATTATTTTTTGGTACTGACAACTTTCTTCTGAGTTTCTGATGTGTTTAGGCAGCATTTTAGCTGGTTACAGTTCTTAAGTGGAGAAAGCCATAGCTTAATTCCTGATGACTGAACATCAGAGGTCTGAATTCTGTAGGGTCACTATTGTTGCCCATTAACTTGTCTTAATGTTACAATACAAAGAGGAATCATTGTGCTCCATCATAGAGTACAATCATTAACCATCATATTATTTTTTTTTTTTTTTTTGGACTACTGTCGGGAGGAACTCCAATGTAAGTTGCAATGTCTTAATTTCCAGTTGAATTGTCTTTCCTGGTGAAATATTTCTCCAGTGACTAAGACCTCCCAATTAGCACAATCTAAAGTAACAGACTTGGGAAGCAAAGTATATTTGTCATTCAGTATAATAATGAGAAATGCCACCCTCAATTTTCTTAAGTTCCTTGATTAATATGTCCTGACTTTGGAGAAAAGTATCATATATTAATCACTATTTCAGAGAATATGTTTTATCCTGAAGGACACCTCTAACCCCTATTTAACTTAATGTCAAAATGTGTTATTCCCAGCTGTCATAGTAAATAGATTCCTTGGATCATTCTGCTATACCACCAGCCAGGAGTATCTGAATGTTGAGTTTGTGGAAATACCAATGAACCCCAAAACCACTAGCCCTAATTATTTTGCTGTAAAACAAGTTTCTTAACATTTATTAAAGGCAATATTGTGTAAAAAAAACAAGATGTAAAAAGGCATCATGTAAATAAGGTATTCTTTAGTTGAACAGAGTAGCAGACCTCTCTTTTGGCCCAGGAAGACAAACCATATCCAGGGCAGTATTCATTACAGAAAGAGCTATACAATGTTCACTTCATAATGAAGAAAGTTAATATAATCAGGCAGGATGTCAGTTGGTCCCTTCATTATGTCATGCAATATCAAGGACTTACTGCTGGTCTCTATGCTGGCAGGTCAAGCACTCAGTCAAGAGAGGAGTGCCAAGTCAGCCTTAGAGAGCGTCAATCCATTTTTAAATTGAGGCGTATGTACTCTTCATCTTTGCCACAATGGACATTGTTTATGAGCTCACTGATACAATGAGTTCACTGGGGAAAAAGGTTATCCAGACGGTGGCCTTCTAATTCACTTTGATACAGAATATTTGGTGAAAAAAATTCACATGGGACATTAATATTCTCATATTTTGAGCTCATTCAACAGCTTGACTCACATAGTGAAGCAGGTCTCCTTTTAACAAACCGCTAATCCAACTCCTGCCCAAGAACTGGTACAGAATTGACATCATGTCACCTTCAAGTAAAATTGATCCTATGTTTGTACCCAGTGGAGGAGTTTGCCTTCCTCACTGTCCTTGATAACCATTGGTGAGTTATATGTTAAGCAGTATAACAGCAAAGGGTCCTTGAGTCTTTCTTTGTGTTTATCAGATAACAAACTCTAATACTGGGAAGCATGAACTAAAAAATCAAACAAAATTTAAACCAGTTTGAAGCAGGACATTATGCTGAATGAGGCAGTAAATGTCAATACAAAAATTTCCTATGATGCACACTGTTCAAAGAAAGCCCTCCAATAGCAAACTTGTTTGTGAATCATATATGCATCCAATACTTGCATGTCTATTAACTAATATTAGCATTACTTGGGACAGGAAAATGACTGACTATTAAAGCTGAGCCATCGGAAATTATATGACTCTACAATTTTATAACTATTTTATCAACTTCCCTATTTTAAAAGAAATGCAAGTACTATTGGTACACACTGTTTGTGCAAATCCGTTTACCCAGAAAAAGCATTTCAACTCAGATAAAAGCAGTGAAGGAAATAACTTTTCGCCCTTAAAGGTCAGAGATAAGCAATTTTTCATGTGAGATGCTGCAGTCAAATAATCTGAAAGAAAAGAGTAAGTGACTGGATGCAGGTTTTTAAAAACGTTTTAAATGTTAAGCAGTGTAAGGCAGCCAACAGCTGCAGAAACACAAAAACTCAGAAAAGGATTGGCCTTTAAAGATCACTAAGCCAAATCCCATCTCAAATCCCTGAATCCTCTCTGCAATTCTCCCTCAAATGACTTTGCAGACATTTGGGGGGGAAAAGTCTGTGTCTGAGAAATCACTACCTTCCTAGACAGTCATCCGACCTTTGTACAGCTCTCACAGTAAGAAAGTCTTTTTTCAGGGAAGCAAAAAGCCTGTTTCCTCTTAGGATATTTCTAACTCCAGACTCCACACAGAGCAAACCACATTCCTCTTTCAGTGTTGGTTCTTAGGTCAGTTTCCTAGTATCATAACTTTCTCTTCTCCAGGATAAACATCTGCAGTTTCTCCCAATATTTTTCATGATTTAATTATATTTTCACCTTGATTTTCCAATATTTTTCTTAAAAGTGCATTTAAACTGAATAGTATAAATTAGTTTATAATGACTAGAAATACAGTTTTCCTTATGCTAGAGAGACTATGCTTTTGCAGTTTAATACATAGGTATATTTTTCTGGAAGTCATGCTAATAGTTGAATTCATTGTGTATCATATTCATATACAAGAGGGTTTCATATGAATCATCTCATTTAATCCTTACAACAGGCACCTATGAAGTATTACTTTTATCCTCATTTTCAAATGAGGAAAATCAGACTTAAAATGAATAAGAACCTTACCTAAGTCAAGTATATTGGCAGGATTTGGATTTTATCCCAGGATTTCTGGAAAAGTAGAGTCTAACACCTGTTGTGTATTTACTGTGTACCCACACTATGCCAGCCTTTATTTCAAACTGTTACTATTTTTATTTCCATTTCACACACAGTGAAACTGAGACTCAGAAAAATACAGCAAAATGGTTAGAATTTTAAAAACTAGCTTATCTGAGCAAGTTTAGTTGATTTGCTCAGGTTCAGGATTTTGTATTTATCCCTTCAAAATCAGTATGTTAGTCCAACACTCTACTTGGTCAGAGGTTTAAATATACTCATTTGATCATTTAATGTAATTTTTATCCCTCCTACTTTTTTTATAAATGCAAATCTTATGAGGGAACAGCAATGACACTACATGTAAGGTTTAGGAAAGAGTCATCTCCTAGCCACTAGAAACCTCTCTCCAGATGCTGTCAATTCTCTCATTGTGCTGACAATATCAGCACAATTATTCAACTGCAAATACACAAATCTACATTGTATTTCTCCATTTTGTCTACTAAAATACAACAAGTTTGTTAAGTGTTCTACTGCAATTTGGATTTCTCATTTCAGCTCAAACTTAATAATCCTATCAAAGAAGAATATTATATTCATATAAAGTAAGTTAAAGATAGAGTAATTTCTGCATCATCAAAATGAAATTTGAGTTCCAGTGTCTCCCAGTTCTATCTCCTGAGTTGATTTTGGTCAATCCATGTTTTTTACGATACAAGTTTGTGATCACCACAGGAACATCACTGACAGTACAATTTTAGGGTTTGTTTGCATTTCCTATTTGGTTAAGCTGAAGCTCTGAATTACCTACCACAGTAAGTGAATTCCCTTCTCCTAAAAGTCATACAAAAGCTTTTGATAGATTGATACTTAGCAACCGACTAATAATCCTTTAAGACCAGGAATCTGTCATATAATTTTTCCTGGTTTGAGGTACCGAATTATATACAAAGGATTTGGCTGCTTGACCTTTGACTTTTTTGATGACATTAAGTAGTCCTTCTTTGTAAAAAATGTTTCCTGGGCTCTCCCTGGTGGTACAATGAGTTAAAACACCGCACTAGGGAGCTCTCCAAAACCACCACTGCACCAGTTTGATCCCTGGCCAGGAAGCCGACCCACATGGCATGGCAGACCTCTCCCCCACCCACCTGCTGCTCCCCCTCAGCAGTGTATTTCAGTCAATCCACCTGTTTTGCTCCCTGTTTTTTCTATGGTAAAACCTCTCAACCCCATACTTCTGGCCAGTACCCCAGTTCTTATATGCATAAATAAATAAAGCTTTTAAAAAAAGTTTCCTTTCAGTTCTATATTATCCTTTTGAAACATTTAAATCAACATTACAGATGTGAACTTAAGTTATAAATGTATGAGTGCTAATGCACATGACTGCATTATCACTATCACTAAGATAACAATCACTAAGAATCAGAGAAATGTTGGCAGGATTCTTTCAATATTGCTTTTTAGGAATTACACAGTTTTCAAATATGTAAAAATGTGAAAAATAAGTAACTTTCATAACTGAAGAAAAACAATACTTATACTAATTATTAAGTAGCTAAAGTAACAAAGTTGTGTCCATATTACAAAATTGAGAATTTCCAACCATATATTTCTGTTCTCCATTCCCCAACTCAAGCTATAACAGATGATGAAGTTGTTCCATTAGGAAAAAACAAAGGTAAGACATGAGAATCTAATATTATAAAACAATTTGTATTTTAGCAAATAAAAAAAAAGCTTTTCCCACTTTTTGTTTTTTGTAAATCAGGTGTCTGGCACTAATTAGTTTTATTTAAAATATGTCTGTGGGGATACCACTCCACTGAGAGATACAAAAGGTCACTTTCCTTTTCCAAAACACAGAGTTATTCAACAGAGCTTAACAATTGCACTACTAATGCAATGCTAACTATGCCTCTGAGAGAAAATGCTCTTTGAAATAGATTTGGACCAAGTTTCATTTGTAATGTTAATGTATTTTGCCTGAGAAAATATCAGCTGTGTCATTTCCCCACATGCTGTCCAAATCCTAATGAGGTTTTGGTAGTAGAATGCCGAAATACATACACTCATTTTTCACTCTGTTTAGAAGTAAAAATTACATTAGCCATTTGTGGTATGCCTATTAGTGTTCCTTTGATAATTTTCTGATCCTTGGTATTCATAAAGGAGACCACGAATTTTAATATCACAAATTTTGATTGACATCTAATGATTCTCATATTAACAAAATGAGGTAGCATTAGAAATTTATAGAGATGCTCTGGTACATATCATAACCTAAAAATAAATGGCCAGAACTATATGAACAAGAATAAGCCAGCAAATTTTCTTTCAAATGAGAGTGAAGTATTAGTTCCCAAATTATGTGATTTTAAGTTACAACTCAAGGCTTGAATCTTAACTGTGGAAGGAAATGTCAAGATAAGGTCTCATACCTTCCCAGAAAAATAAATTTTAGGGGAGAGGGGTGCAGTTTTAAAAAAAGAATTTTTTTGTAGTCAATGAAAGATGTATTTAAACATCAAACTATCATGAGGAAAAAATTATTCATATCATTAACCCTAAATAAAATGTCAATAATTAACTTGTTTCGTGTTCCTATATTTCATCCCATTCTTACCATTGCCAAGTTTAACTGAATAAGTGCTGATTTTACCCTCTGTCTCTCAGACACATTTTAGACTGTATAAAATTGAGAGGTTTATGTATCTATTAACAACTATCAGTTGCCTACTAATTTAAATTCAAATTGTTTGGGCTAGAATTCTGGCCCCATCTGACTTTACACTCTTATCATTAACCCTTTCCTGAAAATAGTTGATGACCCAGGCAAATGTATATATTATATAAAGTCATTCCTTGCAGTTTTACCTACACATTTTTTAAAAAGATTTATTTATGCATACAGAGCTGGGGTGCAGGCCAGAGAGAGGATTCACCAGAGACAGAGTGGGGAGCAGAACAGGTCGACTGAAGAAGTACACTGCTGAAGGGAGCAGCGGGCGGGTCAAGAGAGGTCTGCTGCACCATGTGGGTCACCTCCCAGGGCAGGGATCAAACCCCTGCTGAAGCAGCTTTAGCTTCTTAGTGCTGTGCTGTAACCCGCTGCGCCACCAGGGAGCGCCCTTTACCTACACATTTTTGTACTAACTCATGCTTCAGTGGCTGGCAATAACTTTCTTTTCCTTAATTGTTACACTACATTCTCAATAATCATGTTAATTCATTCTTCCCTCATATAAAACAGTCCTTTGACAATTTGATGACAATCATAATTTGTTTCCTATTTTTCTAAGCTATCTCATGATCAAACCCCATCTTGAATGCAAAGATGACCAAGATGCCTCAGTGGAGATGGAAGATGAAAGATGAAAACTAGACATGGACACTAGGTGACAGGCACAGAAGTGGAGCAGGATCCTAGTAACTTTTATGAAGAAAAGGTAAGAGAAACATGAAATATTGATTTTGCTCTAAGATTGATCAGTTAGTCTCTTGAGAACATATGCCCTCTACAAAAACACTTGTAAAGGATGTTTTTACCAGCATTTGTTTTCTGTAACAAAAATAGTAAGCAATTCATATGCCTTGTGGCATTAAAAATATTTTTAAAATGTGGTTATACGTACAATGGTATTTCACATATAATAGAAAAAAATAAAGAACTGCAGCTATACAATACAACATGGATAAATTCTAAGAACATAATGTATAAGAAACCAGACTACAGAAAAGGTATGTAATATGATTTCCATTCATGTAAATTAAGCACAAAAGCTTATACTACTTACGTGGATTTTTTTTTTCTCTTGTCAATATTGTTGGGTCATCACAATCTGATGGCAAGAAACCTATGTAGTTACAAATTTGAAGATAATTTTACACATTATGACTTTCCTCGGAATCAGCCAGAGAACTTCCATCAATCCTTTTCTAGAAATTGATGAGATACAAATTAAAAAGGAAGAAAAAAAGAATGAAAGCATGAATGATAGAGTGAGAGAAGTATACATATCTTTCTATGATGCAAAATCAATATTTCATGTTTCTCTTACCTTTTCTTCAGAGTTCAAGTAAGCAATTTTAAATTCTAGTTTATAAGACTTTATAAAATATACAGATATCAACCAAAGAATACAGTAAACTGTTATATAAATGTCAGCATAAGATAAAGCAACAAAGCATGCCCAAAGACTGTTTCTGGTTCCAGTTCTATAATTAATCATGTGTCATTCAATTTCATAAGTCTTTCTACTTCACTGGGCTTCAATTTTCCCTACTATTAGAACAAACACTCATGCCTACCTTACAGTACCTTCATGTTTATATATATTTTTATATATAAGTGTACATAATATTAAATTTTGACAAATTAGCAGACCTTAAAAATTATTGAGTTTTTTTGAAAAAAATACAATGAATACTAAATATATATATATATATATATAAAATGAATACTAACAACTGAAAAAGTGAAAGTAATTAATGATCAAGAGCTAATGCCATTGTATCAGTATTTTAAAAAGTCCTCTTTAATAATTATACTCTTTAAAATACACCAATGAGAAAAGCCTAATAGTGCTTTGGTGGTGGTTACGGTGTGGTAACATACACTGGCGGGTACACTCCTACACATCTAAATTACCTAAGTGTTGTAAACCAGTATTACCTTCAATAAAAATGTTTCTAATTTACAAAAATATGTAACATAAACTATACCTGTAAAAGGGAGATCAAGTAAACTACCTTCTTTAGAAAACAGTGATACTGCTTTCTCTTCTGTCCCACCTTTCCCAGCAGCCAAAGAAATCACAGATTTTTTAAAATCTAAAAACAGGACCCTCCCTGGTGGTGCAGCGGGTTAAAGCACAGCACTAAGAAGCTAAAGCCACTTCCACATGAGTTCGAACCCTGCCTGCCCCGGAGGTGACCATATGGCGAGGCAGACCTCTCCTGACCCATCCGCTGCTCCCCTCAGCAGTGTACTTCGTAGAACTGCCTGTTCTGCTCCCCACTCTGTCTCTGGTGAATCCTATCACCCTCCGCATCTCTGGCCTGTACCCCAGTTCTGTATGAATAAATAAATAAATCTTTAAAAAAAATCTAAAAATAAACCTCCAAACATAAACACAATATTACCAAATTTATAGTGACAGAAAAGATGGGCCAATGACAAGCAATTAAGCTTTATCTGCACTACTTTTATTTTTAGACAAGGGTAAGCAAACTTTTCCATAAAGTATCTGAGCAATTTAGTCATTGCAGGTCATAAAATATAAGTTACAACTGCTAAACTCAATTCAAAAGCAGCATAAACATGCATGCAGAGGTTACTATCAGGAATGACAATTTTTGCTTTTGCATGTTATGTTATTATGTTCTACCCATTAGTCATATGTGACACACAAAACAAATATGCATGAATATAAACATACAGAGTCAAAGTGAGCTGAGTCTTGAATTACACCTGAGAAAAATCTGGCCTTTATTAGGTTTAATGAAGGAATCTGAGGCTGGAAGTCAAGACATATTGGTTGTGATCTCCTTCTGCTCCCAACAAATTTAAGTTTGGAGAAACTCAATCTCTTATGTAAAGTGAGTCAAAGCATTCTGATTCTGCTTTATTCTTGGTGCCAATTATATTACAGAAAGCATTCCCACCTTATCCCTAGTAACTAAGCACTCCTGCTATCCTGCTATGCCTTTCTGGAATTCCATCATTCCCACGATGTCAGTGATAGTGCCCTCACCACTATCTCTACTCTCCAGAGAACGGCCACCAGTCACACAATTGTTTTTATGGATGCTGGGACACCTCTCACTAATATATTTCTCAGTACCTTAGAGAAAGGAGTAATTTCTGTGCCTGCTCTAGTATTATAGGGGAAGGTGCAGTATCAGACTTTTGAGTATTACAGTGTGAGGCTGCATATGAATCCACTTCAAAATTCCCACCTCTTTGAGCCTTTGAATTTCTTCCTCAGTATTATGACCAGATGTCGGAAATTTCAGTCTCATTGAATGTGTATAACCATGGAGTCCAAGTTTTTGTCACTTAACCAAGCAAACTGTTATAGCCTCTTCCAGCTGCTTGAGCTAATATATTAAATACAGGTGCTCTGAGAAATAGTTGAATAAATTTATCCTAATCCAATGTTATATTTCATCTATCTTAATTTAACAATCAGAAAATCCATTGCCACATAAAATTACCAAATGTCTTCTAATAGTAAAATTGTACAATTCTTTTGGCCCTCTTGCACCTGTTCTGACCAGAATTAAAGAAACCATGAGAGGTGGTCTTGACAAAGCTAAGCATTCATTTTTAAGGCAAATGCCTTATTATAGGACCCTGGAGTAAGGTAAAGAATTATCTGATGCAATAAAAAGAGCTGATTCTGTTGAAAAGAGATGCTCAAAAAAAATTCAGGTTCAAGACTTTCAGTACTGTATAAATTCATACAGACAATGTCACCCATTCAAAGTCCCACTTCTTTTCAATCAAGCCCAGACTTTCAAGTAAGAGATTGGCAGGTTATAAATTCAACTTGTATTGTGTTTCTGAACCACACATAATTAAGTTCTGGACTGATCTATAGCAAAGTTAATTCCATGGCTACAGAAAATAAGTTCTGTTAAGGTTGCTATAGAAACTGATTCTTCAACAGTATCTTTAGTGAAGAATTTTATGGTGTGAATTTGTCACCAGTAAGTTCATGAATACAATCAAAAGTTTATATAATTTTCATTACAATCAAAAAAGATATGTATGACAGCTACTTGGTTTCCAAAATACCTGCTTGAGCAAACAATTAATCATGACACCAAAACATGCCATGGATTATTAGCAACACAATTTTTATTACCAAGGAATGAGGCAGTGTATTCAAAGCCAAGAACATACTGAAGCAATTCTAGGATACCATCTTTTAGGATATATTTCCTGGAGCCATTTCTACTAATACGTATTAAAATTATGAAAGAGACACCAAAGTCAATTTTTCAAGAGGGAGTTAAATATAAAGAACTGGTTGGGCCCTCCCTGGTGGCGCAGCGGGTTAAAGCATAGCACTAAGAAGCTAAAGCTACTTCCGCATGAGTTCAATCCCCGCCTGCCCCAGAGGAGATCCACATGGCGTGGCAGCCCTCTCCTGACCTGCCCGCTGCTCCCCTCAGCAGTGTACTTCGTAGAACTGCCTGTTCTGCTCCCCACTCTGTCTGGTGAATCCTCTCACCCTCCGCATCTCTGGCCTGTACCCCAGTTCTATACGAATAAATAAATAAATCTTTAAAAATATATTTATATAAAGAACTGGTTTACACAGCTGTTGGTGAACTAAAATAGCAAAATAGAAACAATGAGATAACCCAAAGATAATAAAATAATACCACGCTTAGGCCAGGGGACTACAAAAACAAGCCTAGGTTATCAGAGCACAGAGGCCCAGAGAAGGTATCTTCAGAGATACCAATGAAGAGCCAAACAAGCAAAATACCAAAAAAAGCTAGACCCTGGAAACATTCTGATAAAAGGGTCTTGCTAGAAGTAAAACAATCAAATAGGATGAAAATCTCTTCTCTCCTTATGTAAAAGTCTCTTCTCTCCTCCTCAAATACTTGAGGAACATTACACAAAAAATTCTGGATAATAAATTTTGCACAATCCCAGCTAAAATCAGAGCAGAGTAAAATTGATTAGAATAGACTACTGCATTCCTTTGCACTACTGATAGGAGAAAGGCCTCACTCTACCAGGAGGTCTCTGTAAAAAGGAGGCCAAGCACAGAGCCCTGCTTTCCCACACTTCTCCCTTCTAACAATTCCTATCTTCCTCTCTTCTTTTATCCCTTCACCCTACTAGTATCACCACTTTCCAACATTCTCTGAAAAGGTGTGTCCCTTTTCTCTTCTTATTCCTTGCAAATCTTGTTGAATACAAATTTTGTCTACTTGGCTCTGTTAGGGAATAACTTACTCGGAAGATACACATACATATATATACATGTATACAACCTATTGGTTCAGTTTTTCTGGTGAACCATAATAAATATATATGTTAGAAGTTGAAAACTGTGATTTTCTTCTGACATCTTATGCCAAAAATTTTTTGGCTGTAAAACTTGATCTTAGCGAACATAAAGCTACTTATGCTCTTTATTGTTTCTACTTAGCGTGAATGTTTATGTATGGCACTGACAAAATATTTATGCATTTCATCGATAGTAAAGGCCCAGGTCCACAAGAGAGCATTTCATATTAACAGTATCTGTACCATTTTGCTTTTCTAAAAGTAGAAAATGGGAAGAAATTTTGATTATGAAACACTCAGCTCTAAGCATTTCAAATAGGAATTGCAAATATGTTCCCAGGAATTTATAGGTCTAGGTGTATTATAATCACCTGATCAGCTGTTAAAATTTGGCAGTGCTCAGTTCTCACCTAGGATTTTTTAAAGTAGGAACACTAAGGGTGGCATAAGAATGTAAAATTTCCTCCAGGGACCTTTTTGAGAATAAGAAGGAATCATCCTAATAAGATGTTATTAACATGCATGCTCTCAGGTAGGAAACTGGCATGAGGCCTCCCTTGTCACAGAGGGGTTAAAGATAGCACTAAAGATAGCTATTACCAACCACTGCAGCAAGAGTTCAATCCCTAGCCACCAGGGAGATGACCCACGTGGCACAGCAGACCTCTCCTGTCTCTCAGCTGCTCCCTTCAACAGTGTACTTCAGTCAGTCTGCCTGTTCTGTTCCCTGCTCTGTCTCTAGTGAATCCTCTCACCCCCTGCACTTCTGGCCTACACCCCAGTTCTTATATACATTAAGTAATTTTTTTTTTAAATAGGGAACTAGCATATAGTAAGTGTGAACAGGTTTGTTTTTTTTTTTTTTTTTAGTATAAGCCATAATTTAATTGTGAGCCAGCAATTACTATGGAGTTTCTCAATTGTGTTTTTACATTTTACAATCTATAGGCTTTTCTTCTCTTCCCTCATCAAGATCTTTGCACAGATGGTTGATCACAAAAACTTTGCAAGGATGGCTTACAAATGAACAGAACTCACAAATGTTTTCACCCTGATATAATTTAATGTTTTAATGAAGCCACTTAATGATGTGCAACAGACAACAACAAAACTTGTGCCTCTATTACTCATGATAATTAAAGGGGCAAGTAGCTAGAGTATTAAATAACTTTCCAAGATTGAATAAAAGGGGGAAAGAGGAATGGAAGAAAGAAATGTAAAGCTTGAGAGATCTCAAACTGTGCTGCAGTATGATTCATTTTTTTTTAAAGATTTATTTATTTTTGCATACAGAACTGGGGTATAGGCCAGAGGTACAGGGGCGGCAAGAGGCTTCACCAGAAACAGAGTGGGGAGCAGAACAGGCAGATCGACGAAGTACACTGCTGAGGGGAGCAGCGGGCAGGTCAGGAGAGGTCTGCCACGCCATGTGGATCTCCTCTGGACAGGCAGGAATTGAACTTATGCGGAAATGGCTTTGGCTTCTCAGTGCTGTGCTTTAACCAGTTGCACCACCAGGAAGGGCCCAGTATGATTCATTTTTTAAGATTTGTAGAAAGACCAGCAAACAAATTGAGATGAAGAATAAATATAAATATCTGTAATTATGGGAGTAAGAGCTGAAATTTCAGATTGTACCACTGTCCCATGGGCAGCAAGCAAAGTAACCAGTAACTTACAAATTACTAGTAACAATATCTGCATTTTTTGGAGAAAAATGTTTTGTCTTGCTATTTTTGAAAGGATAAAACATGATGTCATCATTTAATAAGCAAATGCTATTTTAAAAAATTACAGCAAATAGCTGGGTGAAATAATGGTAATTTTTTTCTCTAATAGAAAATCCATTTCTATTAATCCATTAATTCATTATGCCCTGTCTGGTGGCACAATGGATTAAAGCACAGCACTATGAAGTGATCTGCAGCCACTGCAGCACAAAGTTGGATCTCCAGACAGGGATGTGACCCACATGGTGTGGCAGACCTCTCCTGACCCGCTCACTGCTCCCCTCAGCAGCGTATTTCTGTAGATCTCCCTGTTCTGCTCCCTGGTGAATCCTCTCACCCCTGTACTTCTAGCCTATACCCCAGTGCTTGTATAAATAAATAATCTTTAAAAAAAATAAGCAAATGCTTACAGTCTACACTAGCAGAGCCTACCCTTTCTCCCTAAGTAACAGGTACTTTTAGAATCTTTGGGAATATAACAGGAAAATAGACAAGAGTCTGGCAGTTGGTCTGGCAGACTGGAACACCTATGCCATACAGCATACCAGCATCATGACAATAAGTAATGAGATCATTGAGTCCAACTCAAAAGCAGACAAAGTTACACACATAGGTTAAGAACCTGTCCACATTTCATTACATCCTCGAAATTCAATAATACACCAATTACTGTTAAAACTTCCCAAACTAAGCCCTAGGATACAAGAACACCAGAGGGGAAAAAGTCTCACAAACTAGTTTCACCTATAATCCTGAGATACTGTCCTGGCTGGTAAGTGGGGAACTTAGTCATCTTCTTTCTGAAGTTCCTAGCGTCTCTTGGAAACTTAGTCATCGGCTTATAAAAATGCCCAAGAGAGATCGGAATATCATAATACTACTGAGATATATATAGATAAATAGGTAGATAGATATAGATATATAGATATAGATACAGATACAGATATAGATATAGATACAGATATACACACACACATATTATCAAATCAAAAAGACAAATGAGAAAGTACATATACGGAAGTGGATTTCAGTATTCCATACTTTTATACTAATATTACTTAAACAGTATTCCTACTTGAAAAACATCATTTTAAACTTAATCCAGATATAGAAATACACCCACCACTTTTCCCACCTTATGCCAACCCCTTTTTCTTGCAAGAAGAATTACAAACCAGATTAATAAGACTCAAAATATTCATGCAGCCGTACCTAAAATCTCTTGAATAAATAATTCAAAAACTTATGTGCAAACTTTAAATATTATGTGTATATGGTTACATCCCATTGTAAAATCTGTATATGCATGAGACAGGTGGGAACTGAGGAACAGAACCCTTTTAACGAGTGGCAATTGATGGTAGTAGATCGGCTTCAGTTTCCGCATGTCTCCCCAACATAGGGCTGTGATATACTTGTATTCTGACTTATCCATGCTATTGGCAGTGTCTCCTAACACACTCACTGGCAGTAAACAAGGGCACAGACCCACACCCAGGTCCCAAACTGATACCCAGAGGGACATGCATGGGAAGAGATTATTAATAGCTTCAAGGGTTGTTTTGTAACTTTAAAAAAATGTTCATTAATGACCATTTTTCTTTTATGATATTTTCCCATTTTCAAATTTGTGTGTCTTGCTGAAAATTGTTTTTTAAAGATTACTTTACATTTCATCATATGTTGCAAATATTTTCCCAAGTTACTGTTTATCTTTTGATTTGAGGGGAAGGGGTAACATTAGTTCACAACACAGTACACTTCACAAATAATAAGAGCATACCTCTTCAGATGTATGTTACACAACAAAGCTACCAACAAGGCAACGAAGTCCTGCATCACACTCCAGAAGGGCTGTTCCACACCTGATCTCCATCTTCCCCTTCCTCCTCGGTTCTACAGTCAGCCTTCTATAGTTTGCTATTGGTTTGCTTCTGACTCTGTTTACCTTATTTTAAAAATTATTAGATAGAAAGCCATGATTGCCTCCAAATGCCATCTACCTGACCACTGGCTACTTTTTCTCTTTAATTATGTCATTTCATGCACTCTTCCTAACTCTTTAGATTCACCTATTTTGGCCCAATGATAAGTACACCATGGTATATGTGCAAAATACTGGACTATAGAGGTGTTTATTGCATCTTGGAATAGGCATTGTGGACACAGTGTGGGGACAGTTTCCAGTAGCCATTTCATATCACAATGACAGAAGGACAATATTAGTACTAATACTAATAGATCAGACTCATTTCCCTAAAAAAGACAAATTGATCGTTTTTTTCTGTACTTAATGTCAATGGCTGTGTCAGCATTCTGATTTGGAGGCTAATTACATGATTTCATAGCTATTCTGGGAAAATGTGAACATACTGGAAATAGAATGTAGGAGTTGACCAAAAACTTGAAACAAGCTGAACTGTTAATGACTTCCATGCTGTTCAGCAGAAATCATCTTATAACCTCTGCTGACACCATTAGAATCTAAGAAAGACATATTTCCAAGTTAAGGATATTTAAGAAGTGATTATAAGTCATCTCTTACTGTAATTAAAAAAAAAAGTCTAAGGTCTACTTTAAAATAATTCATTATTCAGAAAAGATTTTATTGGCCAAAATTTTGCCTTGGTTTCTACGTAAAGGAGGTAAATAGTTCTTATAGAAGAATAAATTAGATGTAATGACACAATAATCTCAGGAAGTCCTCAAAAACAAATGGGAAGAAAAGGTGAGTTTGGGAGAAATAAGAACTGAACTACTTATGGGGATTAAGAGCTCAGATTAATCACTTTATATGTTCTTTCCCACACCAACATGTGTATATAAGTGAAATCAGAGAAAACTAGATTATATACATCTTTGAAAATAAATTGTCAAATTCATTATCATATGTGAGAGAAAAACCAACTCACAGTGGTTTTAATAATATATGGATCTCTGTCATCAAAGACTGCTTCTCTCCATCTCTCATATTAAGCCTTGCTTAATAAACACATTACCCTAAGGATCATATTACTGTTCTTCCTAGGACACTCCAGGGTATTCCCTGCCAATGGCAGCCGTATGAATGTGTTTTTAAAAAGATGGTATATGGAGGCAATCATGGGTTTCTATCTACAGTAAAGCCAACCTTATAAGGTAGACTTCAACATCCAGGAGAAAGTAGATGTTTCCCTTCCTCCCAAATGAGGAGAGGGAAGATGGAGAGCAGGTCTGGAACAGCCCCTGTGCAGTGTGATGCAGGACTTTGTTGCCTTGTTGGTGGCTTTGTTGTGTAACATACATCAGAAGAGGTATGATCTTATATTTGTGAAACATACTGCGCCACTCTGCACAAATGATGTTTTTTAACCTTTCACAGGGAGTGGACTATAATTACCACTGCTCTGATTTGGTTATATACCCATATCTGAAATAATCATTATGTTCAGAAGGATGGGATACACAAATTGGCTTAAGTCTGAATAACTTAAAAGGTGTGTAATGCACCCAGCAAGAGCTTTTAGATCTCAAAAATCAGACAATTTTCTCCTTTCCTAATGTTTACTCCTCCTTGAGCTTCTTTAAGAAATTGTCTTTGATCAGGACTAACATGGCCCATTATAGAGGTTCTACGAACACTGATCCTCAAAAGAGAAGGCTTTCTTATTTCTCAACTCTCCCAGAATATATCTCTTATACTACATGAATTACCCTCCTCAGTGGTCAGCTTTTCTTACCCAGTAATCACAGGATAAATTGTCCCTGCAAAGCTGTATTTCCCCCAAAGAAATAGGTTTCTGTTGACTTATATTTGTATAAGTTGTACTGTCAACAAAATTTTAAAATCCCTTTCTCGTGATTCAAAGGAATTCAAGCATGCTAACTTTAATATTTTGAATGGTCTGTTTTTAAATGGTATCTGCAGCAGTCACTTACAAATTTGTGCTGCTCACAGCTTTCCAGCAGGTGGTCCCGTGGTTTTATTTTATTATAAGGTTGGGTTTTGTTTTGTTTCTTGACTTTTCCCATCTTTTGTAGTTCTGGAGACCTAATCTTGCAGCTGCTGATTAGAGGATGGGGGAGGAGCCTGCCGACTTCAGTTACTAATGGGAATGTGCTAGGGGTGGGGACCTGACTCATGTTTGTGGCATCACTGACAGTCCTCCTCCTCAGAGCTCCAAACTTGAGCATTTGCAGTCCGTGCCACTTTCAGTCACTTCATAAAGTCAGTACCAATCCAGAGGGGTGGGAGAATGAAGCTCCTCACGGCACACTATACTTGCTCTTTTCACTGGGGACCCTGCCATCTGGGAAAACTCAGCTTCTCTATACACATTTCCTCTCAGGGGTATATACCTCCACACAGCTCAGTTCCTCCTCCCCAGGGTACTGGCTGAGAGGTAGCACAAAGGAATACTATTATGCTAGTATTTCTCTCTACCTACCTTTTGTTCAATGAAGCACGAATCTCCCCCATTTCCTTCTGGTGTAGTTCATGCTGATCCTAATGTCCAAGGGGTGATGCAGTTTCATCCCAACTCAGAAGACCCTCTGAGTACAGCACCAGGCTAGTTAACTTTCATATTTTCTTCCCAAAAGCAAAGAATTTCCTCTGATCGATCTTGTTCAAAACTAGTTTGTCTTGATCCGAAGCTAAAGATTCTCTTTAAAAAAGGATAACAGAAATTTTAAAGAAAGTTTCTAGGTTTTAGCCACACTGTTGATTAGTCAACCAACAAGCAGTTGTATCAGGTAAGAATATTTCTATCATCGTTCAAAAGCAAATAGTTTCACTGATATTCCCAGCAAGTATCCTGAGTCTAAAATGAGATGTGGCAACAAAGCATGGACTAATGAATCGAAGCTTATACTGGAAATGATGATGGTTTATGGATTTCTACTTTGATTATCTTTTATGTTCAAGAATCAGATGAATATCTTTCATAGCAAGTGATCAAAAATTTCTTGTTAAAGATCCTTGCTGGATGCATGTTATTTTTATTGAAGACTACATTTTAAGCAGGTGGGCATTGCTAAGTCATTGCAATGACAAATCACTTACTATATCATAAGCAATATAAGATCATTCCTTACCACTTCCTCCAAAATCTAAAGACCAACAAAAAATATCCTACACATTTATTTGATTATATTCAGCCTCTTTTTAATCATTTGTCTTACCCGGACTCTTTCTAAATGCTCTAATTTTAATTTAAATGTCTTACTTAATATTGAACTAGCAAACAGCTACAAGTTGATTTTTCTGTTTCCAGGAAGGTACCACTTAGTTTTTATTTTACTCTGTAAAGTAAGGCTATATTGTAGATAATTATTCACTTATTGTATAATAATGGAAAAGATTAGTGGCATGAAGGCTGAACACTGTCTACAATGCAAGTCTCCTATAATAATCTTTGCTCCATTAGTACCCACTAATCTTACAGAGACTTTGTCTGCTCTGTAACATTATCTGATGACTCTCCCACCAGGCTTGTTTCTTCCACTTTTCCTTCACAGATGTCTATCCATAATAAACTTTTTTTTTTTAAGATTTATTTATTTGTGCATACAGAACTGGGGTACAGGCCAGAGATGTGGAGGGTGAGAGGATTCACCAGAGACAGAGTGGGAAGCAGAACAGGCAGATCGACCAAGTACACTGCTGAGGGCAGCAGCGGGCGGGCCAGGAGAGGTCTGCTACGCCATGTGGTCACCTCCGGGGCAGGCGGGAATCGAACTCATGCGGAAGCGGCTTTAGATTCTCAGTGCTGTGCTTTAACCCGCTGCGCCACTAGGGAGGGCCCATAATAAACTTTTTAGTTATTAGCTCTCTGCCTGATCCATAAGCATGGTAGCTCAGTCAACATAGCATCTGATCAGGAAGCTCACTTAATAGCAAAAGAAATATAAGAGTGGACCCATAAGCATGAGATATATTGTTCATTTCATATACCTCACTGAGTAACTGTCAACCTGAGAGGGTAGTAGAATGGTCTTCTTAGAGCATAAATGAGTTATCAGCCTAGAGACAATATTCTTTACTCTTTTTCTATAAATAACATATTGGAACAACTGGTGAAATCTGAACGAGATCTGTGGGTTAGATTATAGAAATGGATTGCTGATGATATATAAGAAAATGTCACTGTAGAAAATGCACACCGACATATTCAGCGGTGGTGATGGATTTCAGTAACACTTAAATGGCTAAGGAAAAAATGTCCACTATATTGTAGTTGTGAATTTTCTGCTTTATTTTTAAAAAATCTAAGGAGAAAAAATCGATGTACATAGATTAAGTCATCA
This sequence comes from Condylura cristata, assembly GCF_000260355.1. NCBI lineage: Eukaryota > Metazoa > Chordata > Mammalia > Eulipotyphla > Talpidae > Condylura > Condylura cristata. The sequence goes on along the minus strand of NW_004567106.1, from coordinate 35,652,756 downwards.
GAACCCTATGAATGATGAAACTTACTTGTGTGAACTAACTTGCCCAAGGATAGTTAACTAATAATTGACAGAGATAGCATTAAATAATAGAAGTAAACTTCTGGCCCAGATATATAAAGAACTTTCTCTGCAGGAGACAATTCTGTTATGTTATTTTGGATCATTTTAAGTTGCCCTGGTCTTCACCTCAAACATTTCTGTTTCTATCTTCAAAGTTGAGTTTAAATCCACTTTCTGATACTATTTTAATTGTGTTGCTCCATGCAGGCACCTGGGGATCTTTGATCTCTTTGGGTTTAGGTCTTCTAAATACAGTTGAGCAGTGGTAGTAAGGGAAAGCAAGAAAATGAGAAATAAGGGAAGATATTCTTTTTTCTTCAATTTAATTCTGACTGTGCCTTTCAAAGCTTTCTTCCCACCTTCCAACTCTTCCTAAAATGAAAACCTAGAGGGAGGGATGAATAGCAAAATGCTTTGGGAATTTAAAGATACTGTGGGAGAGAGAGAAAACCATTTTATTTCTTTCTCCCCAGCATAAGAAATATAATGACATAGTCCATATGTCATATAGTTACTTCAAAATAATTAGTTATTCATATTATGACTTTTCCATGTGAATATTTGAATGTTAGTATTTTCCATATCCTCAGAATGCATTCTGAATATGGTGCTCTTAATAGCCTTTCATTTTTGTCAACCTCATATAAATACTGACAGTTCAAAATAGCAGCACATGTTTTTAATTCATTCTTATCCCAAATAATTACTTAAGCAAATAATTCTTAGTTATTACTTTGCTATTAGGGAAAACATATCAGTATGCATTTATTGAACTACCAAATTTCTAGTCTAGGATTCATACTGAAATTTTGTAATATCTATTTGTGCTTTTTTAATTTGTGAAAATTTTCACCATTTTCCTCTCCCTCTTCCACAGTTCTTTACCTAGGTAGATTTACCACTGTATCCTGTTATGCTTCCATTCAACTGAAAAAAACTTTATGTGACCTCAAACTTATCTAAAAGTATTTTTATTATTATAACAACTTTAACATCTGGATTTTTCCTGATATATTTACTCTTGAAATTTGGTATAACAGGATATAACCACTATCCCTGATACCCCCATTGACCTTTCCTACCACCACCTTTTCCTTAATCTCAGAAACATCACTTACTTTATAAATATTCACTAGTTTTTATAAACATTTTGCTTTGTCAAATCACCTGCTATGTAAATGTTCAATATTTCTCTTTGTCATTCTAACATACTTTACAGCACATAATTTCCTTGAATTCCTTTGATATTGTTGTAAATGGCAACATTTTTTCAAATGGCAGAATAGTATTTGTTATATGGTTGTACATTTTTTTGATTCATTCCTCAACAAATGGGCAATTAGATTATCTCCATATTTTAGTCATTATAAATAATGCTACAGTAAACAGTACAGAACATATAAGTTTTTTATTTGATAATTTCATGTTTTTTGGATATATACCCAATAGTGGGATTTTTGGATCATATAGTATTTCAACTTATATACTAACATAAACCCAGGTCACTTTTGGAAGTGGCTGCACCAGTTTCCCACCAACAGTGTATTAGGATTCCTCTTTTAACACTTGTTAAAAATCTTTTTTTTTAATTATTTATTTATGCACGTAAGAGCTGGGGTGTAGGCCAAAGATACAGTGAGTGAGAGAATCCACCAGAGACAAAGCTGGGACAGAGCAGGAGGATCCACTGAAACACACTGTTGAGAGGAGCAGCAGGTGAAAACAGGGGAGGTCTGCTACACCATGCAGGTCTCCCCACTGGCCAGGGACTGAACTAATTCTGCAGTGGCTGCAGACTGATTCATAGTGTTGCAACATAACCCCTGTACCACCAGGGGTACCCCAAGTTGCTATCTTTTTAATCTATGCCATTCTCAAATGGGTGACATCAGATCTCATTGTGGTTTTATTAAGTTGAATTAATTAAATCAACCTTAATAGCCATGATGAGCATTTATCCATGTATTTATTGATTTTATGTATATTATCATTGTTGAATTGTCTGTTCAGACCTGTTGCCCACTAATTATTGGATTGCTTGGGTTTCTTATTAAACTGAAGATGTTCATTATAAATCTTATATATTAATCCTTTATTATGATTTAAGTATTTATATGTATGTGGATAAACTTCTGTTATTTTTTATTCTGCTCCACTGATCCATGTGACTATTTTATGCCAGTACATTGATTTAGTTTCTATTGCCCTATACTACTCAGTCAGGTAGCATCAAGCCTTTGTTTTCCGAATTCCCTACATTCCTCCCACATTGCATGGCTTTTTAGTTCCTAGAAATGTTTTATATTTTTCTAAATTATTTCTTCATGAAATTTGCCTTTGCTTGAAATGCTTTATTCTCACATCTCTACCTAAGGAAAATCACTTACCTACCCCCTCTACAGAAAGCTTCACATACATATTTTTTTTTACATCATTTTGCACATTTTATTTTTTCCATCTCGATTGTAATCCCCGCAGGGTTCCCATCACCA
>NW_004567106.1:35575673-35643615 GCF_000260355.1 Condylura cristata | reverse complement strand
GATCTCGGCGTCTTTACTCTGCCGCCATCTTCCGGAAGTCCCCGCTTCACATATATTTTAAAAAGGAGAAAACTTGGTTCAGAGGGTTCCTTTCAGAAAGGACACAGTAAGTGCTTCAGAAATGTGTTTGTGTGAAAGGTAAAAGTCAGAATAGTCCTGTACGAATTAGGCTATCTATGAATGAAGAGGAGAAAATTTACCCCTCTCTCATGTCACAGTCAGGGTATAATCAGGTAAGGACATCTATGGGTTCTCCATTATGTCAGTCCTCTTTGTTGCTCTACCATTTCTTGTCACCTTTATCTATGTACCCCAAAATGACTCATAAGCACCATATCCACATTCCAGACAGAAGGAAGAGGGTAAAGCGAGAAGGCAACCATACTCCTTTATGGGAAAAACCCCCTAAAAGTCGAACATGTCAATTCTGTTATAAGGTGTTGGCCAGAATTATAGTCACACATCTATACCTGGTTGCATAGAAGGTTAAAAACAAATGCAATTGTCACTATGGCACTCAACTTTTCAACTACCCTGAAACCTTTCACTTTTCTATAAGGCATTAAATTCTTGGAATGAACAGTCCCATAGAAACTGAAGAGACTTGATTCTCTTACCTTCAGCAAGGTAAAACAGAGTATATGCCTCGATGTAAGAAGAAAAAGTCATGATAGTGTAAAATCCTGTGGACATGCAGAAGACTACAGAGATTTTCAAATGTACTAGATTTTGAAGCTGAATATTGACTTCATGATAGGAGACTAGATAAGTGAGTACCATCACAGCTCCTCTTAAAATTCACACGTTTTGAGCAAATAAGAGTGCTAAGAGCACTAAGCATAGTTGAAAGAGACATGATTTTTGGGGAAAAAACTGTACAATTCCTAATTTTGCTAATTTTAGCAACTATAAAGTTAGCAAGTTGACAAAGCTTTTAGCTAGGTTTAGTATAGTGTTAGCTTTGGCTATGGAAACAGATATGAAGCATAAATCACTTCCTTAACTGAAATGTAGGCTAAATGTAACCATCACAGATTATAAAAATTTCACCTAAATTTCTTCTCAACTGCATTTTATGTACTGACACCAATATATCAGTAAACAGGACAAACTTACCATTTCTGTCTTTCCAAAGATCCAAATGGACTGCAAATTGTGGTAATGGAAACAAACAGATGGACCAATGTGTACTTATGACAGACTATAACGTGCCTGGTTATGAAACAATTCATTGCTGAAATCACCCTCATACCCAGCAGAAATGCTCATGGAGAAAGTCTATTTAGAACCAAATACACACAGAGCAAGAAGCCCTGTGGCCTGCATGTATCATTTTTTTATAGAAAATGATCTTTCAACATTAACCAGATAAGAAGGTTCTCTTAGAAGAAATGCCCTATTGAACAAGTTAGTTCTGACCCTCATATGCAAATTGTAGAACAATAGTTCAAACTCTCATCAAATAGGAAATTCAGAGCTTCACTCTGTCCTAACTGAGTTTTTGGTGGGTACTTCAGTTTTTCAGTCAGGCATTCAGGAAACCTCTGCAACACTAATTACTGACATTAATTTTTATTAATTTTATTAATTAGGTAATTTTTATTAATGTCTCACATTTTGCCAACAGCTATGTGAGTGCCATCTTGGAACTAGTTCTACTGGCCTTAGTCAAGCTCTCACATTACTGCAGCTCTGGATGCAACCTTGTGAGAGTACCCTATGCAAATCACCACCTAACCTGAATTCTTGACTCATGGAAACTATCATAAGTATTTGCTTTTTTCTTTTTTTAAGATTTATTTATTAGTCATACAAAACTGGGATACAGGCCAGAGGTGCAGGGGCAGCGAGGGAATTCACCAGAGACAGAGTGGGGAGCAGATCAGGCCTACTAAGGAAGTACTCTGCTGAAGGGAGAAGCGGGCGGGTCAGGAGAGGTCTGCCGGGCCATGTGGATCATCACTGGGGCAGGTAGCAAACTCATGCTGAAGTAGCTTTAGCTTCTTAGTGTTGTGCTTTAACCCGCAGCGCCACCAGGGAGGGCCCATAAGTGTTTGCTTTTTAAAACATAACATTGGGGTTATTTATTATACAACAACAGGTGAATAATACAGAAGGTAGACTAGAACAGCTGAGGGCTTTCCAGTCAAACTTCTTTTTCATATGGCTTTAGGGTCTATGTGGTTTTTCTGACTGGGTTCCTTTGGGATTCCTCCAGTATAGCATCTAAACTTAAATGGCAGGTGCTTACTTAGTGTCTAATCGAATTTTTTTGACCTTCTTCAGAACTCACAAAGTTCTGAAGATTTCAAAGATTTATGTATGTATGTATCAGAACTGGGGTACAGGCCAGAGGTGCAGGGTTGGTGAGAGGATTCACCAGACAGAGTGGGGAGTAGAACAGGCAGATTGACTAATATAAATTTACTGCTAAGCAGTGGACAAGACAGGAGGGGTCTGCTACACTATGTGGATCACCTTTGGGCCAGGGATTGAACTCACACTGAAGGAGCTGCAGCTAGCTTGCAGTGCTGCACATTAGCCCGCTATGCCACCAAGGAGGGTCCAGCACTACTTCTTATATACTTAATTGATTAAAGAAGCCATGAAAATTGTCTAGTTTCAAAGGCAGGAGTCATATTACTCCACTGCTCTCATATTGATGGGAGTGTCAAAGTTACACTGCTTGACAAACATGCTAGATGGAAAATGCCATGAACCTATTTTGGAAAACATAGTATTCCTCAGGGTAAGTCTCCCACATATAAGGCAAGTGCCACATCCAATATGGCATATGAAGAGTAGACTGGTAGAGTTATAAATTTAAGTCAAATAAAGCCATCTGAGTGGATGATAGCTCTTAGAAAGACAAAATGAAAAAGCAGTATAAGCCTAGTAGGTCACTACTAAGAACTCTGAAATTTAAATGCTAGGCTAGCTAAAATATTTAGAGGTAGGTGGAATTCTAGAGTAATTTATCATAAGGTAAGAGGCTTGGGAGTGCATTCAAAGAAACAAGAAGTGCTCATTGGAGTGAATTATTCTAAAAATTAAAATAAAATCTTAATATCATTCATTAGATTTAGCAATGTGGATGAAATTAATGATTTCTATTGACATTAGAGGCTGAAACCTCTAATTGAATGCACAGATTAAGGAGTAAAGCATAGCTCTAAGAGATGAGATAAAAAGAAGGGGTTAGCTTGAATGAGAGAAGGGACAGCTTTAGGACTAGAGGAAAGGATTTTAAGATAAGCACATAATAGTAGGTTTAGGCTACTGATAGAGTTTCTGCTTAAAAGTCTCTGGAAAGGTCATTTGCTAAGAGAAAAAACAAATGGTCATGATGAGCACTCTAAAAGCTCATCACCAAGCAATGATAGATAAGCTCCTTACAATCTTATATGATCTATGACCTTTAAGATTTCACTGGGATTGAATTTCATCATTGCCTAAACAATTAAAAAAAATGAAATCAACCATTTTGCTTTGTATGCAAATTTCAATAAAAACAAAACATTTAATTCTACTTCCAAATGAATAAGGGAAAGGAAATGGAAATACAGAAAGAATTGGTACCTTGTTACATTCCACCATCAGGTATAAGCCACATATCCTAGGGAAATCCAATATCTAAGTCCTTCATTCCAGTTATTGCTCAAAATGTAGTTGTGTTAGAAAGGAAAAGAGAAGACCTAAAAGTAAAGGCTTCAAGTTTATTTTTATTTTTAACCATTGCAAAAGACAAGATTGTTTATAGAGTACTATATTTACTATGACCTTTTCAAATAACATAGTTATTTATAACTTGATGCACGAAACATTGTTGTATCATATATCTTTCCTGAAACTGGTCTGCAATGATAAAGCAGCATGGGTTCTTTCTCAGAGGAGGTTCTTGTGAATATTTATTACAGGCTCAAGATAAAGAGTTCTCAACAGAGAATGATTCCATAGCAGATGGCTTTTTGGCAAAAGAAAAGACTAGCATCATGTGAAAATGGGCTTCTATTCAAAAATAGATTTTATCTAATTATAATGGAAAAAGAAAAAGGAGTTTCACCCTCAGTTAATACCCTTATGTCTTGGAACTCCAGACTGATTCAACAGACAAAACTTCAGCATAAATGTAAACTTCTGATAAGAATATGAAAACAGGAAAGATTTTAGTTATACTGTGACTGTAAGAGGCATATATTTTCCTTACCTGCAGTATGCTAATATCAATACTGTTACAGTGGTACAATAAAATGATTATATGTAGTAGTCTTACTCTCAAGTCTACAGATAGTCCATAGAAACTCTGCTTTCCTAATTCCTTTTCCCCTTTTTCTAAAATAACATCTCACCTGTCTTTACCCTGTCTATCCACTTAAGATAGTCATTATAACAAAGGTATTATGAGCTGAAATTTAATTTGTATTTAATACAATGTAGATATTCGTTAACTAAGTTTATAATAAAAGATTCAGTTGATATTTCAGGTAATTTGCTTAATAAATAGTATTTTCTGTTGAACTTCCATTTTATTTTATCATAATTTATTTTTATGTATTTATGCATACAAAAACAGGGTTGTAGGCCAGAGGTACGGGGGCGGTGAGAAGATTCACCACGGATAGAGTAGGGAGCAGAACAGGAGGATCTACTGAAATACACAGTTGAGTTGATAGCAGACAAGACAGAAGAGGTCTGCTGAGCCACAGGTAAGGTTAAGTCCCTGAACAGGAACAGATACCATGTGAAGTAGCTGGCCATGGCTTTATTGTGCTGGGGATTTAACCCTGAGCCACCCAGGAGTTCCTAAACTTACATTTTAATTCTAAGAATTTCAGGTCAAGAAAGGCATCTAACTTACATGTGTGCATTACAGTAAATGCATGTGTGCATTACACTAAAGAGCATATATTATAGGTTTCCAATGAATTCCAGTAACAGAGGATTCCTCAGAAGATGTATCTCTGTCTCTAGAACTTAAAATGAATATGAAAACAAGCTATTTTCAAGGAATTAAAAAACTGTACTCTCTTTCCATCCCCATCAACAAGAGATTGTCATTTGAAGTTTAAAATGAACTTTTAAAGATATCTAGAAATAGACTATCTGCTAGATATTGTTATTTTGATATCTTTATACAGTAAAAAAATTATATCACATTCCTGTTCATGAAATAGAATTATGGCCCTATCACATCTCACTAAAATAAGACATTCTCTTTTCCTGCTTTCATTCTTTATTGTTAAGACAGGCAAAAAATAATAATAATAATAATATATATTTTAAGTGGTTATTCAAGAGTGTTCAAAGTGCTTTGACTAAGCAAGACCAATTTAGATTAATCTGATGAGACAAACTGATTTGTTTTATTTTAATTCCTACGTGCACTGTTAATCATGAGCAAGTTAATAAACAGTTTAAACAATTTAGGCACTCTAACCAAGAGTTTTACACAGATGTGTTGAAAAAACTATTATGACATGATCCCCTTCACCAGAATGTTTCTTGATGGAAAAGTCTTGTCTCTCTTGATCTCTACCAAATTCCCTGTGCCTGAAATTGTGCTTAGCACAAATTCTGTGTACAAAAAGGTCTGCAAAATGAAGTGAATGTAAGGATGTAAAAATTTCTAAAAGTTCTGAAGATTACACAAGTCCCTTGTTTCTTTCTCAGTCACTACATTGTCTGTGCAAGGATATATAATGTATTGATACAGTGAATAAGAGGAAGAGACTAATTAATGTCAAATCTTTAAGTGCTTACCAGCCTTTAATATTTGGATTTCAAAGCACATCCTGATTTTATTATGGTTAAAACTTGTTCTTAGTCAGCCATCGTGTGTCACTATCAAATTCAAACCACACAAAATTCCCATCCAATATTAAAGTTATTACTTTGAAAGAAAAAAAAAATCTTGCTGAACAATAGGGACATCTACTGGTTAAAATCTAATGTTTCTATCTTTAAAATATCACAGCTAGATGGACAAGATTTGGGCAATAAAGTAACACAGAACATATGTCATTGTGTTGAAATTACCTTCTTCTACTAGAGTAATAATGAAAGGTAACATTTGTTTTATTCCAGAGTTGCCCAAGTATTGACACCACCTGAAAAATGACTGAACTCTCCTGTCTTTAGTAACTATTATCAAGGAATAAAAATAGCTCGCTTCCTGATCTTCAGATTTATGAAGCCTCTTATCCTTGATCCCAATAAAATATATGTCTATTAAGTTAGGTACTGTGCTGTATGCTGGAAAGCTGAAGCTGAAACTGAGACAAGGTAGAGGTGGCAGATGGTTCAGCCATCTCTGATAATGGGCCAAGTTCTAGTCTTGGTGGAAGAGGAGTTGAATGCAGTTAACTTTTCATCACTGAGTAGTATTCCATTGTGTGCATATAACACATCTAATTGATCCATTAATCTGTTTAAGTTGTTTCCAATAATTTGGCTATTGTAAATAGTGCATTACAATAAACACGGAAGTGCATGGATGGATCTGGAATGGATAATGCTAAGTGAAATAAGTCAAAAGGAGAAAGAAAAATATTAGATGGAATAATTTATATGTGGAATATAGAAAAACCAAAGCAGGGGTCAGATAAAGACAAGCTTAACAAGTAGTCCTTGAGAGCTGACTATAGAACTGAAGCATCAGAGGGGGGAGGTCAGCTAACACTTCAGAAACTCTCAGCAAATGAGGAAGGAAAGAGGGAAGGGAGCACAATAGATTATGGGTGATTTGAGGGTAGGTACACTATGAAGATACCTGATTGGGAGGATGAGAGGTGAGGGGGAATTCTATACTTCCAAAATACCAACAATAATGTAAACCATTATCACAATAAGAAATAAAATAAAAAGCAAACACAATTAACATCTACAAGAGACTGAATCTACCACTACCCAGTGGTATGTGCTCACCATTTTACACATTATATAGGCCAGCTGCTTTATACAAATACACTTCTTCCCACAACAGCAGAGCAAATTCCCCTCTACGACTCCTGACTGTGGTGATGTCTTCATACCTTCCTATTCTCTACTCAAATGTCTTCTCAGAAATTCCCGCTCTGAACTCTATGTACAGCACTTTCAGAGCACCCAACTGATATCCTTCTTAGTATTTTTGTATAATAACCATTTACTTTGCTTACCAAGAATTTCAAGGGCAAAATGGAAACTTTTATCCTTACTCACTGAGAATATCTTAAGTATTAACTAATTGGAAGAAGAACCTATTTTTGTTACAGTTCCTTTGCTACTATCCTCAGAGGTCTCGGTGAAGAGCTACTGCAAAAGGAAGTAAAGAGGGTATGGAGAAGTGGTCACCAAATTGAGGGATTAAGAGAAGTATGACAACAAGACAATGACACAAAATGGAGGAGGACATGGTAAGGACTGTAAGATGGATTGTCATAAGCCCCGCAAGAAAGTCTATAGAGTAGGATTCTGAGATAGAAGACAAGGAGAAAGAGTAAGGTACATGGGCTGAACTAGGGACAGTTTATTCATTCTTCTGTTAGCATAGGAGTCCCCATTAGTGCTCCAAAAGTTATTGAAAGTCTCTCAAATATACTCATCAGATCTATTAAGAGAACTCAGAGACTGTGTAGAAGGATTATACACTACTCAGTAATTAAATTTTTCATTTACTTAGAACAGAAGTCTCTGCAAGTGCATCTTTTCTGAATCATATCATTCAGACAAAAGACAATCATGAAAACAGAACCCGCTTCTCAGTATTTGAAATATTTTTATATTAATGTATCACCCTTTGATGAAAGGACAATTATCAACAGCTAATCACTGATGAGGTTCATCAAAGTGTTATAAAAAATCTGGAGTCCAACAAAGTTAATCATAACTAGCAAATGCAGCAGCATCATGATTTTGGTATATATACTTCGATAAATTCAATTTGGTATAGAAACATTTTTTATGATTTTTTACAAAATATTTAATTCATAATTAGGTAAATTCTAGGCTAATAGTAAACTTCACATATTTTTCTAGGTACATTGACTAAGTAATGAATAAGAATAACTTAGGAAGGTAATTTTAGAAAATTACCCTAGGATTCAAATTGTCAATGATAATCTCATTTTGATTATCAAAGTTTTAATTTTACCTATATGCATAGATGCTATTTAAACAGATTTACATTTAAATTTAAGTATTCAAATACATTTGCTTTTCCCAAATAATACCAACTGAACTTGGAAAAGATAATTGTCAAACACACCTAAAAAAGGAGAATTAATTATGAAGCTGTACTTGACTTTTTAAGAGAATTAACAGCACAATATAAGCTGATATACGTTATTGCAGAATAAGCAACCAGACTATAATTTAGCCATCACTACCTTATGTCTCAGTGAAAAGAATCCTATATGGTTATATTTTATGAAAAATGTGGCTAATTAGGAACTACCTCTCATAAATGTTAACAATTTTATGTATGTAATTATTATTTCATTACAACTGCTCTTTAAGTAGTTTAATTGCTTTTCTGGTTCAGGGGTTTATTAGTTTCCATTTTTTAAGTGCTTATTATAAATGCCAGGCTCAAGGCAAAGCATGTCACATTATTCTGACAGGTAAATTTTATAGCCCCATTTTTCTTAGGCAAATGAAGTTTAATGAGGTGAAGTACCATACCTACTTCCAAGTAACAAAGCCAACACTCACAGTCAGGCCAGACTTCAGTGTCTATACTACAATACTATCCTGCCTTGTGGATTTGCTTACATAATACTTATGTAGTAATTTAAATATTTTATGGTATATTACAGCCACCATTACAGGTTACAAAGCACCACAGTGATAATGTCAGATGCAATAAAATGCTGTGTCTGGCATTAATTTTGAAAGTATCAAACATCTATCTTTGAGTTCTATAAAGAATCTGGTTGTCAGAGTAGATTTTGTGAACTGCAATAGTTCTACCTTTCCAAAAGAGGTAGTTTGGAGCATAGGCTATGGAGAAAATATTTCCATTCTGACTCTCCCACATTTTTGTAGGAGATAGTCTATTTGCTGTGCACCCTTGGACACATACCTTCATTTTGCTTTACCTTAATGGGATTCATTTGTAATAAATGCACTGATGCATTTGCAAAGTATTTGACCCAAAGCACTCCCCAAAACTTTCTGCTCACATTGTCCAAATTCAAAGACTAATATTTGGCCCTTTTATGCTTTCTTTTTTAAGTAGCTTTAGATTTTATTTTTTAGTGAAGTTTAAGATTCATAGCAAAATTTAAAAGAAGGCAGCAATTTCCTATATGTCCTCAGCTCCCCAGAGGCATAGCATGTCTACTACCAGCATCTCCCTGATTCCCATTAATGAACCACTGACAATATTATCACCCAAAGTCTGTAGTTTATTTCAGTGTTCACTCATGTTGTATATTTCATGGGGTTTGATAAACATCTAATAGCATGTGGCTACTGTTAGTGTTCTACAGAAGAGGTACTTCCTGAAAGGTAAAGAGCTTTACCTTCTCCTCCTGCCCCATATCCTGACAACTACTAATCTGTTTACTATCAACAGTTTTGCCCTTTCCAAAATGTCATATAGTTGTAATCATAAAGCATATATCTTTTACATATCTACCTATTTCATTTGATAACTTAAGGCTTCTCCATGTCTTTTCATGACTTAATAGCTGTTTTCTTTTTAGTGCTGGCTAACATACTATTATATACCAGTTTATCCATTCACCTACTGAAAGACATTGCAATTGCTTCCAAGTTTTGGCAATTATGAATAAACTTACCAAAAGCAATTGTAAACAGGTTTTTGCATAGACACGGTTTTCAACTCATTTGGGGAGATACCAAAGAGCAATTGCTGTATATGGAAAGAAGGTTTGGTTTTGCAATAAACTGCTTATCTTTCAAAGTAGGTGTACCATTTTGTATCCCACTAGTAATGAGAGTTCCTGTTCTACATTCTCATCAGTATTTGATGTTGTGTTTCAGATTTTAGCCATTTTAACAAGTGTAATAGTATCTCTACTGTTGTTTTACATATGCTCATGGAGAAATACAACATTTACAAGACAGCCCAAATAACAGCATTTGGCATAAAATACGAACAACTATGTCTTTCTGAATCCTTTAGAGTGTGTTATTTGCTGTTCCTCACTCCATGTTTCACTGATGATTAAAGGTCAATTTCAGTCTTTCAACTACATTTTGTATTAAGAAACCAGCCTTACATAGAACTGAAACTGCTAACATAAAAGGAAATCCTGAATTCTTAACCTTATGGGTTACTTAAAACCAATTTAAGATGCATGTTCTGTTTCAACTTGCCAAATTTAATATTATTTAACATGAGCACTGAAGAAAAATCTCCATCTGGAAGCACCACTTCGAGTAAAAAAAATGACTCACATACATCAATGCCACCATCTCAGGCACAGGGAGAGAGATGCTACTAAACTGAGAATGTAGAACAGGAACTCTCACTACTAGTGGGATGCAAAATGATTTATCTACTTTGAAAGATAAGCAGTTTACTACAAAACTAAACATTCTTAACGTATCCAGCAAGCACTCTTTGGTACTTCCCCAAATGAGTTCAAAACTAGTCTACGCAAAAACCTGTATGCAGATATTGTAGTAAATATTAAAAGCACCCATGTCATGAATAGGTCTGTTTTCAAACAGCTAAAAAGATGTGTCCATTTCATTCATTCTCTTCTCTTGTCCTGACCTTCAATAATGCTTTCAATTATTTTTGTAATAGTGGTGAACTTAAGTATGAGTATTTTTTTCTCAAATTTTGATTTTCAAAACCTTTATATAACCCATGTTAAATACAACTTCACACTTCCCTATGCTTCACTCACCCTCCACCAAAGACAGTGTTGATACCCAATCGCTTTACCTCCTTTCCCCAGTCCTATCCCCTCTGGTAATGCTCTAGTTTTCAGAGTGTACCAGTTATTTTTGTTACACTTTGCCATTTTGTTTTGTTACTTATATTCACACACACACACAATTATACCTAGCATCATTTCCTCAAGATCCATTCATGTTTTCCCCCAGAAACACACTATTTCGTCTTTAACTACTTAACAGTATCCCATTTAGTATATAGTCTATGATTTCTTTATCCAGTCATTTGTCAGTGGGCATTTAGGTGAGGTGCAAGTCTTGGGTGATTGTGAGTAATGCTGCTTATGAACACAAGAGTGCAGAAAGTTTTTAGTATAAATGTTTTTGCATTCTTTAGGTAAGTAAGTAGCAGTTGTATTGCTGGATCATATGTTATTTTTATATTTTTTTGGGCTCTCCATTAGACTTAACAAGCCTTCACCCATCGGGAGTTACTTTCTGATAGCCTTTAACTGACCTTCACAACTAACTTGACCACATTCCCACTGTCACAATATTGAGTCTCCTTGTTATTGGTAACGTGAATATTAACTAAGTGTAACCTTAAAACTTACCATTCCAGTAGAGAAAGAGTACTACCTATCTAGTTTTATAAACAGGTAAAATAACAGTGGAATCAGACGACTCCGTCTTCCAAATCTCAAGGTCTTGGAACTCTTCAAAAACAAAGATATCTCCACAGGGTCTTTGTGAAGATTCTGCAACAGTCGTCTGGGGACGCGGCCCTACTATTCATCTAAAGTCACCAAGTAATTTCAAAGCAACCTACCTAGAAAACCCATGCATTAGCACAGCGAAGAAGCATCGTCCTACATTCGAAGGGGATACCTTTCACCAGAATTGCAACACGGGCCCAATAACAACATCTCAGTTTAAGGGTATACCTCAAAGCAAACCAAATGTGAAGTAAGACTCACAACTCCCTGCTTTCACATCGCAACTCCCTTCGCCGCGGTCCAGCAAACTGAACACTGTCAACTGGCCCCAGCTGACCACAAAGCCAGGACCACCATTGCTCCAGAGCAAGAAGGGCCTCCTTTATAAAATTCAGCAGCGGAGAGACGACACAAATTCCTATGAAGGCGTTACTCCACTACAACACCGCGGCGCAGGGAACTACGGAATAACCCGGGACCTTTTTTCACGCTTCGTAGTAGCCGGAAGTGACGCCATAGCGGGCGCGCGGGGCCGCCCCAAGGCGGGAGGAGGGAGGGAGAGGGAGCGTGCGGGGGCTGGAGGCGGGGCGCGGCCACAGCTCCGTTTCCGGTGGCTCGTCGCGCTCGCTCACTCCAGCTGCAGCCACTCTTGCCCGTGGCTGCTTCCTCCATCCTGGTATTTTTTGGAGCCTCCATCCTGGTTCTTCCAAAGTGCCCGGACCCAAAACAGGAAGTAAGTGCGATGGAACCTTCAGGTCCCAACCGCCGCCAGGCCGCTCCGCCCAGTGGAGCCTGACCGGCCCCCTTGCTGCCCGCTTGGTCTCGCCGGCCTTCGCAAGCTGTCGGTTCCCGGGCACCGCGGGCGGGGTCGGAGCCGGGCTTCGTGACGCTGGAGCTGCCGTACTCACACGCTCAGACCAGGGCCTCCCTCTCGGGGCCGGGCCTGCGGCGGTGGCTCGGGCTGCAGAACTGGGTAGCGAGTGGCCGCCGAGGAACAGCGGCAAAACGGCGGGGGCGGAAAATGGCGGCGGCTTCGGAGGAGCTAAATGGCGCCGGGACCCCTGGGGGTGGGGTGGGCCAGGATCTTCGGTAAAGAATTGGGCCCGGGAATGTGGAGAGCAAGTAAGCCTCACTTGCTTTCTCGTGGTGTTCTTTTATAAAAATTTTGCTACCTTTCCGATCTTAGTATCTTTGGGTGAGATTGAAAGAGTTGGGGGTGAATATCACCCCAGCCCCCCCCCTTTTTTTTTAACCTTGCTTGCGTCTTGGTCTCTTCCCCATCTTTTGGGGTTGACTCTTAAGCCATTCATGGCCCAGGCAAAGGGAATCTGAATTACTGAGCGAACTATCTTCTGTCAGCCTGAATCTCTTAAAACGGAGGGACGTGGGCTGGAGTGCAGGGACCGAGCCGAGCACAGCCTATAAACTGCGTCTGCAAAGTAACAATTGTCATATTTTGCGGAATTCTGAAGTTCAAAAAATATCGTCGTCTCCTTTGTCCTACAAAATACTTTGAGAATCTTTAGGCGGTGGAGTATGTTGATCCAGTCGCCGGCGTGGATTTGAAAGAAGTAGCCAAGTGTCCTGTGCAGGTGCAGGTGAACGCTATAGCTTGTGTTTTTACAGTGAAAATATTGGGTGTAGCTAAGCGGGCGATAATTCTATGAAATGTAAGTCAGGATCCCTTTTCCCCGATTGAATTTGGAAATTCAAATTCAGTGTGTGGCTGCTTTTCTCGGAACTTGATTCATCGTCTTCATGTTACTCCTTTTTTGACAGAGGAGGCTGTTGGGGCTTCTGACAAATTGCATTTCTCTAAGATCTTCTGATCTGCAGTGCTTTTAAGTTTCAACTAATAAAACTTGGAAATATTTTGTTTCATTAATTCTTTTATCTAAATATAAATTGTAGACAGTTAACCATCTGCGTTTAAACGCCAAGTAAAATATTCTTCCATTGTGTTCAAAATTTTGCAAACAGAAAATCATTTTTTTCCAATCACGGATATTCTTTACGTCAGATTCATTCTTTAAGCTGGTGTTTAATAACGGATTGTTAACTGTATTTCAACTTTTTAAAAGTAACTTGAGTGCTTTATCACCATGAAGTGTCAAAAAACTGGTAATAATATGCCAAAATTATAACTTTTATAATGGTGGAGTACTGTAAGATTTTATTAGGTTAAGATTTAAGGGGGAAATTTTAATTATATTCCTAATCATTACCAAAATGGCCCCGCCGCCTAAAATTTGGTGTAAGAATAAAGCTTTTACCCCCTTCATTCATAGGTATAAAAAGTAAAGTGGAGATGGGGGGCGAGAAATTACAGTTATGGAGAAAAATACATGTTTTGTAATATACGAAGTGCTTTTATGTGCTGCCTAACAAGCTATTTTACTGTTTTAGTTGATAGACTCACCTAAAATAAGCTTTTGGAGGACCTGCATGTTCTGCTTGAATCTCTTAATTGATCGCAGTTGAGCTAGATGGTGTAGCCAAAATGCTATTACCCTGTCTTCATTGTCAATCAGTAAGGGCATTGCATGCGTATTTCCAGCTTTTTTCTAAGTCCATACCTTTAACAGTTATATAAATAAATTCATGCTATATAGATAATTTTTCACTGAGTTTTGAGGTTGTCAAAATATTTTGAGGGGAAGCAATCACCAAAAAAAATTTGGAGTTAGGATTGTGCTTTGAAAGCAGAGAAATATGTCAAGAGGGGGGTCCTTACTATTTTTTTGAGTCCTCTTTTTGCAAGCTTTATATTTTCTTTTAAGGTGAACAAACAACCCATTTCACCCCAAGGCACTGAGAGAAATAAGTGCTTGTAAGGTTAATTAGATGTTAGTTTTACATTACAAGAATAAAACTGGCCCTTACCCCCCTCCCCATGCTTTTCTGTTTACTCCTTTTATCTTCTACAGACTTGAATTTTTATTTTTACAATAAATTATATGTCCTGAAAAATCAGACGTTATTTTTAAATAGTTGCTTTTTAATGTTCCACTAGTTATATGGCTTAAGATGATACCTGTGAGAGTGAATGATGTGAAACAAATGTCCTTGGGGATGTGAAACAAGTGTCCTTGGGGATTCTCTCTCACACTCAACACTCTCTCATACACACCCACATAGCGTGCACATACATTAGAATATTGAGCTGGAAGTGTTTTTGAAAGTACTGAGGTTCCAGATTATGTGTGTTCAACACATGTCCATTGCAAAGACATTAAAACTAGAATAACAATAAAGTTTAGTAAAAGTTCCACCTTTTAAATATGTATAGATACTGCATATGTATAACACAGGTGTTAACCTCCCTTCTCAAAATGGACCTGTGTTTTTAATAGTTTCTTATCATTTCTAGCACTTTATTCCATACAAAAGTATTCTCTAGGAATTTGGTATATGTCTGTCTGTACACTGCAGTTTCACATGCCTCTTGTTTTAATCCTTAGGTGATTTGAAACACTGAGAAAGCAATAAACATTCAGTGTGTTAGGTAATGCCACATTTTTGCTTGTTTGCATATTTCTCCCCAAGGCTAAAAAGGGTAATTTTTTTTACCTTTTATGTAGATCATTACTGTAATAGAAATCACTGTACTTTTGCTTTTTAAATCAAAACAATTGACTTTGTTTTGATTTCATAAAGGTAAGGAATAAAATTAAAGGAAACTTGTTGATCTTGTCTGTTTATTGTTTACAGAAAGCGCACTCTGTGATTGAACACCAAACTGCCGGAAAAAAGCACTTAATAACCAGTTTTTTTTTAATGTATCCTGCCCTTGTCTTGTCATTTTGATTTTTAACGTACATTATTAATATGCCATTTTTCTGAATTCTTGGTTGTCAAGTAATTTACTATCAAGTGTTGCAGTAGAAATGCTCATAATGCACATAAATGCCCATGTGTATTTTAGTGTGTTAAGAAAATGCTCTTTAAAATCAACTTCAGTGTATATTATGTTAGAGAATTTGTATTCCCTTGAAGCAATAATAGCTTGTATAAAGTGTTCAGTTTTGAATAAATGAATTCCTTAAATGTAAGCTCACTATAAGTTCTCTCAGACACTGAGTGAAAACTAAAATTTTTGCTTTTCAATAAACAGTATAATTTTATTGATGCTATACCTTGATTAACCATACAGCCAAATAATTCTCTTAACTCAAATAGTGACATTGTTTTCAGCATTAATTGAAATTAACATCCTAAGCAAGTAATGTCAGTGATGATAAACTATTATAATGGCTTTATAGACATTGTATGGTAATAGTCAAATATACCATCTTAAAATCAAGTCATAATGAAACATACCTTAATTCAGTGTGCTTTATGTTTGTTTATATATAGCTCTGTTTCAGAAGCTTTTAAGTATATAGAACAGCAGATTCTTCAGGGACCTAATATTGACCTAAAGTGTAAAGTTTTCCCATTTTTTGTCTTTAATAATAAAGCCAATACTAAGATGACACACTCAATTTTCTTTTATGATATTCCTGTATGTACCCATATTCAGGATGTAGGAATTTGTTCCCTGTTCTTTCACTGAGACTTTGTGTTTTACAAAGAGCTTAATCTTTTAAAAATAAAAACTTAAAAAAAAAACCTTTCAAAATCTTTATTTTATATGTTCCTAAGCAAACCCCTTTGTAAGCATTTTCTAAGGCATTATTTAAATGCAGTGTGATAAGTATGGTGGAGTCTATAAAAGCATAATCTCAAAAATAAATATTAATAGTTCATGGTTAGATAAATTTAGATACATTCTATGTACGCCTTCTATGTACTTTATACATCTAAAGTCGTGGAATAATAAGTAATATTATTGGAATATTGGAAGATGCGCTTAAAAATTATATGTCAGAAGATGTGACATCTGAATGTAAAAAATACAGGTGCTTTGATACATGGACAAAAAAACTGAAAGATCACAAAAGTAACTGGAATAAGTATAATTATAAAATATATTAGATTTAAAAAATTACTTGAAAACAATGTGTCCTTACTGCCTTATTAATTGCTATGCCAAAAACTGCCTTTCGGCTAATATTTCTCATTCTTTAATTCCAGTAGAAATTTTAGCACTGTTCAGTAGCTTGCTTTAGTTTCCTCTTGGGGAAAGTGTCTTACCATGCTGAGTATTTTTCATTCCACTCAATGTTATTGAAGTCTAGAGTTCACAAATATTAGCACTTAGGCTTTTCATTATCATTGCAAATAGAATCTATCCATCCTTATATTAGTACTATGGGAACTGAAAACAAAGTTAGCGACACAATTAATCCCCCAAATGGAGAAATGGCTTCTCTTGAGTTCTAGAAAATTGATATTTGCCCGGAAAATTAGGAAAACCATAGACTTGGTTAAATCGAAAATAATCCAGAAAATAAGTACTGAAATGGAGTTAGCTAAAGGGCTTATTTCTTTAAATTCTGCTAATATACATTTTTCTGTATTGATGTCATCATGTTCACTGCAAGCTATAAATGAAAACAGCTGTATTTCTCATTTAAATATGAAATGTCAGTATATAAATACTCCACTATAAATGTTTTATACCACACTTAAGGTATTCTTGTGTGTTTTTTTTTTTAAGGCTGTCAGGTTTAAGCTATGCACCAATGATATATATAAACATGCCGTAATACGATTTCACCAGTTAAAATAGCTGTTAATTTTTTTTCTGTTTTCACATTCTAGTTAGTACATACATATACACACACACACACACAGTGTAACCCATTACAGTGAATGGAAAAATTTTAAACGTGCTAATGTGTATTTGCCTTATATAGGTCAAAACATTTGATGGTACCATTGGAGAACTACCTGGTACATTTCTCTGATAAACTAGATGGGGAATGGGTCCAGAAGTGAAGCATTATTACATTTATGTATAATGAATTAGTATTTATAAGACAAAAATACTCACTTTTGTACTTTTCTATCATGAGTTGATTTATCAACATTTCTTCAGTTATAGCAGAATACAGATTTGCTCTTTTAAATAACAGTTTAACCACAGTGTAGTCAGTATCCTTTACTTATCTTGAAAGCTAAATCTTGTAAGAGACCTATAGTTTGTCTTCTTTACTTCCAGTATCTAAGTATTCCAGTAGGACATAACTATCTAATCTTCTGCTACTTTTGTTAAGGCTACCAATGATCTCTAAATTGCCAAGTCAAATAGTTAATCACCTTAGTCTCTAGGCAGTATTTAATACGGTTGACTACTATACACTCCATGAGAAAACATCCTTGTGCCTCTTAGCTATAATACCTCTTGGTTTTCTCCCTTGTTTATGTATCCCTTGACTTCCAAATCTCTAGAGTGCTCTAGAACTGAAATTCAGACTGCTTTTTAACTTTTTTCAGTGATTTTATCTCTAAAAACAATTTGTGTACCACTAACTCAGATGTGCAGATCACTGAATTCCATCTTCCAAAGATCCACTTGATAACTTCACTTAGATACCCTGTATTTTTGGTTACTGAGAAAGATATGTATACATGTAAGTGCTCCAAAACTCAGCACTATTTAACTCAACAGCTTACCGGTCATCTTGGTAGCTCCCCCTAATATCCATCATCTCTATTCAATGAATCCTGTCAATCTTGCCTCCAGAATAAATCTTCTATCTAGCTTTCCTTCCTTTCCTTAACTGCTGCTAGCTGCCCATTTCCAAAGACATCTCTTGGACTGCATTTTGTCTGAGAGCTTATTAGTCTCCTCCATTTTCCACACTGCAGGTTGCTCTTAAAAAATGTCAATCAAATCTTCCAACTTATTACCTTATGAGGATTTGCAGTATGAGATCAGCCCATCTTCATTTCCAAACTTGCTTTGCTTTTTCAGAAGTTGCTACACTGCCTGCTGTTTTCCCTTTGAACAGGCCAAATAAGAGTCTTAACCTTAAAGGATTTTTCTCTTAATCATTTTACTGGTTTGTGGTCTCATACTTGGTGTTCTCTCATCTTGCCTTGAGACAGTTGTAAAGTAACCATTAAAGTACAGTTTAGTGTTTGTAGTATTACACTTATTTCTGTGAAAAGTATCTGGAGGGATACATTATATACATAATAAAAGCATGAAATAACTGAAGGGAAGCATGAGAAAATGCTAACATGTTTTCCTTCAGGGAGTGGGACTGTTTGGAGAACTGGAGTGGGAAGTAGAATTTCATGATACAACTGAATTTACCTTTTGAATTTTGAAACATATAAATGTGTTACCTGTCAAAAGTAAATCACAGCTGAAACCAGATCCATTGGAAAGTGAATTAAGAATGATTCTAAGGTGGCAGGGGTAAAAAAAAAGGCCAATAAGTCGTTAGTGCTTGACTTGGTGGACATGTTGTATATGATTTTTACTTGAACAAATCCCTGTTAATTTGCAGTTACTTAATCCCTAACGTGAGCTGCTTAACTTTAAAACATGAACCCAGTTTCCTTCCTTGATTACAAGGTTGTATTTTGTGTGGATCACCTCTAACCAATACAGGTTTTCAGGAATGAAATAATTTAATCTAGCTGTTTCAGGCTCCTTTTTTCCTTATTATTATCTTAACTATATACTCAAGTCCATGTTTTTTTCCTCAAGTTTTAGATTAACTTGGGCTCTGAAATGACATTAAAAGACTAACCCAGTAATAATTATTTTTAACTATCAAATGAGTGATTGTACTAATTTTGTTTCTGATGTTTTTTTTTTTTTTTTTTAAGATTTATTTGTACATACAGAACTGGGGTACAGGCCAGAGACTCAGGGGCAGTGAGAGACTTCACCAGAGACAGAGTGGGGAGCAGAACAGGCAGATCAACGAAGTACACTGCTGAGGGGAGCAGTGGGCGGGTCAGGAGGTCTGCCACGCCATGTAGTCTCCTCCGGGGGCAGGCAGGGATCGAACTCATGCGGAAGTGGCTTTAGTTTCTCAGTGCAGTGCTTTAACCTGCTGCGCCACCAGGGAGGGCCCTCTGATGGTTTCTTTTTAAATAAAAATACTGATAAGGTAATTAGTAGAGTTTGTTTCAATGGCTACAATATAAACTAGAGGCCCTCCCTGGTGGTACATAAGTTAAATTGCAGCACTGCAAGCAAACTGCAGGGACTTCAGTGCCAGTTTGATCCCCAGCCCTGGAGGTGATCCATATGGTGATCCACATGGCGATCTACATGGCATGGCAGGCCTCCCCTGATGCACCTCAGCAGTGTACTTATTAGTCTGCCTGTTCTGCTCCCTACCTTGTGTGTCTGTGGTGAATCCTTTCACCGCCCCATCACCTCTGGCCTGCACCCCAGTTCTGTATGCATACATAAAGTGTATATACACACACACACACACAAATATATATAGTACCACCTTTGTAAAAAATAGATTGCAGTAATGACTTGAATTTTAAATTTTGTCAGTCTTTGTTATATTCAGTAATTATAAATAATACTAGGAAAATAAAGTAATGGTTGAACAAGATAGTAAAGAAATAAAAAATTACAAATACCCTCAAATGAGTAATTGTTAAATTTTTTTTTATACAATAAAAGTTTAAAACAGACCCTCCCTGGTGGTACAGCAGGTTAAAGAGCAGCACTAAGAAGCTAAAGCCACTTCAGCATGAGTTAGATCCTCATCCCAGAGGTGACCCACATGGCGCAGCAGACCTCTCCTGACTCTTCTGCTGCTCCCCTCAACAGTGTACTTCGTCAGTCGGCCTGTTCTGCTCCCCACTCTGTCTCTGGTAAAGCCTCTCACTGCCCCTGCACCTCTGGCCTGTACCCCAGTTCTGTATACGTAAATCTTTTTTAAAAAGGTATACAGAATATATGTTAAATTTCTAACTTAGTTTTCTTCACACTTTTCAGTATGAATAAACTCTTCAAAAGTAGGCTATAAAACTGCTTATGCAAGACTCTCAAACTACTACCCCCCTGAGATTAAACTCTTATTTTGTTGACTTTGTAGATGATAATTTTGTTATATTTTTTGACATTTAATGTCTCTAGCTTATGCAGTAGGTATTATATACAAACTTGAAATTTTTAATAGATTGAGAGATGAAAACAAATCTAATAGCTGACTGGAGGTTTTTTCCATAGGATCTGTACCTTTTCCAAAGTGTATATATATGTGTGTATGTATATATTATATAGATTTATATCTATCCTGTATATGGGAATTTGATCCTTAGTTTTTGCTGAATGTGCCTTTGATCTTCAGATCCTTCTGATTCTTTTTAAAATTTGCCTAATGCTTTGGGATAAAGGTGGAAAGTCGAAAGAAACCTTTAAAATTCAATTACTTCAGATTAAGGTTTTACATTGCAATAAAAAAAGTGTTGGCCATTTACCGTTGCTAACTAAATTTAGGATTTTGTTTTTTCACTTATCCCTAGATAAGGTTATTCTATAGATCCTAAGTAATTTTTAGTACTTTAAGGTAAAATATAGTTTATATAGAGATGTCAATAACATGAAGAAAAAAATACAGTTCCTGGTAATCTTTATGGTAATGTGTTGATTGATGGGTTACATTACATAAGGTACTAAGATCTGTAGAACCTACAACCACTGGAGTAGCTGAACTTTTTTTCTTCCCCTGAAAGGGTTTGATTGTAAGGTGAGGGACAACTGGGTCAAGCAACTAAGTGTGTATAGGATCTCATAATTTCTGCACTTCATTGGGAATACCTTTAGAAGCTGATTTCCAAAAGATAATTAAAGAATAATGATTTTTGTTTTCTAATTGCGACATCATTTAGGCTTGAGGCTTAGAATCTGACCAACATACTGCTAGAACACAATTGTTTTTATCAAACCTTATTGTATAATGCTGTTACTTTTTCAGAGTGTTGTAGGAACATGAGGGAGAAGCAATCTGGATAACATGAAAGTAATGCTGTTGGCTAAGGGAAGGCGACGTGATTCTGTGGGAAGGGCTATAGCTGATCCATCTGTTTTCTAGGTAAGTTGTACCAGGGATCTAACCTCATTATTTGCTAGTTCTAGTCATAACTCATCATGATTTCCATTTATCTTTGGAAGTGGCATCATTACCACTGTACAATGAAGGATATCCTTTTAAACAATAACTTGTATAGGAGAATTTAATGAATCACTGATTCTTTATCATGTAAATTTATATAAATATTTTCTGCTGGGGAAAATGTATTTGGACAAATATATTAATAGGTTGATGTATTGTGAATAGATGCCAAATAAATATTAAGTACCAAGGCATGTATGCTTTGTATTCTTTAAGTGGTTAAAAAAATCAGTGGAGGCCCTCCCTGGTGGCACAGCGGGTTAAAGCACAGCACAAAGAAGCTTAAAAGCCACTTCTGCATGAGTTCGATCCCCACCTGCCCTGGAGGTGACCCCATGGCGAGGCAGTCCTCTCCTGACCAGACCTCTCCTGACCCGCCCGCTGCTCCCCTCAGCAGTGTACTTCGTGGATCTGCCTATTCTGCTCCCCACTCTGTCTCTGGCGTATCCTCTCACCCTTCACATCTCTGGCCTGTACCCCGGTTCTATACGAATAAATAAATCTTTAAAAAAAAAAAAAAGTAAGTGGTTAAGACCAAAACTGAGTATTAAGATTAAAATCTTCACTGACTAATGTTAGGTAGACTTGAAGATTTCAGTCAACCCATGATTATAGTTCAATATATTTTTCCCTCTCAACCATTTTATATATATATTATAAGAGTAATCTTTCAATCTTTCTAAACAAGAGGAAAATAATAGATGGTAAAGCACTTGACACAAAATCAGTTCTCTATTTCGAAAGATGATCTAGCTCCATATTTATTAGAAAAACAATTTGATCAGTGAGGGATGTATGTACTTGCTTAATAATATGTAATAAACAGCAAGGCAATTAGTGTTACCCTTTTTTAGATAATAGAACTCAAATACTTGTAATGGGTGGAGAAACACTTCTTAGACTAAGATAAAGGTGATGACTCTTCTAAAGAATCAGAGGGTAAAGACCTATTTGAATATATGCGATAGCTGCCAGTATATAAAAAAAGTTTTGGTAACATGGTAAACAACTTGGAACAGAGCCTTTCACTGGGTGTGGTAAAAACAGCTCTTTAAGTATATGACAACAGATTCTAGGAAATTATTACATCTAATTCTCAATAGTGGCTATAAACTTGACAAAAAACATTCTTGCAATCTGAATTTCATAATTTAAAGAACAGGTATACATACTCAAATTTTGGGAAGTTGGGGGGGTAGGAAAGGAAGAATTTAGAAAACTATTTTATTTTTTCATTTGGAAATAACTTCAAATCCTGATCTGAAATCTGTTGTACAGATTTGAGTATGAGCACAGTTGAAGAGGATTCTGACACAGTAACAGTAGAAACTGTGAACTCGGTGACTTTGACTCAGGACACAGACGGGAACCTCATTCTTCATTGCCCTCAGAATGGTAGGAGAACTTGGTGACCTATCAATCAATCTTTTGAGATTTCTGGCTTTTATGATACCTTTGATCCCTATCAACCAGATAGTGTTATCTGCTTTGGATCATGCATTAATGTTAATTCATGTTTTTCTATGTTTAAAAATATACTTTTGTATATTTTTGATTTGGTATAAGTTTTAACCTTTATAAACCTTATATCTATTTGATAAGAATCTGTTGAGCCTCCAAAGAGGATAATGGAATAACTATAGTAAACTTCTCCTTTGATATGATTGGCCCCAGTGGTTTATGTAGTACACTAGAAAAGGTAGAAATCCTGCCAGTGTGAATAGATGAACTTCTTTTGCTGGAAGCTGTGTTAGAGAATTTTACATGTCTGTTTGAACAAGACTTAAAGTGATCATCTATAATGAATACAGATGTAACAGCCTTGAAGCTTGTGATTATGTTAATTTTTTACCTGTTATTTATATGATTATTTTGTTTTTATGTTCATCTTTACTTAACCTTAGTTCTCTCTTCCCTTTTCACACAAAACATAACCCCTGGATTTATTTCATTCAAGCTTATGGTTTTAAGTAGCACCAGCATATCAAAATGACTCATCCTTCTGTCTTTATTCTGAATTCTCTGTTATAGGCTCCTTCAATTTCACATGTCCCAAATTAAGTTCTTCCACAAAATAACCAAATTTAGTTTTATATTGGCTTTTGTCAGTGAGTTTCATTATTTTGTGTCTCAATCAAAAATATGAATAGAACTAAATTCTTCTCCTACCTCTCACATGCATTCCATCATGAGGACTTGATAGTACGTTTCTTGAATCCATACCTTTCTCTCTGTCTGAAATTTTTTCTTGGTTGAGTCTCATTTCTCACCTAGCTAGTTCTAGTATCCTTTTAACAGTCGTAACTCATTTCACACTTTTGATCACAATGGTCATGATACTTAATATTATATGAAGTTGTGTTTTTTTTTTTTTTTAAGTTTTCCATGTTTTATAGAATGTGACTTAGGGCTTTTTATTTGGCACATGGTCTGTCATTTCAGCTTCCCTTTCAGCCTCAAAACCCTGTCACTTTTCCTGTATCTATTACAGCAGTCATAACTTTTTATTTTCTTAATTTATGTTAGCTTTTCTTACCTCACTTTCACTGAACATACTACATCTACTGCCAGTAGTAATTCTTTTCCTCTGGCTTCTGTTTCCCTGCACGTTAAGACATCTTCTACAGAAATAACTTCCTTTACCTCCAGTCTAAATCAAATACTTCTCCTCTCTGCTTGTATAACAGCCCCTTCATTCCACTTTCATAGCTCTTACTACACAGTAGATTACTACTTGAGTCATTTCCTGCACTATAACATAAATGCCTTGACAGTCAGGGTACCTTTCTGTTCCCAGCATTTAGCACAGAGTAGACATTAAACAAATAGTTGTGAATGAGTAAGTAACCAGCCATTGTTTTTACACATGAAATATTTGGCCAGGTAAATAACAGCTAAAAAATGTGATATTTTTAAAAAATGGTACATTTGTTCATTGTCATAAGAGTAGGAACTAAGGTACTGCACTAGGCATACATACAGAATACAATGTCTTGAGTCCTGCTTACAAAAGTGGATTTATTAGTTCATGGAACCAAATTAGTAGGAAGCGTATTTTGTAAGATTTTTGTCTTTTCCCAATCAGTTTGGAAATTCTGAGATTTTTGTTACTTTATTTTCATTAGAAGCTGATGAAATAGACTCAGAAGATAGTACTGAACCTCCACATAAAAGACTTTGTCTCTCTTCTGAGGATGATCAGAGTATTGATGATTCTACTCCTTGCATATCAGTTGTTGCACTTCCACGTAAGTCACTGTATATCATGAACTGAGAGTTCCCTTTTGAAAGAAAATTTTAGCTTATAAGAGACTGAGTTGCATTTCAAGGTAGGCTTAGACACATTATTTTTCCTTTCACTTAGTAGGGGGGAAACCCTTTTTTAACTAATACCTAATGAGTGCTTATTTATATAATTCTGAATCTTTTTTCATAAAATGTCTAATCATCTCAATCTTTTTTCATAAATGAATTGTATATATGTCCTTGCTTAGGATTAAAGAGTATGATTTTTTTTCACCTACTCTCAAGAAGCATATTTGCCTACTCTCAAGAAGCATATTTGCCCTTATTGAGAAAGTTTGTTTTAAAATAGGTGTTACTTTTTGTAAAAATGAGGAAACGAAGATATGGAGAGGTATAATAACTCTGTAGAATCATCCCATGCCTTTGAGTCTTATAGTTCACATTCTTAACCCTACTGTTACCCTGTCTCCTTATATAGAATATGGCTAAATGAAGGTTAGAGAGAAGCCTGATGAGTTTATTCTTACAACAAAGTTTTTAACATGTTTAAGATTATTGAAACCAGTTTCTAAGAAGATACAGTATTTTTACTACACTACTGACTAAATATTATATGGTGTGGAGTAATAGTGACTAAAGACTACAGTGTGTCAGCTATAAGACCAGATTTTATTTCTGATCTGTTTAGCAGGAATATGAAATCTTGTTGAATAATGGTGTTCCCAAAAGGCTGGAATAAATGTCTCAGTCCCTAGCAGTAGGGTTTGGACAGGAAGCAATTGATGGCACTATGCACAAAAGTCTTGTCATATTTCAAGAATTTTCATTTTTCACCCAGCATTCAGCAAAATCTTATCTTCTTCCAGTAGGAAAACCAACACTAGGTTTTGATCTTAGAAAGCATGTCTCCGCAAGTAGATATGTGTTCTGTATATACAGAATTGATGGTTTAGTAAATTGGACAGAAAAGGAATTATACAGTTTACTGACTGTGAATATTGTATTCACTTGTGGCTTATATAATTTATTTCCAGTTAGATGATTCCTTCTAATGATGATTCACGAGATTTTTAAAACTTGTTTCTAAGTTAACTGACATTATAATGTGATTCAGTTTTAAAATGACTGACCTATTTATAAAGATGGAATACTAAATGGAGATTTGGTTGTATAGCAAAATGATTGTGTGGGTGTGTGTGTGTGTGTACATAGTGAAATGTTCACCATAGTCTAGTTAACTAACATCCATCACCACATATTTACAGATTCTTTTTCTGTAATGAAAATTTGAAAATCTACTCTCAGCAGTTTTAAAATAGGCAATATAGTTTGTTTAGGATATTAATACCTTGTACATCATATCTTTGGGATTTATTTAAGCCAGAATTTTTGCGTAACCATTGTAATAAAAACAATGAGTAGTTCATTTGGTTAGAGTGTCTGATTATGAATTTCAAACTGCATTTGATAATTTGTTTAATAGTGTTAGACTGAATACTTCACACGCTCTTTCATTTAGCTGGATAATATGGAAGTGTTAGCATAAAAGCAGAACTGCATAGTATTAGGTCAGCATCATCACATGGACTCTAATATTTACAATAGAACTAAATTTGTGAAAAATAGATTTAAACTATTTACATGTTCCCTAAATTTGTAAAAAGTATGCTGATAAAATCAACTTGGGACAGTCGCTGCATTTTAACAGAACCACATTAAAGCATTACATCTTTTATGTATTACCTCATCTGGGACTGATGATGAATGGGCAAATCATTATTTCCTAGAATTTGTGGATATGAATTTTAGTTTTTAAAAATATAACTTTAAATTTCACATTCACATATTCTTTACATACCTTATAAAACTGATAATGACATTTGTCTCTCTGGGACTTAAAATTTCCCTTAATTCTCATACTAATGAGACTAGATCATTAACTGATCACTTTTTTTAATATTTATTTTCCACCACAATTAGTCCCTTCTGTATTCATAGTTACAACTCTTGATGCCTTTTTAATGACTGTTTCAGTACCATAGCCTTTTACTGCTATTCTCCACACTGCCTCATTTATCACTCCCATTACCATGTTGCCATTATTTATTGACTGGAGTCCGTTTGTGATAAGCTTCAGACATTGATTTCTTACTCCTGCTTCCCGTCTTACAGCTTGCTTCCTCTAATACACTTTTAATTCCTGCAATCCTTTGCCCACTGGGGCCCATTAATCTTAATTTTTTCATTGTTCTGTTCTACTATATGGTTACCTCTTACACACTTCCAGTTTTTAACCACTATAATCAGTGTCTTGCATTTACTCTTAAATTGTATGTTTCTTCTCTTGCTTCATTATTTTTTAGTGAAAACAGTTACAACTCTAGTTAAATCTATCTGCCATCTTTGGCTATACTAGTACAGCTAATTGGATGGGATCAGAGGAAAACAACACAAGCAAGCTGATTGGTTTCACTTTATAAATTTATGATCATTAACTCAGGTGGGCTCATAATGCTGTCTGCCACTCATACCATACTGAGTTCTTTCTCCTACTCTGAAGTGACTATTTTATACACCCTGGGTGTACTTTCCCTACCTTTCTTATTTTCAATGGATAACCTGCCTTCTACTTCACTGAGAAATTGAAGTATCAAAAAAATAATATTTACAGGTTATACTACCACATGTATTTATATACATAGATTTAATCTTTTCTCCTAGCTAAGGTCAGCTCTTCACTTTACTAGATCTTACCCCTTTTTCCTACTCAAGGACATTGTTGCAACCACTTTTTTGTTTTTTTATACTGAATCACTAATTTTTCATTCTCTATTGGATCATCCCTATTAGCATTACAAGCATACCATAATTTCTTAATTAAAAAGTTCCACTGGACCATTTTTGACTCCCATACAGTGTCTCTCCTCTTTAGAGCAAAATGCCTATAAGAATGGTCTTTATTTGCCTTTATTACTTCCTCCATTCTTCCTTAAGCCTACTCCATTCAGGCTTTTATCTGGAACATTTTATCAAAACTGCCCTTCCTAGATGTGTAGAGACCTTCTTAATTCTAAACTCAATAATAATTTAGTTTTTGACAGACTTTGATCTAACCAGTTTTTGACAATGTTTATCAACCCTTCCTCCCTGAAATATTTTGAAACTTGTCTTCCTAAGAAGATAGTCCTCTAGTTTTCCTATTAATTTTCCCTCCATTCCTCTTAAAGCTGTCACACTAGCTTAGCTATTATCTCCCCAACCTCTAACTGTGAGTTCCTGAGACTCAGTTTTCTCTTTTTTGTTTTCACTCTCTGTAATATATGTCTAGTAGTGATTCCCAGATTCACTCCACTTCAGACTTCCCTTAGTTCTAGAGGTTTATTGTCTTTCCCAAACTAATATGTTGAGAACCAAGCTCTCTCTTCTCTGGATTAATTTAGCTCCTTAACTGATCACACAAAGGCCCTTCCATACTTCCATTTGTTTTCTCCATAGCAACCAGGGTGATCCTGTTAATATAAAAGTCAGATTATGTCACTCCTCTAAGTCTGCCAAAGATCTCCCATAATAAGAAAATTAAAAAGTCAAAGTTTTTACAGTGGCCAGTAAGTCATCACATGATACCTTTCTGACTTTGTTCAATTTGCTGTGGCCACACCATACTGCTTGGTGTTCTTGTGAACAGTCCAAGCTGCTCCCACCTCAGAGCCTTTGTACTTAACTTTTCTTCTGCCTGAAGTGCTTTTTCTCAAGATAACTTGCATAATCAACTCCCCTTCTCTCTTTGTTCCAAGTCTTACTTTTCCTGGCCTTCTAGCTAAAGTTTCAAACATTGTTCCCTGCCCCCGTATTCTTTTGCTCACTGCTCTCATCACCCAGACCAATAATACAGTATGTATTAGCAGTGTAACAAGTATCTGTTTAGCAAATAAATAAGCAGGTATATCAGCAGAGAATGTTAAGAAATGAGATTGTCACTTGTGTTTTCATGGTTTAAAAAAAAAATAACTAGAACCTACCATTATTATTCTGGAGTTGAACTGTTCTTTTTTTTCTTGAAGTTTCAGAAAATGATCAGAGCTTTGAGGTGACCATGACCGCAACCACAGAGGTGGCAGATGATGAGATAACTGAGGGAACAGTGACACAGATCCAGGTATAGTAAGTCTACTTGATGCAAAAGAATTATCCTTTATACATAATTTAGGTGAAAAAATGATGAGGGTACATTTTTGACAAAGTAACTACAAAATTGGGGTAAGACGTACTACACTTCATCTCATTCCAGTTTCATAGACAAGTTTTAAATTGTAAGCAAAAATAGAATTTTAAAATTCATTCCCTGTGGAGTGGTTAACATCTGTTGAAACAGATGCTGCATGGGCATTCTTTATCTACATGAAGTGATCTCACCTGAGGTATTGAGTAACTTTACATTTTATCTTACCAGTTACATAAGATACTGGTTAGGGTATAAACCTTTTTAAGTTTTACCCACTAATTTCCTGTAGTAAGTGATTTAGAAACGTCCCATGTGTGGTCTATTAATTTTAAATAGATTTTAATAATAACAGTCATAGCTACGTTAGTACCATTCCTTTTGATACTTCCAGCATTAGATGCACTTCACCATGTGTGAAGATTTTAGATGACTGTGTTCTTACAGTTTTTCTCAATGTGTATGTATTCTCTGTCTCCTATAACTAGCCAAGTAGTTTGACTGCTGTCAAAGTAAGCAGAATCCTTTGCTCTCTTTAAGGCTAAAACTTATTAAATCTATTTTATTTTATAACTTTATCTTTGGTTGATTGCACCTTTTGTTTTAATTACCTTGTCCTTTTCCTTTATATTTTATTTAATAAAATATTTTTGAAGTAGGCAGTAGAGGCATTCTACCATTAGTGTTTTTTATGTAAAGCATCAAAGTGACCCTATTCAGTTAAGCATAATAGTTACTGGTTGATACAAAACATCAAGAAACAGGACATCTTGTATTATAGTTACACTGTGACTCTTTTGCAACTGGGAACTTCAGAGTTATTTCAGAATTAGAGGATTTCCAGAGCAGTGAGTCTCTGATGTCCTTCAAATAGCTTTGAGCTAGGCTGGAGATCTTTATAATCTGCCTTTGCATTTCAATGGGTGATTTGAACAAGAGTTTTTCTAAGCCCTCTGAAGCATTAGATTACATCTTTCAAAATGGGACTTAACAGATTCAAAGACTTATGTAGAGTCACTTCCATTCTATTTTCAAAACAGTAAAAATAACTATATATATGTATGATTTGATTTACAACCTAGTTATCTAAGATTGAGCAGTGGCAATGTTTTTGATTTTAAAGATTTATTCATTTGGTGCATACGGAACTGGGGTACGAGCAGGGGCTATGAGAGGATTTACCAGAGACAAAGTGGGGAGCAGAACAGGCCGACTAAGGAAGTACACTGCTGAGGGGAGCAGCGGGAGGGTCAGGAGAGGTCTGCCATGGCATGTAGATCACCTCCGGGGCAGGCGGGGATCGAACTCATGCTGAAGTGGCTTTAGTTTCTCAGTGCTGTGCTTAACCTGCTGTGCCACCAGGGAGGGCCCAGTGACAATGTTTTAAGACAAATAATAGGATAGTTTTGTTGCCTGTATCCTAAATTAATGAGTTATAATTTAACATTAGTCTATTGGTTTGCTATTGACATTTTAATTAGTAAGAAACTTTTGTAATTCCTAATATTTGTTTAATTATATTAACAATAGGTTGTGAATGGTTTTGTTTCTCCAAAGATAACAGTTAACAGAAATTTTGCAGTTTAGTAGTTACTATGTGATGTCTTATTCCAGTGATGGAGCTCTCTCTCATCTATATAGTACTTTGAGGTTACAAGAAATACTCATTTGGTGACATTGTCAGTTTGTTTTTTGTTTTTTGGGTAAGATTTCCAAGCCTTATGTATATATTACAGGCATAACAGCCCACAAACAACTATCAAAGACTTCATTTTAAAAGCAGCATTGTATCAAATAAAGCCTGGGTAATTTTAAGATTTGTGCATAGAGAAAATCTATAGAATGTATTATATACCTATATACTAGATATAGGTAAACACTTTAAGGTCTCTAGTTGGCCTGCTGTTCTTGTTATTTGTTATTAACAGTGTTAAATATTTGAATATTACTGCTACCTTTAATAATTATTTGCTTCATTTGATGACTGTCTAATTTTTTAACATTATGCAACATAAATAATCATTGTTACTCATCAGGAAATTTGAACTATAAGACATTGTTTACCCAAAGATAGCAAATGATCAGCACAATGGGTTTACTTCTGATTTTATTCTTTTAACCAGCTGATTTAAAGAGAAGACCAACTTACTAATTTAGGAAACTCATTAATTTAGGATACAGCATAGACAGAATGATGATAGTTTGTTAATTCTTTACTTCCTGTATTATAGATCTTAAAAGAAGGTATTGTGTATATCAAAGTCTTTTGATAGCTAGTTTCATCACCCTTGATGAATAACTTCTAATGAAGTTCAATACATTTGTGATCTTCAGGAATACAAAAGGCCCTAGCGATCTATATGGCCTACCACAATTCTCAGCAACATGCAGAATATTTTAAATGTATAACACATACATAAGTATGGGTTATAAAACTTTCCACATTTGTCCCAGTGATTTCCAGCTTTTTGCCCAAGGATTTAAAAAATTTAAATACAATATATTAATTAACACCAGATTCTATTGTCATTTATGACAGTAGAAGTGTGACTTTTCTCATTATTCTTTGGTTGCTCACTAGTGGCTTCTTTTTTCTCAATGAAATTGGTTTCATTCCCTCTTGAAATTAGAAATTCACTTTTTGCTTAAACAAAAATAGTTTAGAACTATTGGGACAGCCTGGATTTAATCTCTAGCTAATGACAACATTTAATAGTGGATTCATTTCAACAAGTAAACTGGATTGAATGGTCACTAGGCATGTGGCTTCACTTATCCAGTTTGCTTGTGATTTGCTTGTGATAGGTTCATACTTGACCAGGGTAGTATTGTTACCAAATCTCCTCTTATACTATAACTCTCTTTACCCTAAGGCCAACTCTCTTAAAGGTATCTTTGTCTCTGCATAATTTGTTAGATTAAGTATGTCTGTAATTTAAAATATACCTGGTGATATTTAGCATAACTATTGAAAACCACTGAGTTTTGTATATAAGGATTAATTTTATAATATGTGACTTTTATCTCAAAGATGTTTTTTGAACTATGCATTTGTCAACAAAAACTGCTTTAACTGCATTGTACATCTATTTGAGAAGAAGCTATATTAATGGGGGCAGATGAGCTATAGGTTAGCTAAAACAAAATTACTAGTAAACATAGATCAAGATTTTGCAATAATGCCTTCTGATAGCCTGTTAAGTCTTTAAATTTAGCTAGAGATTATAGATGATTCTCTGTATATAGACAGCAGACTGTCTTTGAAGACATTAAAATCATAACCCAATCCTAGTATTTCTTTATTGTATGAGCTCACTTTACACATATAAAGACAAATGGATTTGGATAGCCTGTATTGATTTAAATTCTTAATGGAGTAGTTTATAAAATTCAGCTCACCGATATACAGCTACTTGTGTAAATGAAAGTTGTATTTGTTTAATGTATGTAATTTTGTTTTTGCATTGCCATAATAACAAGAATTCTAAATGTATTTTCACTATGTCTAAAATAATGAATTATAAACAAAGATGAATCAGGCTGGTTATTAAATCATGCTGCTACCTTTTTTTTTTCTACTTCTACCTTTTCAAGATTCTACAGAATGAGCAACTAGATGAAATATCTCCCTTGGCTAATGAGGAAGTTTCAGCAGTTAGCCAAGCATGGTTTACAACTAAAGAAGATAAAGATTCTTTGACTAACAAAGGTAAGACATACTATGGATTTTAGTGTCCAGTGGAAAGTAGTGGAGCCAAAAGAGCTTCTGGCTGTCAGGATTATTCTGGGTTAGACCTTTAAATGATTGTGATTCAGTAGTTAAATAAATTGAGCTTTTCTAATTAAATTAAATTTAATTCTGATTGAGACCATGACCCCAGCATTTATTTTTAAATTGGTCATTATTTTTCTGAGATGATAGTAGATTTTATTTTGTTAAT
The DNA here is from genome assembly GCF_000260355.1 of Condylura cristata. Taxonomy (NCBI): domain Eukaryota; kingdom Metazoa; phylum Chordata; class Mammalia; order Eulipotyphla; family Talpidae; genus Condylura; species Condylura cristata. The sequence continues at coordinate 35,610,596 of NW_004567106.1, read as the reverse complement.
TCTAAACGCAAGCACACTGGTGACATTTAGAAGGCAAGTGTTACTATACTCCTAAAGATGGCTAAGAAGTTGCTACAAGTATATGTCACTGTGAAGTACAGAAAGGAAACAAAAGTAAGTTAAATAGACAATTTTCCATCACTGTAAATACTTACTTGGAATGTATTGCTCACTTACTATACTCCATATTATGTTTACCTCATCCTAAAATCCTTTGTACTTATTCTTTAGCCCATAAAATTTATTTTTCATTAGAAAAACTTTTCAGAAAGTTTGAGTATTATTTGGCTTTTCTAATATTTTTAAGTCCTTCGCTGTCCCGTACTGCTGAAAGCATAAAAGAAATAACTGAGGGAAGGTAATTTTTGGGGGGGGAACTTTTACTATGTCTTTATGTAGTATGGTCAAATGTATAAAACTAGAGGTTATTAAAAGCAGCTTTCTCTGGAGATCTTTCAGTTTTCAGATGAATGAGAAATTAAATTAGCTACACTTTATTCCTGTAGATCATTTACATTATCACAAAGTAAATCTTTGGTATTTTATTATTCTCAAGGAATAACATTTCTATAACCCTACTTTTTTTTCTTTTAAAGGACATAAATGGAAACAGGGAATGTGGTCCAAGGAAGAAATTGATATTTTGATGAACAATATTGAACGCTATCTGAAGGTATCTTGTAACATATTTTTTGTTTCTCTAATTTATTTATTGTCAATTCCAGAAATCCCAAAGTAGCATATTACATATGAAGAACTTTTGTGTTAACTTTTATAATGGATGACTGGCCAATATATTGTAATTTAATAATTAAATTGTCAATTTAAAATAACTTTATTGCTTTAGCTAGTGCCTGAAATTCTAACACAGTCTTAATAGTTTCTTAGACTCATAGTGCTTTGTCTTCTCAAGCACCCTATAATTTGACTTTAAGTTTATATTTTCTAAATGCATCATCATCTTTGAATTAATTTATAACATGCTAGCCATTCCCTTATTTTAAAAATTGGCTTATTTTCATATTTAGACTGGCTTATTAGCTTAATTGTTCTCTTGATCAAAAGGCTATTTAACACACATTTTTGAGGCAATGAAGATAGGAATTACTTTAACATATATAGTGTTTGTGTTTTAAAAGCCCCAGCATTTCATTTGGGAGTGCTGAAGACAGCTGAAGAATGATACAAGGTTTTATAGCATGTGAGAAATACATGTTCTGAATTCTGAGTGAGATGAAAGAAGGAAGAGTTTATTCTCATGAGTGTACCTTTACAGAAACTTTGTTCAAGAATAGGATGTGAGTTGAGTTTAAAGGAATAGAACTCACATTAGAGTAGGACTGGAGGAAGCAGCATGAGTAAAGTTAGTTAATAGGGAACCAGAGATCAAATCCAGAGAACATTGAATTAATCCCTTAAACTTGCAAGATAATTAGTTTCTGCAAATTGGTCTTAGGGGTATAGACCAAAGAATTGGAGTTTTGTTCGATAAGAATGAAAAAATGATACCTTAATTAAAATGAGAGATCAGTGAGGTAGTTCTGTGCTCTTCTCAAGGACATCCTTCCAGAGACTTGGTGATGGTGGCTATAGTGGAGTCAAATAGTGCACATTGAAATGTAAATCATTAACATTATTTGGGAATGGGGATATACAGAATTCACCTGCCATTTTCATATTGCTAGGCACTTAAGTTATTTGTAATATTTCTCAGACTTTCCATGTTCTTAAACTTAATTTTAAGCTGTACCTTTCCTAAACAAGGCTTTGTATGCTATAAGGTTAAAAACTTTAGTCCTTTTCTAAAAATACCAAACTTTAGGAATTAGAGTGGATTACCTCCAAGGACCCTTCCAACCATATGATAGAGGACAAGATCCTGACTAAACTTTGAGACAATTAAGATAACCATGTCACTTGACCAGGTGTGGGTAGTAAGAATTTGGTGGAAATAGAATTGGCTGGGAAAGAGTAAATAAGCAAGTCTTGTCTAAAGAAGGTTGATGACTAGCTGTTAGGGAAGAAGGAAAATGAGGAGTGTTTATTTTAGATGACTAAAAGAACAGTAATGGGATAGTAGGAATGACAAATGTCCAAGAAGATATACCAATCTTGGGAAAAAGAACATTTGTTTGATTTTGATATTTGACCATCTTTTTTATTATGTGATGCTTTTGATAAAATAGAACCATTTTAAACCAACTAGTAGATCTCATATAATTCATGTTTTGGGTAAAAAGGATAAATATGACTGATACAAACCAAAAGAAATGAATCATGTATCTCACTATATGGTCATCCTGCAACATAGTACCTTGTATATAGGTGCTCAGTAAGTAGTTTAGTTTTATCATTCATAGAATTGAAACTGCATAAACAAAATTTTAGAAAAGATTACAAAACTAGAAACATTTTACTGAGACTTTTACATTAAAGTCTTATACACTCAGAAGAGTGTACAAAATGTATATAACCATTGTAATTTTACCTGTTTTGAACTTTATATAAATAGTGTCCTCGTAACTGGCTCCTTTTGTGGTTGAGATTCAGTCTTTTGTTTAAAACTTTATTTCACTGTGTGAGTGTATTTACTGTAAATTATGTATTCCAGTTATTGGTCTTTTGGGTCCTTTTTAGTTCCGTGGTTTTAAAATTTGTATACATTTGAATAGTGTGAATGATACATTATTGTTTTAATTTACACTTCTCCAACTACATATTTTTGTGCCAATTGGCCATTTGTGTTCTTTGAAACCTGTTTCTTTCACCAATTTTTCTGTGGAATTGATTCTTTTTCTACACATCCTTAGTATATGTAGCATACCATTGCTTTTTTTGGTTATTTATATTACAGATCTCTTGTCCCATTTAAGTGTCCCATCTTTTCCTTCTCATGAAGTATTATTTGATTAAAAAGCATTCTTAATTTCAATATCAAAATCATCTTTTTACTTTTATAATTTGCATGCATTTTTATTTAAAAAATCTTTCTTTTCCTCAGGGCTTTAAAGATTTTATATTGTCTTGTACAAAGCGTGACACTTTTGCCTTTCATGCAATTTTTTTTTTACCCTGCAGGTTGACATAGGCTTTCATTGCGCTATGTTTTTTTTTCATGAATGACAGTTCCATCATTATTATGGAAAGTTAATTTTCCCCCATCTCCATTTGGTCCCCAAATCAAGATTCCCTAGACTTGTATTCCACAAAATTTCAAATGTATTCTTTTTGTTAATTACCTATATTAGCACTGATTTGAGAAATCCCGGTTTCTTACCGGGCAAGTCTCTTATAAATGCGTTGGCTGTTTTTAGTTTACTCTTTGCTTTTCAGTTATAAGTTTAGAATCAGTTTGCAAGAATTGAAGACTCCATGGAACTTTTATTGGCATTGCATTGAACCTGTGCATTAGTTTGAAGGGAATTAACATCTTTACAATATTCCATTTCTTCTTGAATGTTGTATAGTGCTGTTTTAGTTCTTCTTTAACATTTTTTGATAGTTGATTATATATATAGATGTTCAATTTTATTAATGTTCTTTTAATATCCTAAGACTTTATATTTTCATAAATCTACATAAGTGAGTAATAATTTTTGATTATTAACCTTTTTATACATTGATAGATTTAGTGTAGTAAGATACTGTAAGAATTTGGGGATCTATGTGAATGATCTTGGCCTGAGAATTCTTTTCTGAAACTGGTATGGTTTTGCTATTCACATTAGGCTATGCTATAAAATAAATGGTGGAGTGTCCCCCTCATTTTTTTTCTTTATTCTTCAAGAGTTTAAAATCAGAATGATGTTTCCTTGATTGATTTATTGTTAGAATTTACCTGTAAAATCATCTGCACATAGTGTTTTCATTGTGTAAAAATTACTAGCTACTAATTAAATTTTGTTAATGGTCCATACTTTATAATAGACTTTTTAATCTCTTCCTGAATCATTTTTGGTAAGTTGCCTTTTTCTAGGAATTCATTCTTTTCAAATTTATTGTTTTTGTTAAGTTTCCAAATATATTGCCATAACGTCATAATGTTTGACTGTTAATGTCTATAGCATATCTCCTTACTAATACCCCATTTTTTCATTTCTAATGTTAGTTTTCTCATAAATTTATCTTTTTTTATTTTGTAAATCTCGATTTTTCAGAGAATCAATTTTTATAGTATTATCTTTCCTACTTCTTATTTGATTTGTTTCCATTAATTTTGTTTGATTTTTTTTTTTTCATTCTATTTAGCTTTTAAACTTTTATGATTTTTAAAAGGGGGTGGCAGGACTATGGATTTAATACACTATTTTGGGAACATTTGAGTATCAGTTTATTATCTTTTGCAACGTTTTAAAGTTTCTCTTTGACTTATTAATAAATTAGCGATACATTATTTTTCTAAATGCCATTGATGATTTTTATCATAGAAAAACAACTTTTAAAAAGCATAGTATATCCATATGCATTTTATCAGAAATCCCTAAATCAAAGAAATGTAACCCATTTAGGCACGCGGAATAAAAGATGCTACAGAAATCATCTTTGAGATGTCAAAAGACGAAAGAAAAGATTTCTACAGGACTATAGCATGGGGTCTGAACCGGCCTTTGTTTGCAGTTTATAGAAGAGTTCTCCGCATGTATGATGACAGAAACCATGTGGGAAAGTATGAAAACTTGTAATGCTGCATGTTTTCATGTAATTAAGGGAAATATTTTAGGAACTGTCTTTTTTAATGCAGTTATAATCAAGACTAACTGGAAACAGCTATGGGTTACTGTTGAATTAATGTTTTTATTCTTCAGGTCTATATGGTAAAACCTTAGTTTAATAAGGCCCATTTTAGGTTTCTGTAAGTTAATTTTAATAGTTAACTGACTATATACCTCTGTCTGCTTTTGTAGTAAAAAGTAACAAAGCTTTCCATAGTAGTTAAAGATTCAGAAAATATGAGAACTCTAAAATTCTTCAGTAACATTTTCCTGTTCACCTTTATAACATTTCCTTTGTTAGTGTGTTTTAAAATAAAACCAGAGTGAATAACAACTAAATATCTGGGGAAAAATGCATGGGTTTTTGTTACATATAACATTTACTGGTAGGCAATCACACAGTTATATGATGCTAGTAACATTTTTAATTTCTCTTTGGGAATTTTAGGTATTGGTAGTATGGCTTATTCTAGATACTGTTTTTTTAAAGAATAACAAATTGACTATAGTGAGTACTTCTCCACTTTAAAGAAAGAGCTATTACATTGAAGCAAGAGTATGTTATACATCTATGCATGAGTAAAAAAATAAAGAATATGAATTTTTAAGTGCTTGTGAAAATTTACTGTAGATTTCTCTTTAGCTCTAGTTTGTAATGTCATCCATGAGTTTTGAAATAACTATGCAATTTTAGTACCTGAACTTTGAAATAGAGGAAGAATCAGGCAGCATAGGTAAAACACTTTAACTGTTGAGTTTTCCTAGAGAAATTGTACTGTGCACACTTTATTATACTAAAAGTATTTGCCGTTTTTAAAAAGGAATACAGAAACATTAAATAATTATTAATCTAGTTTGAAATTGGCTATTTAAAATTTAAAAATTAATTTTCAGTATTGTAAGTGATTGAACATTCAATTCCCTAAGTAAAAATTTTTATTTTTATTATGGCTTTTTGCATTCTTTATTTTTAATTGTTCTCTTAAAATTTCTTTAAATTTTCAGATATACCCCTGAAGAAATTGAAAAGCTCAAGGAGTAAGTTTTTTAAATATTTTCATTGATTCTGATAGTTGGGTGGGGGGAAGTCCTCTTTTTGGTTTTCTTTAGCCTTAGTTTTTACTTTTAAATGTCAAGAGATTTTTGTGAGATTGGTATAACTTAATCCTGCTTTAGTGTGTTTGACCATAAATAGAGCTTGTAACATCCAAACCTGTGCTGAATAGTCAAACCCTTAAATTTAGTCTTTACACCATTAGTGAGACTCACAGAAAAGATCAGAAACCATTCTCAATAACCTGAGGACTAAATTTGGGGAATTTAATCTGTTTATATTATACACTTATAACCATATATATTATCTGATGATATTAATTTAGAGTAGTAATTTTTTTTTAATGTTTTGCTGGATTTCTGGGTTAATCACTACTTATAAAGGCTGTTTCCCAGGAAACAATTTTGTTACATTGAGTTAGGGTCATAAAGCATGGATTAATGAATTGTGTGTGGGGATCGTGAAAAACAATTGAAAGTTGATCCTGTTTATGGTGATAAGGACTGTGAAACTTTTTTAGCTATCCAAGAAGAGCTTGGATAAAAGGGAAAAATTTGGGGATTGCCTGGGAGATTGTATCAATAACCTGAGGGGAAATTTGGTCTTTTTTGAACACATATCCAAGTTACTTATTTCTTCTCTGACCCAGGAAAAAGGCAATTGCTGCCTGTTTTTTTTTTCACCCACAGACAACTGTGGACCCCAAAAAAAGGCCACACTTTCAAACTTTGGCTCTCAAAGTATTGCTGCCCACAACTTCCAAACCAGTCAAATGGGAAGAAGAAGAATGAAGAATAAATGATGAAATTAAAAGGGAGAAAACAGTTGAACCCAATGCTGATTGGCAGACTCTTGTTTTAGGCTCCGGATAAAGCATGGCAATGACTGGGCAACAATAGGGGCGGCGCTAGGAAGGAGTGCATCTTCCGTCAAGGATCGGTGCAGACTGATGAAGGATACTTGCAACACAGGTACTGTGAGTGCTGTCGGTGGCATTTTTTGCCTGCCATTTGAACATCTTACCTCTATCAGATACTGCTTTATTCTTTTGTTCTGAAATGTATCATTCACATTAAACTTTGTTTTCTAAAGTTTCCTTTTTCCTGAAGCTTAATAGACCCATTAACCTTTCATTTTTGTGCTCCTGTGTGAAGTGACATTGCTCATGGGAATCCAGTATCACTTCAGGTTCAAAAGATTGGATCTATCATGTTTTAGTTTTGTAGCGATTCAAAACTAGTTGGAAAAGTACTTTCAAGACTATTGTATTCAGGTATTTTTAAGACATACACACAGAAAGTAATTTTAATTTAGTCCCAACTAACAGCTGAACTTCTGTTAACAATCTCTTCATCAACTCACATTTATGAAAACATTTAGTTCCAAAGGTTTGTGTGTATTTTCCTTACTTCGAACTCAGATTTTTCTGAAGGGGGAAAAAATGTAGCTGTTGTTTCACTACCCAGCCCAGAGCATAAATGCCATTTTTTAGTTCTTAATGTATAGGAATGTACTTGTGATATCTTTAAACCTACCCTTTTTAACTATTAACAGTATTTAGTGGCTTACCACTAGCTCTCACTTAGTCTAAGTTTGTTTCCTCTATAAAATGAAATTAGGAGATCTCATAATTCCCTTTTTGTGATGTTCCCCCAAAGAATCCACATCTATGTTTAGTCTTTCAATAAGAACATAGTTCTCACAGTAAGCTTGAATTTCCAAGAACTAGTGTTTTCTGTCTTCATTCCCTCTACCTCGCTAGAGTGGAATCAAGAATGATTCCTGCTTAACTATTCCACCAGCATTATTACATACAAAGCAGTGAGTGCATAAATTCTACCAACTCTCATTCCGTGAAGAATGATAGCTTAAATGAATGAAGCAGGTATGAGAGCTTTAGATTTAGGATAGGAACCAGAGGTTCGTTCATAAAAGATGAGTGAACAGAGCACCTTTTGTTAGCATAATTTGGGGAAATGCTCTGCCAGTCCCCGACTTCCACCCTGAGGGATTCATCTGCCATGTTTCACTGCTGGGCATTATTTCTGATTAGGCATTCTCTCGTACTGCACCATGAAACAACTGAGCTTTCCCTTCCTTTTATATCATGCTAAAATAGGAAACAGAACTTTTTCTTGAATCCATGATGTCCAGACCTGTGCATATAGCACAGTACATTAAATATTTGTTGAGTGTATGATCTATGAAGCAAGCACATTACTTTTTAAATTTTTTCTAGAAATTACCTGCTAAAACACAGAAATGGAAGAGGTAAAAAATGGTTCTTAGTCCCCACCCTCCCCTTTTCTGCCCAAGCTCCTTGGGATATTAGTGGCTTTACAGGTTCAGAAAAACCTGGAATAGAAATATGCTTAAATACCAGTCTTAGATTTCACTGACAGCCCATCCTAGTAGCCTGGAGTTGGAGTAAGGGGATGGCATAAATCTTGTTTTCAATTTTACTGGTGAAAAGCCATGAGTATTTCCTTGGCTATTATCATTTATTCTTGTAAGTAATGGTTTCCTGTGAGCTTGCTTACTCTACTTCTGCAGAATAGGGAGTCTTAAATGGGACTTAAGAAAAAATAAAGAGTTTCTGTATCCATCATGCAATTGGTGAAGCTCTTGCCATTAAGTTTTAGTCTAACTTGAGAATACATAGTCCTTTTTAGTTATGTTTTGGATAGTATTTCTTTCCTTAAAGAGTCAGTTGGTGCTTTCTACTAAGACTTTTTTTTTTTTTTTTTGGTACTAAGAGTCTTAGCTGTGCTAGTAAAATGAGCTGACTTGGTAGGTATATGTATGTTTCCCCTCAGTCCTTAGAAATATGGTGCTGGCTCTGATTTGCATTAAAAAAGAAGAAAAGGTAGCAGTAGTTGTTTGGATGATTTCCTTCTTCCAGGGAAATGGACAGAAGAAGAAGAAAAGAGACTTGCAGAGGTGGTTCATGAATTGACGAGCACTGAACCAGGTGACATAGTCACCCAGGGTGTGTCATGGGCAGCTGTGGCAGAACGAGTGGGTACCCGCTCAGAAAAGCAATGTCGTTCTAAATGGCTCAACTACCTGAACTGGAAACAGAGTGGAGGTACTGAGTGGACCAAGGAAGATGAAATCAATCTCATCCTCAGGTTTGTGTCCTAAATCTTTTAATAACAAAATCTGCTTAGTGGCTGTAGATAACTTTAGGTTTTCCTAGGCACCTAATATGTGAAAAATACCCTTCCCAGAGGGAGACATTATTTAATACCTTAAGTATTCCTTGTTGAGCTCTTATTATGTTTGTTCCTTTGTAGTACATTTAGTGCTCATGCCAGGTACCAGATTGAAGGCATGGAGACTGAATTCCACCCTATATCCATGGCATAGGCAGCGGCAGTGCATTGCCTTTCCACTGTCCCACCGATGTGCCTCAGGCCTAGCCTAGTGGGAGCATGGTAAGGGTAAGAGGGCTGTTCAGTCTCCATGCCCTTCAATCTGTGCTAAAAAGGGGAGCAAGGGGACCCAGTTTATAATTACCTCTCACCTTCAAGCTGGACCAAATCAGACATTTCCATTGTATATATTTCACACTCCAAAATAGCTTTAAGATAATAACCCTAAGCTTTAATTAATTGGTCTAATCTTTGTTAAGACTCAGTGACTCAAATGCATGAAAATATTTAATAATGTAGCAGAAGCTGTCACTGTGGCTACACGTTACTAAAAATCAAAATCACTACCACAGTTAAATTAGGAAACAAATAGACCATAAAACCCCAAATTTAGTAGTATTCTTGTGTTGGGTAACGTTTTGGTCACTGCTGGGTTTTGTTTTTTCTCTCTCCCTCTCTCTCTCTCTTTTTGGTTTGGATTTTTGTTTTTAGTAGATATATTTTCAATTCATCTTTCAAAATAGCTCACTTCTAAATCTTTTTGTTTATAAATAGAAAAGCTCCACTCTAGAAAATAACTTACTGCATACTGGAAAACACTTGTAATACAGCTAACCCTGTTCTAACTTTAGATTATTCCCTTTCCTTCAGAGTGCTTTACATGTTTCTTATCATATATGGATCAGCCTACTGGCTGTACTGTCAACAAAATGCTCATTCTGGTGATACTTCACAGCTCTTAATTCTGGCAGCAAGTCTTTCAGTCCTGGACTCCTTTCCTATGATCTTAAGAGCATCTCAGTGGCATAATCTGTCTTTATTGCCATTATTGTCACGTGTAAAGAGAAAGGTTCTTACTGAGAACTAAATTAATATTTAACATGCTTATTTTGTAATCTGTAGGATAGCAGACCTTGATGTAGCTGATGAAAATGACATAAACTGGGATCTATTAGCAGAGGGATGGAGCAGTGTCCGTTCACCACAGTGGCTTCGAAGTAAATGGTGGACCATCAAAAGGCAAATTGCAAACCATAAAGATGTTTCATTTCCTGGTAATGTATTATTTGCTTCCTAAGCCCATCCCTTTTACCAAATTTACTCCTAAAAATTAGAGGTTCAGCATATGTTAACTCAGCTTAAGAGATAAAAGTCATAGTTTTCATTTTAACCTGATTTATTTCTTTGGGTAATTCTTGAGGAAAATAAGGGAGATTTATAATTCTCAAAGCACCTATGATGAAAATATACACATTTCTATAGTCTTGTTCTCTTACCATAATTATTGGGAGAAGATATGTTTTACATGTAGAGATACATGTTTTTATTGTAGTATGCTTTGCCGCTTGTCCATGAGGGACACCTTCCAGGAATCCCCAGTGGATACTTGAAATCATGGACAATACCAAACCCTATATATACTCTTTTGCTTATTATTAATATCTAATTTATAAAACTTACAAGTTAGGCACAGATTTACAATAATATAATGAAAACTTTTTTTTTAATAATGAAAGTTATATGAATATGGGTGCTCTCAAAATAACTTTCTGTGTATAGTATTTTCAGACCAGTTGGCAGAGGGTAACTGAAAACACAAAAAACAAAACTGAGTCCGAGATAGCTGTATTTTCACTGTACAAAGATGTATTTTTGAAAATGTTAATTCAAATTAACTTTTATGAGCTCATTAACTTCAAATATCTTAACTGCTTTTTAGAGAAATTATTTTGTAGAAGAGACTGTAAACTAATTTCATTTAGTCTTGGGTTTGTTTTAAAGAGATAGCATACTTCTCACTTCATTGCCTGCTTAGCACTCAGGCATAAAATAAGTTACATGGTCTGAAATTAAACTTAGGTAATCAAATTCATTCCTTCAGATTCACCCCCATTTAGTATTTACTCCATTTTTGGAAAGGAATATTAAGTGCTGTGAACATTGATTTGATAAAAATGTAATTTTTATATTAAATACCCAATTGTAAATTTATAACTTTGATGTTAAAAACAAGAGTAACATGAACCTAGCCAGATAGCAACCTCACCTGAGTGGATAATGTAGTTTATCTTGCCGAGTGGAGGAGGATACCTCTAGAGTTGGTGTCCCCATACAGGAGCTTAGGATGCTTTCATATTACCATTTGAAAAAAGTTCAGCTGCTACCACTGGAGTTGAGATCCACAGCCAACAGTCAAGTGCCCTTAAATTCTTGGGGATAGAAAAGTACACTATTTATTTAAAAATGAAAACAAGCTACTTAATGTTAATATTTTAAAATACCAAGAATTTCATTAATAAATGCAAGGACATAGAAAATGCCTTATTTGCATGATCTTCGGTGGTTTTTTTTCCCTTAATGTGTCTTAGATGGTAAGAATATATTAAGATATGCATTTTTAAAAGTTGGTTATAATGGATACCATTTTCAAACAATAGTTTTAAGAGATTTTTATTGTTGTTTTGGTAAGCTCTGGTATCTAGTACACAGTTATTTATTCCAAATACTTTCCCTCCTTACCCCCACCTCCCCTGCTGCTTAGATGGTGGTCTGTCGGAGAATCAATGTTCTTTTTGTCTACCCATCTCCCTTCAGTCTTAATAAAAGGTCTTAAACAGTTACATGAGAATCAAAAAAACAACCCTACGCTTTTGGAGACTAAATCAGGATCTGGAGTTCCAAACAGTAATTCCAATTCCAGTGTGCAGCATGTCCAGATCAGAGTTGCCCACTTGGAAGACAATGCAGCCATCTCTCCTAGTCCTGTGACAGCCTTGCAGATTCCAGTCCAGATCACCCATGTTTGTAAGTATTTGAACTTCAAGACTTCTTGCTATTTGGTTAATGACTGACTCCTGTCAATCTCCTAGAATATTGATATGAATTTATCCAAGTTGATGAAGAAAAGGACATCTACATTTATATGGCCATCATTTGCTCAAAGGATGAATGTGTTACTCCATCATGTAAAGTTATGTGATAACCAGCTGCCCCACCATTAAAAATTATTTTAAATCATCTTTCCGTATTACATTTAGATGGCCATCATTTGCTCAAAGGATGAATGTGTTACTCCATCATGTAAAGTTATGTGGTAACCAACTACCCGCCGTTAAAAATTCTTTTAAATCATCTTTCCATATTTTATAAAGAATTGGATTAATAGAAAAGTACCTAAAATAGTTTTGCAAATTTATAAGTTTGCACGTCATAATTCACAGGAGACAAATCAGGAAGATTTCTAGTGGCATCTAAAAGAAATGGGTTTTGTGAGGTTCAGGATTTCCTTCCGAGGATAAGAGGCAGTTTTCATACAAAGAGATGTGTTTATCCCATACTTTCCTTTAGCCTTTGACATTAAGCATAATGAAGTAAGAACTCAGAAATTGTTTTAGGGAGGTGAAATTCCAGTGTTCAGCATTTCCAGATCAGAGTCTATGCCAGGGTGATCTATGCCTTTCCATTATAAACACAAAAGTAAGGAGTAAGAATGAAATTCTTAGGACCATAATTATTCACTTTCCCTTGCTTTTCCATATGTAATACTATTTGCCAGTCATTGGCAAAAAGTTATCACTCACAGTGTTCTTAAACAACGGGTTTTTGGCAATTGAGTGACAGTTCTTTTTGTTTGCAGAGCTGTTGCACACATCATAAGGCACTCAGTATACTTGGACCCCACCCAGAAATGGTGGTAGTACTTTCCAGTCATTGTGACAAATAGGAACTCCTTGCAGATTTTCAAATGTTCCTGTAATCCTGTTTCAGAATAACTGGGCCACATATTGGTGTTATTAATACTGTATCTAATATCCAAGAGTGTCAAGTTTACCTTAGAGACATTGACACTAATCATGTCTAATTTAATTTTCTAATTTAAATGCAGTTATTTGCTCTAGCTTTCTGTCAGTGTAATAAACGTGAAGAATTTCTTCTCTTGGGCCCTACTTGTTTTGTTGTATAGTCTGAGGATTGCAAAGCAATTGAAATTACAGGCCACCATAAATATGAGAGCTATTACTGGCTATAAGCTGTGCATGGAGATTGTTAGAATTTTCCTTGGCTCTTAGGTTAATATTTACTGGAAACTCGGCAAACACATAAATGGTATATACCTTTATATTCATTCACAGCATGGCTTTATTTTTAGTATGTAGAATTTACTTTTTCTAGCTAGAAAAGTGATTATAGTTAAGAGTTTTACAGGGCACCTATTACTTTTGGTGTTCTAGCTAAAATCACATAGTTGTTTTTCATGTTAGGGCTTAGGAATCAGCAAACCTTAGGGCATGAATAGTAAAGTGAGTATGTTAGCTTTACAGGCCACAGTTCTCTAACTTTGAGTTACATAGGTGAGTAGCCATAGTTTGCTTACCCTTGATTTATGTTTTTTATGTGGAATCACTCCAAGTTCTATCAAAACACATTAGATAATAAGAGAAAGACCATGAATCAAGTGCAGACTTTTTGGTAAGGGTATAACTTTTTTTCATACTGAAAAATGTCAGAATACAGTAAATTAACAAAAGCTACATATTCAAAATCAATCCCAAATCAGTTTTCTTCCTACAGGTATATTTGAAAGCAGTCACATTTCTTCTAGTGTTAGATCTTTATAAACATGAGCCAACACTGATCAAACCTGAGTCTTCATAGATGTACCTATGAAGAGATATTGTCAGATCACTCAGATGCCACTCTTCCAAAGTAGTTTTCTGATAATAATGCTCTTACGTTTGTTTGATCTTTACAAATAACTGATAGGAAGGACAGATAAAATCTGTTAACGTACATTAAATTTACCCAGGTTTACAAAGCTAAGAAGTGTTGATGCTAGAACCTGCACACTTGCCATAATGTTCAGAAAAATTTATTTTTACCAGGTTCTTACTTCTTTGTTCGTTAGCCTTACTGTATTCCTCTGTCGTTAGAAACATCCAATGATTTATACCAGGAATTAACAAACACTGTCCCTGCCACAGTTACTCAACTCTTCCCCTGTAGTACAGAAACCATAGAAAACATATGAGTAGGCATACCTGTGTTCTAATAACTATTTATAAAGAAGTATGTGCTCTGGATTTGGCTATGGCCATAGTTTGTCATCCCTGACAAGCCCACTAGATTTCTTATTTCTTTGTAAATTTGAATAACTTCAGGTTACCAGGAAAATTACTCAGCATGTGATTGCCTTCATAATTACAAGGATATTAAAGGAAATTTAAATTTACAAGGTCAGTTTATCTGTTGTTTTATTCTCACCACAGCTTCAACAGACTCCCCTGCTCCTATTGTTGACTCGGAAACAATAACACTAAACAGTGGAACACTACAGACATTTGAGATTCTTCCAGTGAGTAATACTTCACAGAGTAGATACTGGCTTTTTCAATAAGAAAGAACATTTGGTGTCAGTTTTAGAAATGCTGTCATATAAACAAATGAAATATAAAAATTAATGTTAACATGATTTTTTGGCATCACAGGCAATTATATCCATGATTCTGAGGCCAAGTGGTTATAGAATAGCCAGACTTCTATCTTACCATTTTTCTTCTTCTGTATATTATCTAATTTTATGCGCTCTTTATATAAGTGATAATGCTAGTGAGTAGGGTGCATTCAGTGGGTAGGTGCTTTCCATGATTTAACCACACTCATTCAATAAATAACTATACTGATTTTGGGGGATACAGGATTTAAAAATCCCAACCGTAAATGATATAGCTATTTCAGAAGATAATCTTGTAATCTCTAAAAATGTTAGACAAAGGACCACATGATAAATTTCTAATCCCAGGTATACCTAAAAGGAATGAAAACATTGGTCCACATAAAAATTTGTACATCTTCATATTCATAACTAAATGTGGAAACAACCCAAGTATCTCTTCACTGATAAATGGGTGAAGTTCACAGCACCATACATCCAACCTCTTGGCAATAAACGGGAATCAAGTACTGAGGCATACTATTGCAAAGAATGTACCTTGAAAACATGCTATTTCTTTCACTTACATTGTTTATGACTCCCATTTATTTGAAATGTTCAAAATATGTAATTCTATACACACAAAGTAGATTAGTGTTTGCCTAATAGGAACATAGAGAGTTTGACTGGTCACTTGTAGGTTTCTTTTGGGGATAATGGGGAAAAATTTTAAGTTCTAGTTCTTACCCTACTTCCTAAATAGGCAAACCCCAAATTAGCTCATATTTCCTTAAGAAAACACAAAGATTTTACTTAGAAGATTTAGTAGCTGTGGAAAGCATAAGTAGTATTAGTACAGGAGTTATGTTCTACACAGGTAACACAAGTAGAGATAACATAGAGAAGGTCCTCTTGTGGACCAATTATGGAGATCATTAGCAGCTTACTTACCGAGCTTCAGTTTCTTAATCCAGTGGTCTCCAAAATAGGGGTGTAGAAGATAACCATTTATCACATGTACATAACAAAACTTCATTTTACTCTCCCCATCTCCCTTCTTTCTCTGCCCCAATATTTGGGGTATGTGTTCAGGTTTTTACTTATGGGATCAAAAATAGTTAGGAACTTCACTCCTAATAGAGGGTGCCAATAGTGCCTCGGCTTAAAAAAAAGCATTATGTATCTAAAGTATTTGCTGTCTGATCATACATAATAATTACAACTTTAGGTGAAACTTCTACTTTCCGGAAGGAAGGAATAAAGAAATTAAAAGTCTCAGTGTGCTGGATGCCATTTTAGTCATTTCTAACCTACATACGTTTCAGTGAGAGATAGTTGTTATACCCACTTTAGCTGAAAAGGAAATGAATCACTCAATCAGAACAGGGGTGGGGAGGAGGGAAGAGAGTGGATCTTAACTCCCTAAGACTACCTCAGGTATATAAGTAATTTTCCTTTAGATTGCTAGGGTAAACAAAACTCAGAAAAGGAATTCTTTTTTCTTAGAAATTTTGCTAATTGCTATTTTGTGCATTTCCTCTAAAATAAAAGATACTTTCTAAAGTTACATGGGAAGTACTGCTTCGGTGCCTTTCCAAAAATGTGAAACTTATTTTTTAAACTGGGAGAGTTACAGTATGTGCTCCAGAGGAAGGATAAAGATGGGAGCATGCTGGGTCACTGGCACTGCAATCAGTAGTTTCTGGGCTGAGTCATGGTCCCCTGCAACAAGTGGCTGAGACCAAATATAGACATACACAGGACTGCAGAGCAGGATAAAGGCCTTACCTCACTTTCTGTTAAACCTCCCACTCATGATGGGTGACAGTCAAGAACATGGTATCCTTCATACGTCGGAAGGGGTTTGACCCTGTACCACTAAAACATACAGTGCTGTAAACCAATGTTAGTTCAATATTTAAAAAAAAAAAATTCTTTAAGTACAATTTTATAACTGGCTTGCGTTTATCATGATTGTGGGACCTTTCCAATGGAAAGTTAGACTTAATGAGTACTTGTTAGTCTACTACTCAGCATTCTGCTGACCTGTGCTCATCTTATTTTTCTTTCTCCTTTAGTCTTTCCACTTACAGCCGACTGGCACTCCAGGCACTTACCTACTTCAAACCAGCTCCAGTCAAGGCCTCCCCCTAACTCTGACGGCCAGTCCCACAGTGACCCTGACAGCTGCTGCTCCTGCTTCTCCAGAACAGATCATCGTTCATGCTTTATCTGTATGTTATTTTCCATTCATTTTCTTGTTTCTGTGAAGAACACTGGCTGATTGGTGTATGTCATCAGAATACCAGGAGGGGTTTGCTGTTAGAATCCATGAACAAAAATGATAGAATCCATGGTACAGAAAATAAGAGCCCAAACTAATGTATATCTTTAAACAATTTTTCCAATGCTTTTGTCCCAGGAAGTGTTTCATACCGTCACTCAACCTTCACTGGGATAGGTCCTCTATCCCCTTTGTTCCTTACTGACATGGACTGACAGGGAGTAAGGACATCAAGAGAACCAAGGCTCTGGTGGGTAAAGAACAGGGGTTGTAGGAAAATAGTGTTAAGAATACTGCTGTTCCAAAGTGAAGAGGTATGAGAGGGAACAGGGCACCACTTTTAAATGTCATTTGTTGCATGCGACTTAAATCCAGTAGGTACTTTTTCATTTTGCCATTGATTGTCCTCTTTAATATTTTATAGCCAGAACATTTGTTGAACACAAGTGATAATGTCACGGTACAGTGTCATACCCCAAGAGTCATCATCCAGACTGTTGCCACAGAGGACATCACTTCTTCCATATCCCAAGCAGAACTGACAGTTGATGGTGATATTCACTCCTCTGATTTCCCTGAGCCTCCAGATGCACTAGAAGCAGACACTTTCCCAGATGAAATTCATCAGCCTAGGATGTCTGTAGAGCCCTCATTTAATGATGGTCATGTATCCAAATTCAGTGACCAAAACAGCACAGAATTGATGAATAATGTTATGGTCAGAACAGAAGAAGAAATTTCTGAAAGCGACCTTAAACAAGAAGTGGAATCACCCTCTCATTTAGCCCGTGCTTATGTTACAGAGGTAAACTGCACTTGAGAATGGCCTAAAGATTTCTTGCCTTAAGCTTCGAACCTACAGTTTGGAAAGAGCCTAGAAATAATTTATGATAGTGTATGTTCCTGCCTGCCTTTTTTCTTTTAGAGACCTAAAGTACAAACCCTACTTTTGGCCCACACAAAACCTAGCAAAGTTGCTTGGTTAAATCCAGCTCCTCACGAAAACTTTCATTCTCTACTCCAGTAGGTTGAGAAATGTTTGGTAGAACCAATGGAAGCATTTTTCTGAGGGTGGTTAGGAACAAATCATTGTGGTTCATTTTAAGAAACACACCTCATTCTACAGAAGTTTTCTTCTATATTTAGATAATCTATAACTGAATTGTTTTGTTTAGTTCCTGTGTGTTTCCTATGTGAGTATATGGTTACTACCTTTATCCACTTTTTAAGACCTTAACTTTCTTTATAATTTTTATATGAACTGTGTTTGGAAGTTAAGTCCTTTCAAACCTAAACATGCATGAGATCTTAAGGAAAGCTTATGGGGACTCTGAAATAAAAATCTCATTTCTTAATTTTTAGCATTTAGAGTCTCCTACCATAGAAGAACGGGTTGATCAAACAACAATTGATGATGAAACTATACTGATCGTTCCTTCACCACATGGCTTTATCCAGGCATCTGATGTTATAGATACTGTATCTGTCTTGCCTTTGACAACACTAACAGGTAGGTAATACAACACCATCGTGTGTCTGATAGATAGTAGGGGAAAATTAAGCAGCCAGACATTTAATTCAGTTGTTTCACCTTGTTACGTTTTACACTTTGGTAGGGGAATACTTATTCTTAAGTATTGACATGCTTAGAGAATATATATATTTAATATTAATTAAAAACTTAACTCATTACAGATCCCATACTCCAACATCATCAAGAAGAATCAAATATCATTGGTTCATCTTTGGGCAGTCCTGTTTCAGAAGACTCTAAGGATGTTGAGGATTTGGTAAACTGTAATTAGGTACTTACTAGAAACGGGTAGTTCTGGCAGAGAAACCACACTGTTAATTATATCTCCAAAGAAATAGGAGCAACCCCAAAAGGTTTAATTTACCATTCCTCTGGCTTTTAGATAGCTACAAAGCCACATACATCATTGCTGCTATGACTTTTTACCTCCTTAAATATATCATCTGAGGTCTAGTCTTATGACAGTGTATAGTTGAGTGTTAAAATTTGGGGTCTTACCTGCATAAATCCCTATGATTAGTGTTATTTGTCCACAGGAAATTTCATTTACTTCAGCTACTGAGAGAAGTTTAAAATCACCAAAGCTTAATTACTCTGCTCTAAAAGCAGTAGTATTTCATCTCTAAAGAACAGATATGGCTTTCTATTGAGTCTCAAGTAGACCTGTTTATATTTCAGAAAAGTCAGATCAACAATGGTCTTGTAGATTATCAGTCAGTAACCCTCTTTAAAGAGATTAAATACCATTAGCTTGGGATTTGACCATTTTAACAGTTCAGAGACCTAGCAGGTGATTGTGCGACAGTTCCTTTTGGTTTACCCATTGCTGGCAGTGGGTGCAGATTTAGCCTAGGTAGAAAGAAAGCATTAAAGGAGTTAAGAAAATTCACTACAGGGTTTTTTTTTTTATTGTTACTTTAAAAGGAACGTGAGAATAGTAACAGTGAGAATAGTAACAGAAAGAATTCACCAGAAGCTAAGTAAAGTTACCATCACCCCTTTACCCCACCCAGAACCCACTGTCATCAGTTTACAAAATTAGCACTTTGAAGTAAAATTAACTTAAATGAGAAAGGTAATGGTGCCTATGCCAAGACCATTTCTTACATGTTTTGCTATATAAATTGCCCAGAAAATAGTTGAGGAGGGTGTCAAGTTTGTTGTTCACTTAGTGCATTAGCTGGTGGAGGTTGGTTGTAACTTCTCCCTCTCAGGCAATTTTAAAAAAAGAAACAAATTTGCTTCTGTTATGAAATGAAATAAATCAAGAGTCATTCCTATTCTAGAAAAGGGTAAGCCAAAACTAGCCTCTAGGGCTTTAATGAATATGATCCCTATAGATAACTCTCCCTTCAACCCTCCCCCCCCAAAAAAAAAAAAACCTTGTATAAATTATTTTATTTATTATTGTAATTAGGTATTCACAATCAAAGTTGTCTTTTCACCGTCTGTGTTTTGTTAACGTGAGGTTAAACTGTAGTAATAAGCAAAAGTTGGTTGCTTAGGGAACAATAATTGTATATTCAGTTTAACAAAAATAAAAGATTATTTGTCTTAAAATATAAGATTGATTGTTACATAGCCTTTCGCCATGCAATTATAACATTATAAAAATTTTTCATTTCAAAAGTGAAAATTACTTGTGCTCTTGGAATATTTAAGTGCAGCATCAGCTCCTTAAAGAAAAAGCAAAGTGATAATGCCTCCCCTGAAAAAGGGAATTGAGATTTACAATTAACATGAAAATCATGTATTAGACTTATGTGGGAGATTGTTTGGCATACCTTATCCAGCTCACATTCAGTCCTAATATATCATGTTGAAGAGATCTGATAAATATTTCTCCTTGGCAGCCTCACTTGCCCACATCATGGAAGTACAGGTTTGCACATATACATAACATGATGATAGAAAATAAGATATAGTAAATTAGGTTTCTGAATTTCGGTTCTAAGTCTCCTTGTCGGTACCAGTAGATCTAAAAGAAAAAGCAAATAAAAGTTTAAGTAATAGCCCCTCAGAAGTATTTCAAAATTTTAAATTTAAATACAACTAATTTTTCTGCTATGACCAATTTCGCCATACATGTTTTTCCCCTTAAATGAGGCAGCCTTTATATTCCTGAGACTAATACAGCCAGAAATTCTTACTCTTAATAACTTAAGTAATCAACTGAATTTTCACACCCAAGATCATATTTATTCTTCCTTTCTCAATTAACTTCTTTGTGTCTAAACTTGTAGAATCCACAAATTCATTGAAAAAACAATGGAAGAATATCTACCTTCTAAGCTTATTTTAGATGTATTTGAGTAAAAGGTTCATTTCTTTCAGGTATAAGAAGGAAGTTAATCAACTGTTACATCACCATACAAAACAATATGCTTACATAATGCATATATTTGGTTCAAATCAGATCACTGTTGGGTCACATCTGGCAGTGGGGCTAAGGGTGGAATCCAGAGGATCCCAAAGTGGGATAAGCCCATTCTTTCTCAGGTGATAGGACTACAGCAGAATCAGAAGCTTGGTGGTACCCCTTAGTTTAATTTAACTCAAATAAGCACATTACTATTACTATGTAAACCCTACATGAGGCAAAACAGTTTTTCCTAAGGGTTTACTGTTTTTGTTTCTGCCTTTCTTTGAGAGAAATGAAAGAACTAATAAATCAGCTGAACACTTGGCAAATACTCAAATGAGGATTCACCACCATCTTAACTTATTTACCAGTAAAGAAAAATTTTTATAAGTATAATCAAATAGCTTATATAAGGATATAACTGCAGTTTGAGGTTCCACAGGAAATCTTGCTATTAATTACTTTCACTTTGGAAAATAAGAGCAAAGACTAGCTCTTATCTTTTCTCTTAAGAAAACAGCATGTCTCAATGTCTACTGATCCCTGTATGTGGTCTCCAAGGGAAACTATGGAGTAGGTAAAACTATAAACGCTATGGAATGTTTGACACAGTCTTCTTCCATTTTTCAACTGTCAATGGAATAATTTTTCTGAACATTTACAACTTTAGGATTGAGGATGAGGGTGTGACAGGAACTCAAATATATTTTTTTTCTATTTCAAAAGCCCAGCAATTAATATTGGGGAAGAGGTAATTACAGAAAGACCCAGGACTAGTAACTACTCTTAAGCACCCCTCAGCCCTCAAGATACTCCACTTAAATTCTAAGTAGTACTCACAAGTATGCAGGCAGTAATACTAATCAAAGAGATGCAGACAGCAAAAAATATATTGAGTGGTTTTGGAGGTAGTTGAGGGAAAACGAAAGCACTGATCAGCGTTACCTGTATAAAGAGAAATGATGTCAGGACTTCATGAGCAATTCTAAGGCAATTAGCTTATAGTCTAGGCAATATATTACAAAATGCTTCATTAATTATAAAATGATAGATCTAAAACAAGATTTGCCTTCTGGAATGTTAACATAACAAAAGTTGTAAGAATGTTCAGTTGTAGGTTATACTTTTCCATCCTTTCATACTTTAAGAAAAAAGGTCAAAAAATCATAGTAGAGTGAAATTAACCTCAAAATAACCTCTTGCCAACAGATTAAAAATCATTTAAGCCTCATTACCAGGATTGTTCATTATGTTAGGAAAAGTTTAACTATTTTCTTATTTTGAATACTCCAACTAGAAAAACCAAACTTGTTTTGCTTAACATAATGGGAAATACTGAGAAACTGGGCTTTGATATCCTGTAGTTCTCTTTCTACCATAGAATACCCATTCTTTTCGTTAACTCACTGAAACAAATTTTGCTAAAATTCTTTTAATCAGGTCCACCACAGAATTGTCATTCTTGGAACATATAGCTTGGTTTTTATTTCACTGTAACAGCATTAAGCTATATAATTCAAGATGAAAAGCTACTATTTGCTGACCAAGTAAGCTTTTAAACCAGAGGATAATGAATCTGGCTTAGGAACAAAGTTAACTTAAGGGACAAAATTAACTTAAGGTACTTGCAGACATTAGGTGGACTATAACAAAAGAGAGTTGCTGGTAACCACTGACATGTTTACAAATGTATCAGGAAACAAACCTGACAAACCTAGTGCTTATTTCATATATTAAATTATGGGTGGTGAAGGAGTGTGGAAGTCAGTTTAGCAACTACAATTTTGTTTCAATGTTAATATGGCATCTAAAGTGTTAATATAATGAACCAATACATCACATGCTGATATACTAGCCCGTACAGATGGTGGTGTTTTATTGATTTTTTGGGGGGTGTTGGGGAGAAATAACAACCACAATAAAGTTTTCAAAGCTTTGGATAAAAGCCTGAGTAAGATACAAAATATACTTACTAGAATCAATAAGGATGTTAAACCACCAACAACTAAATTGATGATTCGATCCTGAAAGAAAGGAAAATCACTTGTGAGCCACATGGTGAAAACGTGACACTTCCAGAGTGTAGTCCTAGGCTTTGGGGTTATTTAGAATGAAGAAAAAAGATCCTGCCTTTCTTTGATCTTGACACCAACCACCAGACAAAGCAAACAATGCTACCGGAGACAGGGACAACTAACTGGAGGTTCTTGAAGAGACAGAACATTTTTTACTCGTGATTAGGGAGGGATACATGGAGAGAGGAAACTCACAACCATAAGTGTGCTGATCAGAAGCCTGTGAGCAGAAGCAAAGGAACCCCCATTCCTACGATGGCCAGCCAAGAGGCTTGGTGAAAAGTCTCAGGAATTGGAATGTAGATGATGTCAAGTGTCATCATGAGTTTAGACAATTTGTGACAATGTAATCTAGAAGCAGATGGTACTGCCAAGAAGGGATCACAAAATGCCAAGGGTGGGAACAATCTTAGACCATCTAGTCAAGTGGATTTCTGACATAATAAAAATCTCCAAAGTATAAAAATAGTTAACTGATTCAATGGGGCCCTAGGATCCTACCCAGTGAACTGCTTGTCATTCCCACCCCCACCCCACCAATTTTACAGAATGTCTGAAAAATTCCAATCTAGTCCTAATATTCTAAGGTTAAGATCTGGGTTTATAGGTGCTTACAGAATAAGGCCACAGGAGTTGAAGACCTAATCAGAAACACTAAAGCCGTGTTCACACCAAGTATTCTTATTTCTGTGAGTCAAAGATGAGTCTTAACATGAATCTGGTTATAAAGGTTTTTTTTCTCAGTAAATCTCAGCAAGGACAGCAGAGTATGGAATGTAAGCAGCCAAGCAACTAAGGCCCCAAAATGGGAAGGATACTAGAACAAACACAGGGTGGCACTGAACACTCATTTCCAAGTTACCTGCTTTTAAAGACAAAAGTCACAAAGAAATTTTAGAAGCAGACAAAGCTGGGACAAAAAGTGAAAGAAGTTCAAGCATAATGTCAGATGTGCCTGATCTCCCACAAACTACAATTCAACAGTTATACAGGACAAAGGAAACAACTTCAGCCACACCCTTACTAAATTTGGAGGACTTGGATCTTACTACTACTTAGTAAGGAAGCTTACACAGCGTACAGTAGTCTGAAATTAAGATCAACTATTAAGAAAGAGACCCAGGGCAAGTCACTTATTCACACATGATAAATGTGTCTATTTAAAATATGTATATAAGACAAGCTATGGGAGCCCCATTATTTCTATTTAGGAAAAATTCTGGTCTATTCTGAGAAATCAAGACAATGTGCTCCCATCCATAAGCTCCAGGAAATTGCAAAAGTTTAAAAAGGTTACTGTACGTCTCCTAAAAGGAAGAAGCCAGTGAAAATGTTCAAGTGAGAAGTAGCAAAAAAAAACCTAACAGCAAAGCAAGTGTGCCATCCAAAGTCAAAGGTGGGGGCTGGAGGTGTGGGGGTGGGGGATAATAATAGTGAAATGATAGTAACTTTGCCAAGAGCTTTAATGAATCTCCTAAAAACTCCTGGAATTACAAACCACCACACATAATGCAAAAACAGGCTCAAGGAAACAGAACTTGCCCATGGTCTCAATACCAATAAAAGAAGAAAGAAACTTCTGCAACTTGTTCTCCTTGGAAGAGCAACCTAAAATGCTACTGCTGGACTAGACACAAAAATAATATAAATGGTAGATTTCAAAAACTATTTGCAAAACACTACATTAAAGTGTATTTCAGAAGTGAAGGTTTCTTGGGATTTTCTCTATTGTTGAACTTAGCCTTGCAAGCATGATTGTAATCATTCTAGTGGGAAAAACTGCTAAAGTTATATACTTCTCTGGCCCAGTCTGCCTTCTAGAGAGTTCCCCTGAACACAATTCCAAAATATATTTGTGACTACCAGTTATTCTATTATGAGATAGTCCTCTCTGGAGCTCCCAAGAAGAGATGAACTCTTTAGAATATGACAGGTTTTCATTCAAGAGAAGGTCTTGGCTTTCAGGCCATCTATCAAAAAAACCATGAATCTAGGCTAAAGAAACAAGCTAAGTTAACCTTGGAAGTCTCCCCATTCTTAGGCTCCTTATTCTCAATTCTGGCAACACAAAAATACGGGTTTGTGGCCCTAGTCAGCAGAGGCTCAGCTGAGCCTGCAAAAAGTGCAAAAGCCTTGGAGGCAGACCTACAAAATCTGATTCTCAGGTGACCTGTATGCACATCTAAATTAACTCAAGTTAATTTAGTTAACTCAAAATTGCGATCTAAACTCAAAAGTTTAGAATCGACTGTACCATTCTGAATACTGATTAAGTTCAGAGTGAAGACTCTTCCCGGCCCACAGATTTTTCAGGCTTTAGCAGCTCTCTCACATCCCAATCTCTAAAGATAGAACAATAATATGCTCCAAATCAACTACCAAGGAGGAAAAATAAAGCATTTAAACTTTGATGTTTATGGAATGAGCTGAATCGATGTTATTTCCACTTCTACAGCTAGTCTCTGTTATCTCAAAGAAAATAGCTTTGTCTCCTTCCTCATTTTATTACCCTACTTCTGGGTAGCAAATTCTTTCCCAGAGTGTTCAACCCTGTACTGTTGGATTACTTTTACTCCCAAGGAAGGGTAACAGGGTCGGAATCATACTTGATCCTCACCAGCAGAGAGAACAGTACTGGGAACTAGGGAATCCTTCCAAAGAAATATTCAGTAACTATGTGAAAAAGTTTTAACCCACATGCTTTGTGTTGTGTGTTCATACACCATATACATACCAACATTTTTTTTTAAAGAACCAACATGTGACATACACAGTACAGTTTTGAGAGGGATTTCTAAGTCTGACCATTAGTTCTGGGGTCTGCCTTTATTCAGCACAGGGGCAACCTGGTAACCTGAACACATTAAAGAAGTGGCCAAGCAGCAGGTGGTGGATCTTGGCCTACCATAGTGCCCCACATATATTACATGCTCAACTTAATTGAAAGAACAAGTCAACCGGTCCTCCCTGGTGGCATAGTAGGTTAAAAGTGCAGCACTGCAATCTAGCAGCAGCTGCTTCGGTGAGAGTTCGATCCCCAGCCCGGAGGTGACCCAAAGCAGCAGCCTCACCCGCTGCCCCCACAGCAGTATACTTCCTCTACCTGTTTCTGCTCCCTACTCTGGCTGTGAATCCTCTCACTGCCCCTGCACCTCTGGCTTATACCACAGTTCTGTATGCAAAAAAATATGTATTTTTTTTTTTAAAGAACAAGCTAACTGGATTCACTACAGATACTACAGATATATGTTTCAATTTGAATAATCATAAAGTGTGAATTAGTTTTATTTAAGATATCATATTAAAAAATAGAGGAGGGGAAGACACAAATAAGCAAGTACAAAAACAGACTCCAGACGTGTACAAAATCTCACAAAGGTTTCTGTCTCTTAGTCATTAAATGGGGCTTTTTTAAAAGGGTGAGCCTTACTGGTGATTTGGTGATGGGAAACCCGCGGGGATTACAATCGAGATGGAAAAAAAAAATGTGCAAAATGATGTAAAAATAAACTTTTGTAATAATTAAAAAAAAAGGGGGTGAGCCTTTACATTTCTTTAAAACACAGAAGTGGCAAGAATGAAGAGGCAGCTGCTCCTAAGACCAGCAGCACTCTGTGGCCTCTGTCTCTCTGGAAAGTGATTTGACACTCCTCAGGTTCCCAATCCTACTTAAAGCAAATAGCAGCCTTATTTTAAAAAAAGAAAGAAAAAAAAGCCAAGAAACAAAGGAAAATTCATCCTCCCTGTTTCTGTTCCTTCAGGCTGAATGTACTGAAATGTGACCTACTTCTCTGCCAGTTCTGCATCCATTCCCTGATTTGATTAATTATATCTGTCCTCATCCTACCTCTCTCCTGAAACCCATGTCTGGACCCCAAATCTCAATTCCTTTCAGTATCAGAAGAGTCTTCCATGCATCTTGCTTCCCACTTTTATATTAAGCATTTGATTCCCCCTCTTATATGATTCTTGTTATGAAGAAAATCTAACAGGACAGGAAGAATGACCAGGGTGGAGATGGGTGGCTATTTTTAAATACGAGTTCCAGGAATCCCCTCAAAAGGTGGGCCATTTGAGCAGGGCCTTTATAAGAAAAAGGAATGCTGTACAAGGATGTGGCTGAAGGGTACTGAAAACCAGCCAATGCAGAGAATACAAAAGGCCTATGGCAGGAGTAAACTGGGAACTAGAAGAATAAAGAGAATACCAGGATGGCTGATGCCTAATAGGAAAGGGGAAGAACAGGATTTACTTAATCCCCCCCTAACTTCCCTGCAGTATATGTATGCTCCATGAGAAAAGACATATATATATATATATATATACACACACACACACACACATACATACATATATATATACTCCAGCAATAAGATATATACTCCAGCAAATTTCCTGTGATGAATTATGCACTTGATTAGCAATTGAATAAAAGAATACATACATGCAATTATAACCTAAGTTACAGAATATATGCCTAAATTATAGAGAATATAAAACCTTAAAGAATACACACACACGGGCCCTCGCTGGTGGCGCAGCGGGTTAAAGCACAGCGCTGAGAATCTAAAGCCGTTTCCGCATGAGTTCGATTCCTGCCTGCCCCGGAGGTGACCACATGGCGTGGCAGACCTCTCCTGACCCGCCCGCTGCTCCCCTCAGCAGTGTACTTCATCTGCCTATTCTGCTCCCCACTCTGTCTCTGGTGAAGCCTCTCGCCGCCCCTGAACCTCTGGCCTGTACCCCAGTTCTGTATGCACAAATAAATCTTTAAAAAAAAAAGAATACACACACACTAATAACCCAGGCTCTACAGAAAATTATATTCCTTAACACAGCAATTGGAGGTCTTTATCCAGCCCAACCTTTCTGTAGATCAGTCCTTCCAAGTTCTAGAGTCCAGTCATAATGAAACAGTTCCCTCACCAATACCTGTACTTTTCCTGCACCAACCCATGACACAAGCAGGAACTTGGGATTCCCAGTTATCTCCTTCAAAAATCTACTGTATGTAGGTTTAAGGCTTAAAAACCCTCTTTCCAGATAATCCCTATTGCATCATTCTCCCATGCTCCCTTGCACTTTGGTCATCGTTCTATTAAAGGGTTCAATCCCATTTTTCACTTGCACGTATCCTTCTCTTTCCTCCCTCCCTCTCAGGCAGTGGTTCTTTCATGAAGGAGAGGTAAGAAAGGCCATCCATTCAGCCAAGTATTGAAAATGTCTAAAGGCTACACTTCCTACAATTGTTAACCTGGACAAGTGATTCAGATCCTTGAACCACATCCTACAATTCTGCAACCCAAGTTTTGCATTGCTCAAACTTAAGGGTTCTAATACCACAAACAAAAGGACATTTCTCAGAAATGAATTTTCCTTTTCTTCTCCCAAACCACAGGGGGAACCTATTCAGGAGTGCTCTGGAAATGGCCCAGTCAGAAACCTATACGGCAATGCTGTAGGAATAAACCAAGAGGTGTAAGAAGTGGGGAAAGGTTACACAAGAAACAAGACTTTAAAAGTGGGTTTTCTTAGTCCCCCTCAGCTTCTGCTCCACTGCTGACAGAAGCAGTCCCAGGATCAGTGTCCATCATGGGGACGAGCATTCACCCTGGCACCTTGGTGTGAGGGCACCTTGCCGGCACTAGAGCTGACTCGGGGAGACGGAACACTGATTGATCGTTGGCACTATTATTCAGAGACCTCTCAAAAACAAACAAACAAACTTCTCAAAGAGCATGAGAAAGGATTTATAAGAACACAGACACACCACACTTTACAACTCACTCTCTGATACACCGTGACCATCACTGCTCAGTGCAGATACTAACACCAACTTCCCCTTCACATCCGTTTAGAGAAATTGATGTGTAGATATTTTTAAATGGTTCCCTTATTTTTCAGATTCACATTTTGAAGCATTTTTTAAGTTGTGAGTATTTCTGTATACCACTTCTACCAGATTCTCCACGGGAGAACATCATTGAAGCACCACTTATGAAAACCAGTTCATGGTAAGACAAACCTGCTTCACATGGTTAAGGGTCAAAATGAGCCTAGACTTAGTACCTGCTGGTATATGTGTGCTGCCTTTCGGAACCACGGTGTAGTTCAAGACTGAGAAAGTCTCAGAGACCTTTGATTAATTCTCTTGCCCTATGCCTGCATGTGGTGTAGTTCAAGACTGAGAAAGTCTCAGAGACCTTTGATTAATTCTCTTGCCCTATGCCTGCATGTGGTCAAGGCCAAATCACTTAATATATAACCCTGAGGTGCCTTATCTGTGCAATGATGGAAATGTAAAGCCCCCAGAACAGAGTGACATTTAGCGGAGGATCAGTAAGTGGCTGCTATTATGGTGGTAGTGTAATTGCTGCCACACTTAATGAGGTATCATATCAGTGAGAGATGAGGTCCTCATAGATGAGTGAGGGCTGTATGAGTCCTAAGCCCTGATTTCCAGAGCTGCTCTAATTTCAAGTGCATTCTATTACTCCCATAAGAACATGTCAACCCACATGTCCCTCAGAAACGTCATTCTATTTTAATATTACCTGTGGACTCCATTCAGTAGACCTGGCCTATTACTGCAAAAACCGTGTGCACACAGAGGTAAACCCAGCAAGCCCCCAGCTTCTATGAGGTTAGGCCTCAGCTTAACTTTGTATACAATTTCGCATTACCCCCATTCTATGGCCTGTGTGCTGTGTGCTGTGGCTCATGAGAGGCGAGAGGAAGGCCTTCAACTGCCTGAGAGCCTGAGGAAACTCTGGGTGTCCCGCATTCTAGATTTCTGAAGACAGTCCCCACATAGTGTAGGTTCAAATGTCCCAAGAATACAGGTTATTTTTAGTGATGCTAAATCTTACCTTAAAAATTAATATAAATAAAATCAAGAATTGGGTAGGTATTGTGTCTAGTACTAAGCCAGAGAAATAGAGCTATTTGCACCTGCACTCAAGGAACTTGTACTGAGTTGGAGAGCCATATCTAAACATATTTCTCACAGCATAAAGAATTAAGTCCTAGGGCTTTTCTGACCCCCAGGCTCTTAGGAAGGAAGCACATGAGTAGGCTGAGTTGTAAGGGAAATTCTCAAGCAGGGAGTTAAGACTGAGCTTTGCAGGAGCAGGGAGACAGCTAAAAGAAAGGGGTCCATGGAGAGATGTGAGGCTGGACCAGGCTTACATAACTTGAGTTAAGACTAGGGGATCCCACCCTTCCTTATGTACCAGCATCCTCTCAGGAGCTTTTTGAAAAGACCAACAGCTGAGTCCAACCCCCTGGTCTGGGGGTGGGTAAGAAAAAACATTGAAAGTAAGTGTCTGGTATAAGAAATGACACTTTTAATAAAAGTGAAGAGCCAGGATGGAAGCAAGGCAAGGGGAAAGCGGAACTGATTCCTGAGACAGGACACAGGTGTTGAGCTCAGAGGATCACCCACAAGCTGTCAAGAGGAAACAGCAGTAGCACTCCTCAGGTCTACACAACCTCTAGCCATGAGTGTGCTTTCTCTTAAAGACATAGCCATCCCCACTCTCCTCTCTAAGGCTTCCAAACAATTCTGGATTGGAACTGACTTCAGATGGTTTGTCAGCTTGCAAATCAAGCTATCTAGATGGACTCTTAAGCCCCAAGACAACCTAATGCCTTTCTAGTGCACGACAGAAGAGACCCCAACAGTGCTGTCCTGGAGCAAACTTTCAAAGTGAGTTGGGTAAGAGGGGATAGATGGGAAGGAGATTCCTAGACAACATTCCTAAAGGGTTCTGTGGAAGCTGGGCTCAGGAATGGTCCTGTGCGGAGGAGCTAAGAATTGGGTAGGGCAGTGTGCTTAATTAAAGGCAGAACCCCAAATAGTTCTAAAAGTACTACTTTCCCACGAACTATAGTCCCGGTGAAAAGTAGCACATGAGAAGTCTCGGAGTAAAAAAAAAACCATTTCCCAAACATGAGTATGGCACCACCAGACTAATAACTGGCTTAAGAAGTCTGCCATTCAACAAGGTAGTTCTAGCTAGGTGGTTCCTGAGCACCTGAAAACATGCCTGTGCAAACTGGGTTGGGTTTTAAGCAAAAAAAAATAAATAAATAAATGTAGAACTACCAGTACCCTTCATGTTGATTGTACAGAGAAATTGTAGTGTTTTGATTGTATACTGAAATGACACTACTTTGGATATATGGAGCTATTAAAATTGATTTCATCTGTTTACATTTTAACTTGGCTACCAAGACATTTAAAACCTTTGTGACTCACATAATACTTATACTAGCCTGCACTCCTTTAGAAGGTGCTAAATTACAGCACAGGTTTAAAAACTTCAAATGGGGCCCTCCCTCGTGGCACAAGGGGTTAAAGCAGAGCACTATGAAGCTAGACGCTAGCAGCAGCTTCAGCACAGTTCAATCCCCTACCAGGGAGCTGACCCACATGGCGCAGCAGACCTCTCCTGACCTGCCCACTGCTCCCCTCAGCAGCATCATCCATCTGCCTGTTCTGTTCCCCATTCTGTCTCTGGTGAATCCTCTCACAGCCCCTCTGGCCTGCACCCCAGTTCTGTATGCATAAGTAAATCTTTACAAATAAATAATTAAAAAAAAAACCTCAGATGTACATTATCACTCATCTATGCACATTTGTTTTTGCATCACAGAATTTAGGAATGGATAAAATTGTAGAAAAAAGCAAAACAGAAAAAAAATGGGGGGAGAAGGAGGAAGCAACCAGACTTTCTGACTACAGCTCTAAAGAAGGTTTACCAGCAATAGGTAATTCCAAAGGTATCAAGAAATGAGAAATGATTCTACAAAAGATGATCATTCTTCCTTTTCTTAGATATTTACGTAGTGATAAAAAAAGCAGTTTCCTTTCACCTTTTGCTCCAAGGCTCCATTCGTAAAATTATTCCAAAAGAGCGTGCTAAGGACTGAATAAAATGTGGGCTGGGTAACCAAAATCACCATATGCATCCAGTACAGCTAAGAACAGAAGGTTCTTCCAGGAATGTCCTCAAGGGTGCTGCTCAAAGCCCACTGGGTTACACAAATGTTCTAAAATGGATTCCAGATCTTTCAAAACTCCCTGACTTTGGGCAAACTACTTCACCCATTTCTTGTGAAAGGGCAGCAGGTATATGGATGTGCACCGTGAAACATTACAAAAGCAGTTGTGGGACTGAACAAGGAATCTGCTTTAAGGTTCACCTGCCCAAGTGGTAAAATAGGAACAAGGTCCATCTTACAAAAGAATCTGATAATCAAATAAGGAAAAGATGAAAACAGTTTTGCCTGGTGCTTGGCTTTGAGGAAACACAAACTTCCCTCCAGAACCTACTCTATGGGCAGAAGTTATTTCTGCCCTACTGTTAAAGACTGTCCTTAAAGGCGCTGGTTCTCTCTATTAATTTAAAATTGAGAAGCTATATATGGTTAGTTGTCTTAAGGCAAATACTATAACTAAAAGTTCCAAAGAACTGTGGGAGTATGACAGGAATAGGTTTTCTTTTTCTGGATGTTTTCCTCCAAAGTGGGTGTTTCACTAATACTGGCTGTTGTGTCCAGTTTCCAGGCATTTGAAAGAGAGCCAACTGGGAACATCACATACCAGAGCCAGGAAAGGTTCAACCAGGACTCCTCTGTGGGGAAGGTTCCCCTGTTACGTGTCCGAAGCCTTCATTACTGAGTTGCACTCCTGAGCCTTGCCCACCACCTTGGGTCTCAAAAGAGTTTGCTGTCAATAAAGACGAGACCTCTCCTGGGGTCTCAATTTATGATAAATAGGATACTTTCTCCATCCTTAAACCAGAGATATCTCTCTTCTTTATTCTAGACAATTCTTCTATGTGCAATCATCCTGTCAGCCTCACAGAGAATGAAAGGAGGCAATTTTCAGAAATCTGGAATTATGTGTACTCTTAACTTTTTCTTTGGGTAGCTGAATCTATCCTTAGAATGCCTAAAATTGCCTAAATAACACTATACACTCTTGGACTAAATAAGTATGCAATAAACAGAGATACATTTGGAAAATATACAGATTTCAAATAGATCACAGGCAATAAACTTAAGTCATTGAAGATTTCAGCCCAAGCTAATCAGAAAACATCAATATCTCTAACTATAAAAATCAACAAGTCCATTACCAAGTCATCTACTCTGCATTCAGCAATAAAGAGGATCAGAAGTCTGAACCAAACCACCTGGGAACCCCAATTTGTGTCCTAACGCATGTGAGAGCAAAAGTGAACCTCTCAGCTCTGGGGCACTAGTAGAGCCAGATGCCCTGAGTCTGATCTCTTCAGGCAGCAAAACTGCCTCTACTCCCCAAATCCTCTTCCAGTAGAACCCCAATTTAGAGGTTCTACTTTCACATTGGAAAGTCTAAAGCTACCACAGACTGAATGGAAAAGCTATCCTCTAAGGTCTTTCCCAAGCTTCTCACTGGAAAGTTACTAGTTTCTTTGCTGTATCCTAAGGTGCCCTTGAAGCCCCTGTGCTAGCAGATTCAATGACAACCTGTTTTGGGTTCCTGTGGTACTTGACTGAGTTCCTCAGACTCCCCAGCCTTAGGCCTAGCACATAATGCTAGCCAGATCCATGTTTCTCAAACCAAATGGAATTGTGGCTAAGGATTATGCCAAGCCATTCGATAAAATGGTCCCTCTTCCTAGAGTTCAAGCTTAAAAACATTTTCTTTATCAGCATGTTCTTATTAAGACACGTTGAGAAAATGAAACGCAAGTGTTTTAAGTTAAAAAAAAAATGTCTTTTTTTGTCACAGGCCTGCAGGGCTACAAATTCAAGGCTACACCCAAAGTTATCAGGTGTAGAAGTGCCCTAAGTTGAGAAACTCAAGCAGCTCAGGAATCCATTTACACCTGATTTTGTGAGAAGTCAAAGTACTTTCAGGTGTCAAAGATCACCAATGCTACTTCTAGGTGGGGAAAAAACAAAACCCAACGGGTTAAATCTTGTGCAAACTACTTCAAGATAACGTTGATGACAGGAAAGGCTTGCTCTTCAACTCTTGGCTCAGGACTTCACATAATTAAGTTTGTAAAAAGCAAACTTTTTAAAACTTTTTATTTTACACTTTTAAAAATCTGAAAATAATGTACTACAGCTTATTTGGGTCCAGAGAGTCTCTGTTCACTTTCTGAAATGATGAGCCATCAAGGCAGCCCTCCGTTTCAGGTCTCTCTCCTCTGCTTGGCTGCCTCAGCAGTGACCTCTTCAGTGCCCTAAATAAACAGTGGTCAATCTGTGGCTCCTACCTCTGGCGCTCTTGTGAAGCCTTTTGAAGGTGAGCACTCCAGTTCCACCGATGGCTGTACAACCTGACCACAATACGCCGCCCCTCCAAAGAGAGGCCTCTGCACTGCCCTAAAAACCCCCAACAATCCAGAACTTTCTGAACTTCTCTACACCACCGCTGTTCAAAGCTGTGGGCCAATCCAGCGCCAAAGAGGGGGACGAGTGGCAGGGCAAATATCTTGAGAGGGAAGCAGAGCTGAAGCACGAGCCCTTTTCTTCCAACAAGTGACTCCAGGAACCACAAAAGGAGCTGGCTCGGACTGTAGGCCAGAGGGCAGACAAGCAGGGAAACAGATAAATAAACACACCCCGGCCCGGAATCCCGGTCCACTCACCTTTGCTGACGTCTCTCCGAACAGAGGTCTGTTGTCCAAGCCACTGGTGCCATAGGTCCTCGTAGAAAAGTCCTCCATTTTGGGGGCTCCTCACTTTCCCCAAGCCACTCAAAACCGAGCCAGCATTCCCTCCCGAAGTCTCAGGTCCACGAATCCCAACGCCGCCAACTTAATCACCAAGCACGCATGGCTGAAACCCAGGTGGGCCCGGGAAGTCCTGGCGACGGAGAGGGGTGAGTGCTCAGATCCAGGAGACCAAGCCGCACCTCTCCAGCCCCACGCTCTTCATCTTGAGCAGCTGCGGCAGGAAGTGAAAGGAAACAAACAGCGCGTGGCGGACGCTCCGCGGGACCCCCAGCCCCCGAGGCTCCCACTTCCCCAAATCTCGGCGCTCAGTTTAACCCGCCGGATACTCGGCCGCACGGTCCGCCGGGCGCTGCGGCTCG
>NW_004567106.1:35562357-35575567 GCF_000260355.1 Condylura cristata | reverse complement strand
CTCCACCCCCACTCCCCATTTCTTTGCACAGGAATTTCTCACGCTTTCTAAATTGTCTACAGTGCGCACGTATACTTCATGCTCACGTAGGGAAGAAGTTTTCGTGCAAGAAGTCATTACAAGCCCCTCTCCTAGCCCTCTGCTTCCCTCTCTATCCCCCAACTCCCCAGCGTCAGGAAAAGTGAAGTTGGCGGAGCAGAGCCTAGAGCTCCGCGCACCGGTCCCGCAGCGCCGCGGGTTCCCGTCGCAGTCGCGGCTGCGGCCGGCAACTTGAACCCCTTTCATTTGTTGCATCTACCCGCCCGCCAGCTCTCCTCGCGCTCTCCGCGGGAGCAGCCACAGAATCGGCTGCCTGCGCAGAGAAGGCCAAAGAGAAACCGCCTAGGGCCGGCAGAGGGGCCGCCCTCCCGGGAAAAACCCCCGCACCCGCAGGCCAAACCTCGGTGTCCCCAGCTGTCCGCACTCTGAAGAGTCGCGGCCGCGCTGGGCTCCGCTGCTACCCGGCCTCGCACCCGCTCCCGGATTCCGCGCAGAAGCTCGGGGGCGCCGGCGAAACGCTTGGAGAAGGAAGAGACTTTCGAAAGTGGCAGAGAGCGGGCGCGCGGCCCAGGCGCCGTGCTGCGGGTCTTCTCTCGGCTCCCCCAGCCAGGACAGCGGCCACTGTCGCAAACCGACCCTGCCCGCCCAGGCCACGTCACGGCCGAGGCTGCCAATCCCGCCTGCCGAAGCGCCGCATTGGCTGCGGAACCTTATTTCTAGAGGTACCAGTTTATTCCCCGTGGGGCGGCCAGTCTCCCAGGCTGCAGGTTTCTCCGTTTCTTGGTAATTAGCGTCTGCACGAGCCACGCTGGCAGAGAACATTTGACGATATAGCTCTGCACTTCGCTGAAAGCATCTTTAAAACAGCTCACCTCCTTTTATCATCCCAGTCTGCCCGACTAGGACAGGATGGGAATCACTGGGTAATGCTGGTTTAGGGTTGTCTGTCTTGTTTCGTTCTGTAGGGATGGCATAGGGATCCGATGTCGTTTACAAAAACAGTCGGGAGGAAATGGGTGCTCGACTCTTGCTTGACTTCTTCACTCATCCTGCTAGCGAAGGTGCTGACTAAGCATGGTTGCAGCCATGGACAAGGCTTCACAGGTCAACCTCTTCTCCAGGCTGTAGAGAATAGAGAACCGGAGGTGGAGAGGCCTCCTAGGCAACAAGGCACACTCCACATTCGGGGTCATTTACAAGTATTACAAAACAAACGCAACCAGTTAAGTTCCCTGGACACAAAAGCAGCTAGATTGAAGAGATCTCTGACTTGTGCGCAAAGAAAGCTTATTTCCATATTTGTTCAGGGCTTTTTGTTATAAAGGGTGTTATACAATCCAGCACCTAGTTCTACCAGGAGGTTGAATGGCCCAACAAATTACTCACATTCAGTCATTTCACTGAATAAATATTTTTGAGCACCTGCTATGTAACAGGGAACCACCAGACAGCATGATACAGTGCTCAAGAGACAAACGAGGTCATAGTGTTGAGTCTGTAATAGTAGAGACCCATGATTACAGTCTGGAGAAAGGCCACATTTTGAAGTCAATCATACCCATCTTCAAATCCTGGTGCCACTATCTACAAGCTATATGACCTTGGGCAAATTATGTAACCTCTCTTGACCATAATCATATTTAAAAAGATGAGGCCCTCCCTAGTCGCACAGAGGGTTAAAGCACAGCACTAAGAAGCTAAAGCCACTTCTGCATGAGTTCGATCCGTGCCAGCCCTGGAGGTGATCCACAGGGCATGGCAGACCTCTCCTGACCTGCCAGCTGCTCCCCTCAGCAGTGTACTTCGTCGGTCTGCCTGTTCTGCTCCCCACTGTCTCTGGTGAATCTTCTCGCTGCCCCCCCCGTGCCTCTGGCCTGTACCCCAATTCTGTATGCATAAATAAATAAATCTTGGAAAAGATTTAGAAGTAAAGATGAAAACAACAGATGGAACTATGCTATCTACATGTAATCATTTTTTAATTTAATAAAGACTCTGTGACACCAGGCAAATAATTATCCAAATGGTATTGCCATAATTGGCAATACCATAATTGGCAAGTGATGTGAACTAGACACTATGGGGTACTGTGGGAACACATGGGAAGGCACCTTCTAGCAGGGAAAACCTTCCGAATCAAGATAGAATATGAAGAATATGAGTTAGCCAAGGTGAAATACAGTCAAGAAGCCCTGACAGTGAGAACAGAGAGTCAAGTGAAGTGTACTCCAGGAGCTAAATTGAGTAAGAGATAATGACCATCTCATGGTATAACTGCTTATTCCCTGTATCATCATTTTTCTGGTTTTTTTTTTTTCGCCATTCTTTTTTCCAGGAAAATCAGCTTCTTCATGACTACTGCTCCACAAAACATCAATTTACTTATGGCTTTAGTGTTTTGCTGCTAAACTCACAGAAAATGTGAGTTTTCTCAAAACTTTAAATGTGTGGGTGTATGATAAAATAACCCTTGTTTATTTCAGTCACTGTTGGTCAGTTGGATTTTCTGTTATTTGTGGTCAAACACAATACTGACAGAAGAATCCTCGCAGGAAACTGAAAGTGCCAGATGTTAACACAGGTGGCACTCAATATTTTATCTGAGCACCTACCTCTACTCTGCCCTTACAATTTCCAGATCTTCATATGTGCAATACTTTTAAACATTTTGCAGTAGTTATCACATAACCTGTATGTGAAGTGCTGGAAACCTGATTCTGCTTATTTCTTTGACTTTTACTCATTCCCTCTCTTAGTCTGTTATTTTAGCAAGTGTGCTCAGGCTTTTCCCATGAGACATCTTCGCGGCCTGGACTGAGATCATTGACACTAGTTTCTGTCAGGTGTCCATGGTCCTACCAGGAATACTTTTTATGTTAATTTCTTGGTGTCCAGGCCCCATGAAGTACAACACATTTTTATGTGCTATTTTTTTCTGTTCCTTTAATTTTTTTTCTTTTCAATAGTTTATTTATCCATCATTTTGTGCATTTTTCCATATAAATTTTTATGTTGATCTTTTCCTAATCTATCATACTTGAATATATGACCAAGAGTACAATTGCAGGGTCAGATTCTACTTTTAATTTTTAAGGTGAATCCAGACTGTTTTCTCTAATGGTTGCACCAGTTTACATTTCTGCCAACAATATAATAGGATTTTTTTGGTTCTGCAGCTTCTCCAACACTTACTGGAGGGTGTCATGAAAATGAAATGAAATGTGGCAGGTGAAATTGATTTTTATTCTTGGAGAGTCAGTGGATTGAGTTACAATTGACAACAAGTAATTTTAGGTATTTTGATAATTGACATAACATTTCTATTGATTTTAATAAAGCAGTGGTCTATTGCTTACTGCAGAACCACTATTCTCAACTTGAAAAAGCAAAATTTGCACAGAGAAACCAGATTAAACAAATATGCTAATTTCAGCCAATATAACAAAATAGGAACAAAAAGATTTTTGTGTAGGTAGTTTACTGCAGTTCCTACTGCAGTACACAAGAGATTTCTTTTGATTTTATTTGTGTGTTTGTATTTGTATTGTTTTGAATTAATCAATTTCATGAATTAAAATTCTGAAAACAAAGATGAAGACAAACTAGAGAATTTTTTAGCTTTAGAACTATAATACATTTCTTAACCAAGTTTTTTGGGGTAAATGATAGAAATGACATCACATAGCTATTTTTTGTTATCATTTCATTCAAGATCTAGAATATTCCTAGATCAATTTTGAATAAATTATTTAAAAATCAGACATTTAGCTATAGAAGTATGCACTGAACACCGGCTTTTGTCACTAGTTGTTTCTTGTTCAGTTATTTATTTAACCTAAGAGTTTCCTTTTTCTCATTATGAAGAGAATGATGGATTTCTTAAGATCTCTGGCTTTACCATCATGTGATTTGGTCATAAGAGAGGCAGGTTCAAAGTTAAAAAGGAGAAAGTAAGAAAAATAGAAATGTTATTTACAGATGCAGAATAGATACACTATATATGGTGAAATTGGGTATTTACAGCCTTTGGGAGAGAGGCTTAAGAACTTTTTCACAAAGGTATTCTCTCTGTGATAATTAGATTATTTTTAGCATAATATGCACAGCACCACATTCACTCAGGCCCAAACCTGCCAGCCTTGCTGCAAGCACCCTCCAGTACTACTTAAATTGTTCTCTAAATAGACATAACAATGGGGTAATCACACTTCCTTTCTTAGAATAATGTCCCTTTTTTTTTTTTAAGACAGACAGAGATGGAATACAGCTATAACATTGCTTAGAAATCTAGGTTCATAAAGAAAAGTAAGTATCTAAAGCAGTAAATGGCACTATGTCTCTTATTATGGAAAATTATCAACTTTTTAAACTATAATAATACAAAAAACTATACAACTTAAAAGCCACCATAAATGAAGTTAATATTTGCCATTCTTATTTCTGACTTTTTAAATAAAATAATAAAGAGGATATTACAGAAGAGGTTTGTTTTCCAGGGATGAACCTTTGGGAGGCTTTTTTATTTAAAGACATAAATTAATTCTCATCTCAAGAAAAGAAAATTTTGTATGTATGTATGATGACAGATGCTAACTAGCTTTACTATGGTGATATTTCACAATTTATACAACTATCAGATCATCATGTTGTATATACCTGGAATTAACATAATATATATCAATATGCCTCAATAAAACAGGAAAGACATTAAGACTGGAATTTAAAAAAAAAAACAAAACCACAATACAAACTTCTCCTGTAGTCTGTTCATTCAACAGCACACATATTTTTTCTTCTTAGAGAGTCACTTATATTGTCCCCAGTAAAAATATTAGCACCACTTCCCCTTGGCTATGTTCCTTGACAATTCCTACAGTGAAAGCAGACATCTGTTACTGAGCCTCTATTTGGGGAAAACGTATTAACTCTCAGAATACAAAAAGGAAGAAATCTCATCTATATACTTACTCAGCATGTTATTTTTTCACCTCCCCCCCCCCAAAAAAGAGATATGATTAGATAATGTAGTCATTTCTCCTGCCAATAGTCTTCTGTTGCTTCCTGTAGTGGGTAGAACTGTGGGCTCCCCAGAATAATGTCTACCCAAAACCTATGACTGTGACCTTATTTGGAAACAGTCTTCACAGTTATAATTGAGGTAAGAATCCAGAAAGGAGATTTCTCCGATTAGGGTGGCCCCATATCTAATAAGTGCTCTTCTAAGAGAAAGTGGTGTAGAGACACACATAGAAGGCCCTGTGAAAACAGAGTCAGAGATCAAAGTTACGCAGCTCCAAGGCAAGGAATACGAAAGGTCATTGATAGCCAGAAGGATCTAGGAAACAACATAGAAAGGCTTCTCCCTCAGAACCTCCAGAAGAATATAACCCTCTAGCAACTTGAATTTTTGGACTTCTGAACTCCAGAATTGTGAAAGGGCACATTTTTGTTGTTTCAATTCACCTATTTGTGGTGATTTGTTGTGGCAGTCCTACCAAATTAATATTGGGACCTTCTAGTAGAACTCTTCCTCCTTCACTAGAGATGTTACAAAAATTCATTGTTGACATCTTTGCTGTGTTGTACCCTAGAATAACCACTTATTCCAAAGTGAAACACATCCTAAGATAAACATTCAGTAATACTATAGAGAAGGAAACCTACTACTTATATATCACATATATATAGGACCTACCAGTAAAATAAGGACGCTTAATTTCTAATAGATACGTAAACCTTGGTGTCATCCTACATTGTCATCCTTAGACACTTCACCTAAATCAAATTGTCATCTTCACTCACACTTTTGAAAGTCTCTTTTTTATCACTGACCTTAGGACCTGTTAGTAAGTTTGTTATTAGTTGGGTTTCTCTTGGTATTATTCAGTCTGGATCTGAAGGTCTGATAACTTATGGTGTGGGTTCCAGTTTAGCTCTGAATGCTGGACCACCAGGAAAAGAAAGATGTTCCATCTCAAGCAGTCAGGAAGGAAGAGCAAAATTCTTCCTTCCTTCACCCCACTGTTCTGTCTAGGCCCTCATGAGACTGGGTAGTATCTACCATATAGGGCGGAGAAAACTGCTTTACTGAATCCACTGATGCAGATAATAATTTCACTTGGAAATACATTCACAGACATTTCCAAAAATGATGTCTACGCAAATATCTGGGTACCCTGATACTTATAATTAGCCATCATACAAATTATGCAAGCAAGACAATCTCAGTCATTTATAGACATAGTTCCAAATGTTGTTATACAATCTTTCTTCTTATATGATTTAAATTACAATAAAAATCAACTGAACTTGAATCCACACAGCAGACACATACACATATAACATACATATATACATCTACATCTACATATGTATGTAAATTGTCACTATTTATAATTTTATACCCACCAACTGGTGAAAAATAAAAGCCTGACAAATACATTTTAGGCAAAGGCCTGATATATTAGGAAATCTCATACTATTACTGGTACTTCTACTGGAAGAACTACTTCTCATTAGTAGTAAAGGTTAAAATGCAAATATCTCCTATCCCAGCAATTCTAAATCTAGTATATAAAGGAACAACTCTTACATGAATGTCACCAGAGACTTATATAAGCAATTTCAAGGCAACACAACTATTTTAACAACAACAAAAAGGTAGAAACAACCCAAATGTCCACTGACAAAAGAATGGATAAATAATGAAACATACTCATACAAGAGAATATAAGAATGGAAATAAATGAACCACAGTGAGGTTTATCCACATGTCAACATGATAAATTTCATAACCACAATGGTGAATAGTAACCAAAAAAGCAAGCTTCAGAATACTCACAGAGAATGTAACAGATACTGGATGTGCCCAGCTCACACCTTAGGCCCAACCATTTCAGCAAGGTCAACCACTTCCCACTGGCAGAGAAATTTTACTGCTTGTGAGGCTATTCTACCTGCACACAAACAGAACAAAAGCGCTAGGATTTAACCCCCTCTAGAAGCCAGCCCTCAATCAATTGATAGGAGTTGGTGTGTAACTACCCCAGCTCCCTCAAGTGCTGGGATAATGTGCTAAGGTGTACATTCTACTCTGGCTCCCAGAATTCCTCAGTGTGATAAAGGTGTAATTGCTCACAGAGATAATTTCTTTGATATCAACCTTTTTCTGGCTGTTGTTCCTTTTCCATGTTGGGTCCCTACTTCCTTAATGGTTTTTGAGTCCTGTGATGGTTAATATTTGTGTCAACTGATCTGAATTAAAAGATGCCCAGAAAGATGATAAAATATTTCAGAATCTAGAGGGGTGCTTTGGGAAGAGATTAAGATTTGAATGTGTGGTCTGGGTAAAGAAAACTGCCTTCACCAATGCAACATCCAATCCACTGAGAACAGGAATAGAACAAAAAGGTGAACAGAAAGTCAATTTACTCTTTCTTCTTGATCTGAGACACCCTTTTTCTCCTGACCTAAGGTTTTCAGACGCAGGCTGGGACTTAATTATTGGGTTCTAATTCTCATGCCTTCAACTGGGCCTGGCCCCTCAGGTCAAGTGGCAAGGGACAGAACATTTAGTCATCTACAAATGCATGAACCAATACTACATAAATCTCCTCTCATAAATGCCCATCTATATCTACATCTATATATCTATAGCTTATCATCTCTGTTACAAAGCCAACCTCCTACATAAACACTTGCCTTCGAATCCTTACCTCAAGAGTGTGCTTTTAGGCAAACAAAACCAAGACAGTAAGATTTTACTTGTTTGTGGTTCAAAAATAAGTAAAATGCAAATATATTGTAAGTTGAAAAATGGTCAAAGCACAAATTTTCAGTAATAAGATAAATAAGCACCAAGGATGTAATGCACAATTCAGTACCTCTAGCTAACACTGCTGAACAATATATAAGGTAGTTGTTAAGAGAGTAAATCTTGAGCGTTCTCATCACAAGGAGAATGTACATTCATTTTATTCTTCTTTTCTTTTTATAATAGTAGATAAGAACATAATGTAGCTGAGCCTATTGTCATAATCATTTCACAATGGAAATCAAGCCATCGTGCTTGATGCCTTATATCAAAACAGTGATGTACATCAATCACTTTCAACAAAGCTATGGGAACACCATTAAATAAATATTTCAAAAGTCTATATATCAATCAAAGAATAAAAGAGTAGGTAGAACAGGTAGCTAAAGATACAGAAGCTACGAGTGATCTACTGAAGTTTGAAACCAGGGTCTGCTATTTATGTGCTGTGTGACTTTGAGCAAGTCACTTAGCTTCTCTGTGCTTCAGTTTCATAATCTGCTGAGCAGGGTTGGTAATATTTACCTCATATGATTCTTAGGAGGATTACAGTTTAAACATGTAAACAATTTGGATAATGTCCTACAAAGAGTAAGCAGTCAAAAAATGGAAGTTATTACTGTTACTAAGGACACCCACATTTGCAATAAAACCACAAAGGAAATGTTAAACACAAAATTCAGTAGAGTGGTTATTTTTAGAAGGGAAGCAGCTAGCAGTTGACAGATTTGTGAGGCTCTCAAAGGTATTAATTAAGTTCTGTGTTTTTTAATTGATGTAATGTTAGTTTACAGCACTGTATATGATTCAATCATGTTCTGTTTTTGAAATTGTCATGGATATATTTTTGTTGTTTTTATTACTATGCTTTAGAACTTTACAAATGATATGTTAAAGTATCTATCAAATATTTCATATTTGAGGCAGTCAAATGTTTGTGTTCTTTATGGTCTTGGGAAAGTCTCTGTTTCAACTAGTCAGCATCTCACCCCACTATTTTTCCAGCATGCCCTGGAGACACTAGATTCTAAGATTTTGCTTAGGATGGCCTCTTGGGAAAATTCCCAGGACACTTCTATTTTGCAAGGCCCTGGGGCCCA
Source organism: Condylura cristata (assembly GCF_000260355.1). Lineage (NCBI taxonomy): Eukaryota > Metazoa > Chordata > Mammalia > Eulipotyphla > Talpidae > Condylura > Condylura cristata. Next base: position 35,566,615 of record NW_004567106.1, on the reverse strand, counting down.
GTGAAAAATCACCTGATTCTTCTGCAGATATTCAGTAACCTAGTAGTTGTTATCTTTAAAGATATGTTAAAATTCTCTCTTTTTAAAAGGGCAAAAGAGCTAATAGACATTTGTCCAAAGAAGATATACAAATGGTCATAGAGACACATGAAAAAATGTCTAACATTACCCGACATCAGAGAAATGTGAATCACAACCACAATGAATTACTACTTTATACCTATAAGAATGGTCTATCTCAAAGAGATCAGGAATTAAGTGTTGGCAAGGATGTGGAGTAAAGGGAACCTTTGCACACTGTTGATGGAAATGTAGACGGGTCCAGCCTTTACAAAAAATAGTACATTAATTGATTTATCATATGATCTAGCAATTTCACCCCTAGGTATCTACCCAACAAATGCAAAAACATTAATTTGAAAGGATATATGCACTTCTATGTTCACGGCAGCACTATTTACAATAGCTAAATTATGGAAACCTCCAAAGTCTCCAATGGCAGATAAGTGGATTAAGAAAATGTGTTATATATATATATAAAAGATAAAATCTTGCCATTTGCTACAAGGATGGAACGAAAGGGGATTATAAGGAGAATAAGCCAGGAGAAGAAAAACAAAACAAACGACATATGGTTTCACTCACATGTAAATAGAAATAAAACAAAGAACCAGGAAAATAGGGTTAAAGCAGTTACTGCAGAGAAACCGTTTTTTAAGTTGGGTCAAGCAGTCCAAATTTCAAAAAGCCAACAAAAATGAGAATATTCTATTTGAATAAAGTGATCATTTTGTCCCTCCTTAGGATACAGTTTGGGTTTCTGAAGGAATCTCAGCTTCAAGGCCCTGTGTTCCCTGGAGATGAGTGAGGTTCCACTGGAGCCCCTTGTGCGTGACTGCTTCCATAGCTGCTTTGTCCTCCCACTGTGAGTCCTCCCAGGCTCAAACCTCCTTCCTTTAGGTTGAAAACTGCCTTTATTTCAGATGGGGGGCAATAGACAAATGGTTTCATTGCTGACTCAAATCTGGCAATCATGGCAGGAATTTTTTTTTTTTATTCATATAGAACTGGGGTACAGGCCAGATATGGGCAGGGTGAGAGGATTCACCAGAGACAGAGTGGGAGCAGAACAGGCAGATTGATGAATTACACTGCTGAGGGGAGCAGCGGGCGGGTCAGGAGAGGTCTGCCAGGCCATGTGGATCTCCTCGGGGCAGGCTGAATCCAACTCATGCGGAAGTAGCTTAAACTTCTTAGTGCAGTGCTTTAACCCGCTGCCCCACCAAGGAGGGCCCCCATGGCAGGAATTCTTACACCAGCAATCTTTTGGTTGAGGAGCATTCAGAGGCTAGCGTTGAGTTGCTGGACCTTGCCAGAGGAGCTCCTCAGCCAGGGAGACATTCCTGTTGAGTGAACACGTGCCTGCAGGTGAATGCCTGGTGATTGGTGAGTTCTGGTGGCACAATTTTCCTGCTTAGAAAAGGCTGGAGGCCAGTGCTCATGGAGTTCCTCAATTAAGGGGTTCATTGCTCTACTGTCATTCTCTTTTATATGTTTTCCTGTCATACTCTTTTTTTTTTCTAAATTTTTTCGAAGAGTCTTGAGAACTCCAGCTGATTTATACTCAAGTATTATGGCCTCTGTAAGTTCCTGTCTTACTGGTCCAATGACACCAATGCTTAAAATCACAGTGGACTCTACAAGGCTCTTTTTAGCCTCTGAAACTTCTGTTTTTGTGCTTTAAACCTGAAAACCATTTATTTAGATTAAGTAGTATTACTTAATTTGATTTAGTAGCATTAAACTACTTGTTTAGATTGATATGTGCAGGCCTCTTAAGAGACATAAAGATTCTAAAATTGAAAACTTTCTTGCTCAAAGTCTAGCTCACAGGAGTTTTTACTTGATTCATAACAATATTTAAAATGAAAACTATTAGATCTTTGTTTGCATCTGATTGTATATATATGCACTTGATTACAATTATGTCATATTTTTCTACCTCTGAATGGTATTACCAACAATAATTTGTAAAGACATTTTATTCAATTTATCAGTACATATATACATTATTTCTAAGATTCAGAAAAAAAAATAGAAAATAACCTAAGTTCTTTTTCAAGTTAATGTAACCCAGGATAATTTATTTTATTTTTAAAGATTTATTTATTTACTTATGCTTATAAAACTGGGGTACAGGCTGGAGGTGTGGTGGGTGAGTTCACCAGAGACAAGAGTGGGGAGCAGAACAGGCAGATCTACTAAAATGAACTGCTGAGGGGAGCAGTGGGCAGGTCAGGAGAGGTCTGCCACACCATGTGGGTCACTCCCTGGTGGGGGATTTGAACTTGTGCCGCAGTGGCTTCCAAGAGCTTCATAATGCAGTGCTTTAACCTGTTGCACCACCAGGGAGTGCCCAACCCAGGATAATTTTTTTTTTAAGATTTTACTTATTTATTCATATAGAACTGGGGTACAGGCCAGAGATGCGGAGGGTGAGAGGATTCACCAGAGACAGAGTGGGGAGCAGAACAGGCAGATTGACAAAGTACACTGCTGAGGGGAGCAGCGGGCGGGTCAGGAGAGGTCTGCCTCGCCAAGTGGTCACCTCTGGGGCAGTCGGCAGTCAACTCATGTGGAAGTGGCCTAAACTTCTTAGTGCTGCGCCACCAGGGAGAGCCCCAGGATAATTTTTAATGAATGAAGCTGACTTAAATTTGTTGGTTAACTTAAAACAGGTATGTCTTTAGAATTACCACATTAAGTGTAATTCTTTTTATTCTACCTGGGTTTATCAATCAAAATAAGTATTGAACAATAAAATAACTTAGAATAATGTTTGACTTTACCTAGTATCACTTACATCTTTATGGATAACTAAATATAATTAATGACAGTAAATTGTCAAAGTAGAGATAAGGATAAAAATTTCTTCCTGATTGTACCAGCAACATTATTGTTAGTGTCTCAAATAGTGGTAGTGACTTAACATTTTAGAGCTTTGCTAAGTTGAATGAATGGATACTGAGCTAGATTTATATAGTTTTGACTTCCTATTACCAAAAAACTTAAGATATTCAGGTCCCAAGTAAACATATATTCTGCCATAATGAATGAAAAATTTACGATAAGGAAATACATATTTTGAGAAATCATTAAATGAATTTATAAACTTGCCAAATCTAAAGAATGTTATTGTAAGATAGGAAAAGGAGAAAGAATTTACTATAAGGATCTGGCACTGAGAAGTACAGGGATTCCCAAGTTCCCTGGAAACTGAATCCTCGTATGACCAACCCTCCAGAGTAGAAAGCCTGGGACACTGGCAGAAGACTCTGAGGTCTTCCTGTAATTTTCTCCATTAGTGTGATTGCACTTCACCTCATACTGCTGTTCTGACTTTTTGAACACAGGCCTCTATATCTTAGCTCCTTACATCGTCTGTTTTTTCATGGTTTCTAGTTTCCTGTAATTTCAACTAACTGAAATCTTTGCTCACTAGTGACCTACTATTTATTACTCTTCCAGCTTCTCCTTATTTCCTAGATTTTCACTGTTTGCCTTATTCTATCAACCACTTAAATCTTTCTGCAATTTCCACTTCAGTGGTTAAGTCTGAAACTCTAGTGGACACTAACCATCTGCATAGGGGGTGAATTATTTTGCGTTAGCCTTCAGATAGGTTCATGGTCAAGAGACAGGCTGCTCTTGGGTCAAGAACACAGACCTGGTCCATATTCACCCTCTCTCCAGGGGGCAACCCTGAGTACAAAATATATCTGGCTAGAGCCATGGTGCCCTCTTGTGGATACTTTAGGTATTACAAGAAGTAGGGTGGGGGCACCATAAGTTAGAACCCCCATATCAACTAGAAGAAGACAACTAGAATTTTAAGAATAGAATGGAATGGAGTGGAATGGAACGGAATAGAATCAAATAGAAAATAGGAGTTCACCATACTAAAATAGGGTACCATTTCACGAAACATTGCCAGGTGTGTCTCTGCGTGCATGTGTGCATGTGTGTGTAAAACAGTATATATTATGTTCAAAATATTCAGACCTGGAAATGATAGAAATAGAAACTATTAAAAGCTAGCACAGCTGAGGTCCTCCCTGGTGGCGCAGCGGGTTAAAGCACAGCACTAAGAAGCAAAAGCCACTTGCACATGAGTTCGATCCCCGCCTGCCCCGGAGGTGACCTCATGTGTGGCAGACCTCTCCTGACCCGCCCGCTGCTCCCCTCAGCAGTGTACTTC
>NW_004567106.1:35485158-35561102 GCF_000260355.1 Condylura cristata | reverse complement strand
AAAAAAAAAAAAAAGAGTATAGACTCTAGAAATAGATGACTGGAGCTAAACCTTGACTTTTCCATAAACTGGTATATGTCCAGTTTACTTACCTTCTCTGTGCCTTAGACCTCATTTATAAACTCGGGATGTAATAATAATAATAATATTCCCATAGGGATATTTTTGAGGTTTGACTCAATTAAACTGTGTCTAGGACACAGTAAATGTTCAATTAAATATTAGCTATTATCATCATTTATATTATGGACAGTTTTTCATAGACTGTGCCACTACTAGGTGAAGTGATAGGCACATTTTTAAGGTTTTGAAAATTTTTAAGTTATCCACTTGAAAGGTTTTCCACTGTGCTTGAGGGTCTATTATTTCTTTAATTCTATTCAACATTAGATGTTACAATTTTCAAGAAAAAAAACCATTAATTTGATCAAGGAGTAATGAATGATACTTACTACCCCATAATTTGCTTGTCTTTGATTACTAGTGAGGTAGAACAATTTTTCAAGTATCTATTGACTATGCTTGACTCTCGGGTAGAGCACCTTGAGGGTGTGTCTTGATGTACAGCAACTTTCACATGTGACTACACCCCAATCAACCTGTGAGGCTCTTCTGAATCTTCTATTCTGGATGAATATTACATGTAGTTGTCCCCATATAACTTAGTTGAATTGAGTATCGCAGTTATAATATTTGATCTCTCCAGTGATGCTTGAGTAAATTATCTGGTAACCATAAAAGGGAATACAAAAGATTGGTCTACTTTCTACTGTGTTGAAATGGAACTGGCCATAGGGAGGAGGTCTCTTTCCTTCATGCTTCATGAGAATTGGACAATTATCACTATATACCCTTATTCTAATGTCTTATCTTTTATTAACTGCTTCTCTTTGATGATTGTATGCTGAAGTGTTCCCTTTCTCAAAGAAAAAAAGAACTTCTTTCACATTTGAAACAATACAAACACCACAGTTTCAAGTGAGACTGCCTTTCATCATCAACAAATATTAATAAAGCAACTACTGTGTATTAAGCATGGGAAAGAATGTGGGGATATGACAGCAATAGGTATGTATACAAAGTCCAAAATATATTCTCCTCCTGCAAAGATATTCACCCTTAGCTGGTGAAGAAACTAGCAAGTGTGAGGAGAATGATGTTGAAGAGACCTTGCTCTAATTTATGGTGTCACCCTGCTAAATCTTATAACTGCTCTGCACTTTAGTTTCTTCACCTCAAAAGCTAAGAACATAATATGATGTTACTAATGTCTTCCTCAGTATGCACTCTGAGGTATGGGTAAGAGATAAAGGGATGAGATGAGAAAGACACAGTAAGACTCATAAGAGGATTCTCACATAGTGAGAGACAGACCAGACTATGTAGAGGATTAAAGGTGGAGAGGGCATGTCCAGGCAAAGGGAATTTGTATAGAGGTTAAAATTTGATCTTAGAAGGAGGAATGTTTGAGGTAAGTAGAGAAGGGAGTGTGAGAAAGAAAGCTGGAAAAACAGCATGAGCAAGGAATAAAAGCCAAGCTAAACATGTCCTCTGAACAGTGAATAGAGCAGTCTAGATGGAACAGTTTGTTCATGTTAGTGTTCATTGAGATTTTACTATTAATGGGGAGAACACTGCATATACAGCCCAGGAGTTTACCTTCAGGGTTCTACGTTGCAACAAAAAAAGTGCCTTCCATGTGCAACCATGAGTGTCTGGACTTCCAGGATCACTGAGTTGAAAAGAGTACTGTGTGCTCAGATAAGAGAGCGGTGGCAGTAGAGTATGGAGGGGCCCTTCTGTGGAAAATTTTATCATTCCAGCTATAAGTTGGAGCCCACTTTGAATCAGAAAAACTCCATCTAACTGCCATGTTGTCTTACTCAGCAATCCCCAATTTTCTCCCTGTAAGGAACTGAAAGAAACAGGGGGCTCTCTGCTAGAGGTTATAAAAAAAATCCAGAGCTTTCTGTACTATACAGCTTCTTCTTCAAGTAGGCATCCGTGAGATTTTTGGGGATTTTCACACCACTGATATCAATTTTGGTGGAAATGGTGATGACAAATGTCTCGTGTGTTTTATGCAGAACTCAATTGGGGAACAGCGATCCAGTCACAAGTAGCAAGCCACCCCTCAGCTGCTTAAGGAAAATCATTCTCTCTGCCATCCAGTGAGGATTATCAGAAAGGTCCCAATAGCAATAGAACCTCACAATTCTCTCACAGGCTGACTGAAGGGGGATTTGCTGTGGCTCGCAGGCTTTGAGGCACACTTTCAGTAGGATAGAACCTATGCACTTTAGCAAGTTCACCACTTAGGTACTTCCATTCTTGTCACCACTGACTGGTTTTGAAACATTAGCAAGAACCTTCTCCTTTTTCTTCTCCATTCTGGGTTAGCTACTGAATATTTCCTATTGTATATGGTCTTCCTGGAATACATAGCAGATAGGGAAGATGTGTAACTCCTCTGACCAGGACAGGGTTTCAGCTGCACCTCGCTCGGCTTGCCTTTCTTAGGTGTTTTGGCCTTGGGATCATCCCTACTAACTTTGCCACCAGTAGCCAGCTGCTCAGCTTTTTCACCTATCATCTTGCAAGATGAGAAAGACAAGCAGGGCCCCTAGCCAATACATTTTTATTGTTTATACCCTCTGGTACTTTGTGGTACACTTTAACAGCAGCCATGACAAACTAACACAGATTTTGATATTGAGAAATGGGTTGCTCTTTAACAAATAGAACCCAGAAGTATTTTGAATGGCTTGATAGTTTAGGTTGTCTTGAGAAGACCGGTGATAGAAATATGAACATTAAAAGTAATTGTGGTGAGGTCTCCATCAGAAATAAGAAATATATTATTGGAAACTGGAGAAAATATCCTCCATCCACTGTTATACCTAGTGCTTTAAGTTCAGGGATGGAGGTCCCTGGTGTCATCCCTGCAGTCCTGCCCAGCTCTTCCCTGGGCCCCACCCTCACGGCACCCTGCCAGCAGCCTAACTCAGAAACATCATCTCCTGTCTCCATGGGCCATCTCCCCTGTCAGGACACCCAGGGCCTCACTGCACTGTGGCAGCAGCATGGCACAGGAAGCTGGACCTCAAACTTAGTGCCGAAGCTGAAGACTGAACCATTCTAAAAAGCTTCCAGTTCATTTTTCTGAAGACAGGCTCAAAAGAATCGGTGCTCACCTGGCAAGACTGTGCAGTTTAGTGACCTACATAAGCAAAAATATGGCAACTTTGCAAACTTGAGGATTTCCCAACACAGATCATGTTGCTGGATCTTCAGTCAGTGATGCACAAGGCAAAGAGAGTCATTTGAACCGGGCAGAAGAAAGAATCAAGTCAGAGAATTATGTACGGGGCAGGAGAAGCAGTTACCATGCAGAGCTGGGGGCAGCACCAAGAGAGAGGACAGTCTGCTCTCTGATGGCAGCTGGTGGAGCAGACAAAGATACAGTGGCTCGTGGAAAGATTCACTTTATCAGAACATTAACATTCTACACTCAAAACAATTAATTTCCTCAGTGGGGTCTTAATTTGACAGAGAGTGGTTTGGTGTACTTGGGCCATTAAGCAGTGCAAAAAGCTAACACTGACAAAAATGTTTTGGAAGGTAAAGGTAGGGTATTTTATGCTGAAACATGCCAAAATGAATCCAAAGTTGGTCATTATGGTATGTATGATCAAATGGATGGTGGCTATAAGAAATGCGTGTGTCTTAGACAATCTTAAAGGAGACTGCTATCAGATTCTAGTAGAAGACAATATTCTAGTATTGAAGAGAAATACTGGGGTGAGGTCAGAGATGCCAGGGTAAAGGGAAGGAGTTTGATTACGGGATTAACATTTGATTGCCAAATGCTTATAGGCTGAAATGTGTCCCCTCCACATACATGAACTCTTAACTCTTTAGTGCCTCTAATGTGACTTCACTTGGAAATAAGGTCATTGCAAATGTGATAAATTGAGGTCAGCTCACACTGGAGAAAGGCAGGTCTCTAATCTAATATGACGAGAATCCTTGTAAATAAAATACCATATAAAGAGACATGTATACCCGAGGAGAATACCATCTGACATGAAGGCAAAAATTGACAGGATGTATCTATAGGCCAAGAAACACCAAAGACTTCCGGCAAACTCCCAGGAGCTAGTAGATAAGCTGGAACTGATTCTCCTGCACAAACCCCTGAAGGAACCAGCCCTGTTGACACTTATATCCCTTTGCTTTGCTATGGCAGTCTCAGCAAGCCAGTATACTTAAATAGCTGTACACAGCTTTCCTTCTCTAAGTAGAAACACCATTACTGATTTATTTTGTTCTCCCCACCACACACCACATACGGCCTTAGGGCCCACGCAATATGAGCTGCAATACCCCTTAACAACTGCTTTGCTACCTCTGTGTCCACACCACCACTGATAGGTTGGGTAGGAATCTGACTAACATTTCACATAATTCTAGATGTCATGTGTACTCTAGATTGCTTTTTTTATTTTTCTAAAAGATCAGTGACCAGTGAATACTAATCAAAGAGAGCAGATTATTAACTCTCTAGCCAACAATCACCTACCTTTGACCCTGCTGATGAGGCTGAACTTGGTAAGTAGATAGAGATCTTGGTCTAAGGTTAACCAGTGGGAGAGGGCCTCCGGGGCAAACCAGCATGCAGTACCCCATGTGTGCCAGAAGATGTCACTCCACCACTTCCAGCCCTTGCAGAACAGGTAAGAACTGCTCCTCAACAAAATCATTTCTTTAAATCCTCAGGGAAATAAGGAGGAGAAACACAAATACTGGTGATTTTCACTCAGATGTAGAATATAAAGAAATAAAGCAAAGGATCACACAAAACTAAACAAAAATAAACTAGAAATCTGACTGCAGATTAAGTAAGGCTACCAAAAGGGAGGAGGAGGGTAAGGAACAGAGGGGGAAGGTGGGTCAAATGGACTGTGGTGGTTACTGGTGCTTTGGGGATGGGTGTGGTGTGGTAGAAAACATCTGAGAGGTATTTACTTGTTGTCCTAAATTATATATAGTATTAAAAATCAACATCGCCTCAATAACAAATAATTCAATTTTCAAAATAATAGAATCCACAGTCAAGTAATTAGTTACCAGATTGTGGCTAGCTACACATTTTCATTCTGTCATTACTCAGAGGGAATTTAGCAGGTTTTTAGTTGCTTTTAATTTTTGAGGTAGTTTTTAAATGTGTAAAATGAAGTGTGCATGGTGGTTCTGGGAGGTAGGGATAAGGCATAATGATGTATGCATAGAGGAATTTTCCTAAAAAGGGAAGAATGTATGTTTTGTTTTCCTTCTGGATAAACTCACTGTAGGGAATATCATATTAATATATACATCTGCCAGAATGCTTAGCAAAGGCTATATTGGGCATTAAAAGGATTGTTTCATACCTTTGCCAGGTGGTGGCAGTGTGCAGAGGGGCCAGGAAACCAGTTCTAAAGGCTCATTTGATTACTATCTAGGTATGTAGCACATTTTATCTCACATTATTTTCTTCCTGGGGGTAAAATGGTCACAGTTACCATAAACTACATACTGGCTATAGATACACAGAATGTACCTTTCAATCCAACCCTCTGAACAGAGGGAAAACACCTTTTGTTTAACATTTGTTTATTTATGGGGCCTTCCTAATGGTGCAGCAGGTTAAAAGCACAGCACTAAGAAGCTAAAGCCACTTTAGCATGAGTTCGATCCCTGCCCTGGCGGTGACCCACATGGCGTAGCAGACCTCTCCTGACCCACCTGCTGCTCCTCTCTGCAGTGTACTTTGTCAGTCGACCTGGCCTGTACCCCAGTTCTGTATGCATAAATAAATCTTTAAAAAGAAAAAAAAAGATTTATTTGTTTATGCATATAAGAACTGGTGCACAGTCCAAAGGTGTTGGAGGTAAGAGGATCCACCAGAGACAGAGTGGGAAGCAGAACAGGCAGCTGAAATAAAACTGTTAAGGGGAGCAGTGGGCGAGAGATCTGCTACACCATGTGGGTCACCTTCTTGGTCCAGGATCAAACTTGTGCTTCAGATGCTTTGGACAACCCCACTGAGCTATGCTCCTCTTTCTTTAACTGCTTATTGTTGTCCAAGAAGGGATCCAAGAGTTGATTTGGTACAAAGTAAAGACAAACTGACATCTGTGCTTCTGTTTGGACTTTGTGTATGTAAAGGGTAGGCACCAGGATTATATTCTTTGTTGCTGGGTAGCCACTATGATGGTTTGATTTTTTTTTTTTAATGTGTACTATTTTTTTTAAAGATTTATTTATTTATTCATACAGAACTAGGGTACAAGCCAGAGGTGCAGTGGTGGTGAGAGGCTTCACCAGAGATAGAGTGGGGAGCAGAACAGGCAAATCAACCCACTGAGGAGAGCAGCGGGCAGGTCAGGAGAGGTCTGCTGCATCATGTGTGTCACCTCCTGGAAGGGGATTGAACTTGCACTGAAGCAGCTGCGGCCAGCTTGCAGTGCTGTGTCCTACCCCATTGCACCTGGTTTGATTTTTTTTTAAAAGGGGGTATTAACAGGTTTCTGAATAAAGTCTGGAAGCAGAGAAATGAGCAAAAAAGGAACTGATATCCTACATATCAAAAAAGGAGAGATATCAGGGTAAGGTCAGAGACACCAGGATGAAAGAATTCACCAGAGACAGAGAAAAGAATAGAAAAGATGGACTCATGGGAGAAGTCTGCACATGAAAGAGTATTTGAGCCTTTCTTACACCCTCAAGTTAAAGCCTCAAGTTAGAGGCTTTCTAACTTGAGCTGCCAGTTTGCACCAGTTATCTGCTGGAATGTCTGGTCGTGGGCACTTGTCTCTGACACACAATGTGTCCTGCCCCTGCTTCTTCATCCCTGAAGTTGACCTGGTTTTTCCGGTCATGGTGTCCCCAAGATAACCTTATCAGTCCCCTTGTCTATTCAAACACCAACCAACCCTGCCTCCTAGGCAAGTGTGGGCTTAGTTTTTATATTTATTAAATTGTACCCAAGACAGGAACTGACTGTTCAGCTGCACCATCAAGTGTTGTCTTGGGAATCTGCAGATGAGATGGGGCTCCGGAGCCCTGGTTTCCTCCACATACCATGGTGTCTAGTGGCTTATCCTCAGAGGATACAGATGTGGAGTAGAGGGAGGGCTCCAGGAAGAGTCTGCAGGAGGAATGAAGTTCATCTTCATTTTCCACCTGTACAGAATCCTGAGGAGATTTGGAGGATAAAAGTCCTTATGGAGTGAATCAAATCAAGTTCCTCCCCTCACTCACTTTATGTTCAAATTTGGGAAATGTTCTGTACCAAATTGTTGTCTTCAAGATACACTTGGGGGAGAGATGGGGAATGGGATTTTTGCTCAGCTATGAGGTTTTCCTGAAAGATGGTATCCAGTTTGTACTGTGAAAAACGATAAACTGAAACACTTTCTTTCTGAAGAAATGAGTAGACACAAAGATAGGGGAATAGGTGATGTCCAGGAAAGGGTTTAAATTTAAAAAAAAAAAAAAAGGTAACATGGAAAATAATGATTAGTACAAAATTTTGTTTTCCCATTATATTGAAATTTGCTCTAGTGACTCCTGACTCCTCAGTAAAATTAGTTATAAAAGCACAGAATTATCTTTGCAATTTTGTAGTGGTGTGTGAGGTGTTTTCTAAAGTGTTAGAATTATTGTTAGGATCAATATCTCCTTTCACACCATTATAAAAATGCCTCTAGTCTTACTGCTTACCTACATAATAAACCAGTGACAATCCAGATTTCTGATAATCTACATCTGGATGTCCAATCTGCACAATGATACTTAGAATCTGAAGTTCTGGGTTGCAAAATTCAGAACATTTGAACAATGAAAACTATAAAGGTCAAGTGAAGATCAGCTATCAGCTCTCTGAAAAGGTGACAAGAGGAATGGGACTGCCCAGAAGGGCTTACTAAAACTGCAGAATCATAAAAAGAATAAATTGTTATATTAAACCACTAAACATGAGATAGTTTGTTGATCAGTAAAAAGTAACTGAGTAATTTGGAAGGAAGTGGGAGAGGAGCCAGCTCTATTAGCTGATTATGAAGACAAATGATTCTCTAAACATTTTTTCTTTAATAATGGTCTGAAGTGGGTCAGGAAGTATGAAGACACTAGTGTGGTGTTGGCTTAAGTTGGCCCTGGATACAGAGAGTGGAGAGGATCAAGGGAGTTTCTAAACTTCATTCCCAGCAAGGCTGGTGAATATGGACCTTTTTGAAAATGGGCTCTCCTTGTCCTACTATGGTTATTTATTTATTTATTTATTTTTAAGATTTACTTATTATGCATACAGAACTGGGGTACAGGTCAGAGGTGCGGGGGTAGAGGGAGTTGACAGGATTCACCAAAGACAGTGGGGAGCAGAACAGAGAGATCAACGAAGTACACTGCTGAGGGGAGCAACAGTGAGACAGGAGAGGTCTGCTGCACCATGTGGGTCAACTTCTGGGCGGGGATTGTGCTTAAGTGCTGTGGCTAACTTCATAGTGCTGCACTTTAACCCTTTACGCCACCAGGGAGGGCCCCTACTATGGTTATTTACTTTTAACTCTCCTCATGGTATGTAGTCACACATAAACTTCGAAGCACAACCCAGAACTTCAGGTTAGGTATCATTATACAGCTCTGTACAGCCTGATGTAGATTGCTAGGAATCTGGATTGTCACTGGTTTATTGTGTAGGTAGGTAGTGAGGCTAGTGTGGCATTTTTATGATGATGTGAAAGGAGATACTGATCCTAATAATAATTTTAACACTTTAGAAAACACGCCACACACATCACTACAACCCACCCATAAATATTATTTTAGGTTCACAGAAGAGGACAGTGAATTTAAGTAAAGGGCCTCATGTTCTCCATGAGTTGACATTATTTTTAACTTAGAAGTTCATTTAGAAGGCTTTAAAACTTAAATTTCTGGGCCCTCCCTGGTGGCACAGCGGGTTAAAGTGCAGCCCTAAGAAACTTAAGCTATCTCCGCGTGAGTTCGATGCCCGCCTGCCCCGGAGGTGATCCACATGATGCAGCAAACCTCTCCTGTCTTGACCACTACTCCCCTCAGCAGTGTACTTCGTCACTCTGCCTATTCTGTTCCCCTCTGTCTCTGGTGAATCCTCTCACCATCCCTGCACCTCTGGCCTGTACTCCAGTTCTGTAAAGTATAAATAAATAAATCTAAAAAAAAACCCACAAACTTAAATTTCTAACTTAGGGCCCTGCTTTCTGAAACAACAAACAAACAAACAAATAAACAAACAAACAAACAAAAAACAAAAAAACATCAAGTTTGGGGGTCAAATATTTGGGGGAAGGTTTTTTTTTGATAACAGTCTGGATATTAGAAGGCAAACTGATAGCTTTCTCCCAACTGAAGTATCACTGAAATCTCACACATACACACACAAATATTTTATAACCACACCCTCACTGGAAAGTCTACCTGCAGATCTAGCCTGACCAATCACACTACTCACAACACGAACCTTCACACAGAGGTCACTTATTTTCTACCCCCCTTACAGCTCTCCATGCCCCAACATCACTACCCTTAGTCACTGTTATCACCTATCAGTTTAGGCTACTGCGTGGAAATCACCTGGGGACATTATGAAAATGCAGATTGGTTCAGTAGTTCTGGAGTGGAACTGGAAAGTCTAACAAGCTCCCTGGAGATACTAGTACAACTGGTTTCTAGACCATACATGAGAAGCAAGGGTCTAGCCCAGCATTTCCTTGGCATGTTTTGAGGGGAAAAATGACAGTAAACATATACAAACCTAAAAAGTTAATCCTAAAACCTCAAACCACACTTACAATCTTTAGCAGTTTTATGTTAATATCAGTAATTATCTCTGAACACTTATATTCCTTAAACTTCCCTTTCCATTGCCCTGTTATGGTTAGCTCTGACAATGGTGTGGAGGTGATAATGGTGATGAAGAATGACTATGAATATGGAAATAAGAGTCAAGAGTTCCTCAAAACATGCCAAGGGACCATATTAGGAAATGCTGGGTTAAACCCTTGCTACTCGAATGTGGTCTAGAAACCAGTTGTACTAGTTTCTCCAGGGAGCATGTTAGACTCTCCAGTTCCACCCCAGAACTACTGAGCCAATCTGCATTGTCATAAGGTCCCAGATGATTTCCATGCAGGAAAGAGTTCCTATAAAAGTAAAAAACCTAAAATGGAGTGTGAGAATTTCAGAGTGAAAAGAAGAAGACATTTGCATTCTATGAACACTTTTCTTCTGTTATTATTTTTACTGAAAAGACATTACATCATTATAAGTTTCAGATGTGCATTATTCAAAATTGACATATCCAACACATTTTCTGAAAGCACTATATTCTACTTTTTGATTAAAAATTTTAGTTTATATCCTTGTCTAATTTTTCACAATATAGGATTTCCCCCCCCTTAGGTGTGGTCACCATAATTTTCCCACCAGCAAAGCAGCCCTTGATCTCCACAGTTCTGTAAGGACTACCATTAAGTTATAAGTGCCCTCTGGAACACAGGTGTCCATTTAAGTATTCCACAGACAATATTAGTATTCTGTTTCCATAGAAACATAAATCCTTTTAGAAGGAACTATGGAAAAAATAGCCTGACTGCCTTTACTTTTTTTTTTTTTTAAAGATTTATTTATTTATTCATACAGAACTGGGGTACAGGCCAGAGGCTCAGGGGCGGTGAGAGGCTTCACCAGAGACAGAGTGGAGAGCAGAACAGGCAGATCAACGAAGTACACTGCTGAGGGAAGCAGTGGACGGGTCAGGAGAGGTCTGGCTCGCCATGTGGTCACCTCCGGGGCAGGCGGGAATCAAACTCATGCGGAAGTGGCTTCAGATTCTCAGTGCTGTGCTTTAACCCGCTGCGCCACCAGGGAGGGCCCTGACTGCCTTTACTTTTAAACTTCCTTTTGAAGTGAAAACTAAATGAATTCTAAAAGTTACCTTCTTTTTAAACATTGTGTAATTTTTTATTGTGGCAATGCTATTTTAAAGCATGGTATATGATTTACATGTTTAGGTTTACACCTCTTCAGGTATGTTATCATGCCACACCCACTACCAAAGCACCCCATGATACTCTATAGTCCACTGTCCCCTCTTTGTGCTTGTCATCCTGCCCTTCCCGACTACTACCCTCAATTTACCTTCTATGTTATATATTGCAGCTACTAAATAGATCTAATCACAGGTTGTGGAAATATCACCACTGTCTAAGTGCAGAACATTTTAATCACTCCAATAAAGAACCCCATTCTTAGCAATCAGTCATCATGCCCCCCTACCTTCTATTATTAATCTACTTCCATTGCTGTGAATGTACTTATTCCACAAATGGAATATTATGGAACCACATAAATGGAATCTTGTTTATGTGTACTTTGTGTTTGGCTTCTTTCACTGAGTGTAATGTTTTCAAGGTTCACTCATATGGTATCCTGTCAGTATTGCCTTTTTATGGTCAAATAATATTCCACTGAATGTATACAACACAATTTGTTTACCCATTCATCTGTTGATAGACCTCAGAATTATTTTACCATCTGGCATTTGGGATAAAGCTGGAATGAACATTTGGTGCAAGTATCTGTTTGAGGACCTGTTTTCAATCTTTGGTGTCTATGTAAGTAGAAGTGCTGGGTCACATAATAATGCTAGTTTATGTCTAACATTTTGAGCAATTGCCAAACTGCTCTCTAAAGCAGTTTTACACTTCCACCAGCAATCTGCAAGGGTTCCATATTTTTCCCATCCTCCCCTAAACTTATTATTTTACTCCAAAAAAATAGGCATCTAGTAAGTATAAAATATTATTTCATTGTGGTTTTGGCTTGCATTTCCCTAAATGCCTATTTTGGGCATCTTTTCATTTGCTTGTACTTATTTTTATATATTCTTCGGAGAAATGTTATTACTTAAGTATTATTGCTTATATTATTGCTCTTGGTGTCCAATCAAAGAATTCATTGACAAACCTACTCTTTCAAAAAAGAAAGCTCAATCCTTTCTCCTTTCTCACCAGTACCTGCCACTGTTCTAACAGACCTTCTTCAGTAGAACTAATGACTTTTGAAACTATGTATTATTATGGACTGAACTGTATTCCTCCAAATCATATATTGAAGCTCTAACCCCCAGGACCTCAGAATGAGACTGTATTTAAGACTGGTATCTTCATAAGAAGAAGAGTAGGGCAAATAGAGAAAGACACCAAAAATGTGTATACACAGATTGAAGCAAGAAGTAGCCACTTGTAAATCAAAGAGAGAGGCCTTAGGAGAAACCAACCTGCAGATACTCTGATCTTGGATATCTAGCCTCCAAAACTAAGGTAAGTGATCTCTGCTGTTTAAGCCTCCCAGTCTGTCTTATTTTGTTATGTGGAGCTTGTATATTGTGGAATTTGTAATTTAAAGTGGAATTTGTATCTTGTTTTAATTGGATGTACTATGTTGGTAATATCAAAGAGAACATTTATTCTTTTCAGTGCTAATTTTAGTGTGTCAGTTTGCTCCATTTTTGGCAAAGGATTTAGAAAGCGATGAAAGTTTCTCTTCCATTTCAAAACTTTCCATCTGGACTTTGGATATTTTTGTGATTTGACATTTTCTGATCTAATTGCTGACCTAATCATGGACTCAGTGAGACAGAACTAATTTTTTTTCTAAATGTTTTATTTATTTATTTATTTTTTGGGTAGAACTGAGGTGCAGGCCAGAGGTGCAGGGTATCAGAGGATTCACCAGAGACAGAGTAGGGAATAGAACAGACATATGTACTGAAATATACTGCTTAGGGGAACAGCAGGTGAAATAGAAGTCTGCTGACCTTGTGGGTTAGCTCCTAGGCTGGGGGTTGAACTCAGGCTGTCAAAGTGGGCCTTCATGGTGACAGAGCTGAGACTTACTGCCCTTCCCCCCGCCCCCCCCCCCCAGGGAGGTTCTAGAACTAATTTCTATCCAAGTGAGAAATCTTTGCTTTTGTAAAATAATTTGAGGTAGGAAAATCACCTACCTCAAAATACCTAATGTGTTTAGGTAGTAACTCCAGTGAAAGAATTAAGAATCATTTGTTTTAAATATATTTTCTTTTACAGCAAAGTCCTTTTAAGTGTTACCTATCATTGTTGTTCTTTACTAAGTAAGCTTTAGTTTTCCTGTATTAATTTTGGTTATACTACTTACATAAAGTGGATCACATAGTCAGGATCCACTGAGGCACCAGATTCCAGGGGTGGTGAGAAAAGTGAATTCTAGAGAGAAAAGGGGAGTTGGGGAAGGTAAGTATGCAGAAATAAAATTATCATAATTGTGCTCTTTTATATTTGTGTAGCATTTTGTACTTTACAAAGCATTTTTTGAGTCTTTCCTTCAATTTGGCTCTGAAAAATTATATCTCATCCTCTATTCCTTGAAGAGTTAATAGAAATACTTAAATGTCAGTAGTAAACCCACATTTACAAAACTTTCCTTACTTGAGAATCTAACAACCTGAATTATGGTTAGTTTTATTTAATTAAAAAACAAGTTTCATAAATCATTCTAATAATGATAAACCCAAAGCTCAAACTCTAAGGGTATTCACTGTACATCAAATTAGGACCTTAAAATTTTGCACCTTTTGGAAAAGAACAAGTATTTATTAAATTAGTCATCACATGTATTTATAACCCAGATTTTTTCCAATTAGTCCAAAAGCCTGAAGCTATGAATTTAGCTTAAAGTACCTCAAGTTATCAGAGAATTAAGGCAACTACAGGAGGGAAGTAATTTTTGGATGGGGGGGTGTAGGTGGTTTTCTCCTCACCTAGCCAGTAAATTCTTAAACTCTCCCCTAAAAACAATAAGTAGTACAAAACAAAAGAAAGGAATTAATTCATCATTAAAGAAGATATGCAAAACAACATAAAGGAATTAATAGGAAAATAATGTTTATACCTCAGTGTTATTTTAAAATTAGAAAGTAGTCTAAACTTATCTGTAGGAAACATCAATGTATAATATACATTAAAACAATTAAATTAAAATAATTAAAGGACAAATGAAATTATAATAATAGCCATAATAATTTAATTAAAAATTCAATAGATATGAACAGTATATAAAAGCACTAGTGACTGAAAAAGCAGAAGAAATTATCCAATATGTGAATTAGATAGAAAATGGGAAATATAGGAGAAATGAAGAAACAGAAAACAGAGATTAAAGGTATACTATATAGTTGAAGTCTCAGAAGAGGAGAATGGCAAAGAGATAACATTGCTAAGTTATGAGCTGATAATTTTTCAAAAATGAGGAAACAGGTCCTCTCTGGTGGCACAGAGGGTTAAAGCACAGCACTAAGAAGCTAAAACCACTTCAGCATGAGTTCAATCCCCGGCCCTGGGGGTGACCCACATGATGCGGCAGTCCTCTCTGACCCACCCGCTGCTTCCCTCAGCAGTGTACTTCATCAGCCAGCCTGCTCTGCTCCCCACTCTGTCTCCGGTGAATCCTCTCACTGCCCCTGCACCTCTGACCTATACTCCAGTTCTATATGCAAAAACAAATAAATCTTTAAAAAAATTAGCAAATACAGTAATATTAATTCATGATGAGTCTCCAAGAGAACTAAAAAAGAAAACCGATTAATCATCAGTAAAAGTAGAAACTAAACGCTGATGGAATAATATCTTTAATATAAATAATAATAGCCAAGCTAAGATTCTTATATCTAATACAAATATCTTTTAACAGTGAAAGATACTGAATAAATAATTTTTTAAGCAAATAAAAACTGAGTAAGTCTGCCATCAGCTGAACATCATTAAAGGAAATTCAATAGGCATATGTTGGTACATTTGTCCCCAAAAATACTCCTTGGCAATAAAAAGGAATGAACTTTGGAAATCAAAGAAAACATTGTGCTGATGAAACAACTGAGTGATACAAGGCAATCTTAAAAGGTCATATGCTTTATGATTCCATTCACATGCCATTGTTGAAATAATTATGTTACAGGGGTGAAAAACAGATTAGTGGTTGCCTGGAGTTAGATTTGACTTGTGATTACTTGTATTTCTCCTGTAATGAACTACCACACACTTAATGGCTTAACACAACTAAAGTTTTTAATCTTTTATTCCAGAGATCAGAAATTCAAAAATTGGGCTGAAGTCAAGGTCAAGTCACCTGTACAGGATCATATATCTTGCCTTTTCCAGCTTCTAGAGATCATCTGAATTCATAGTCCTGTGGCTCCTTTCTCTACAAAATCCACACCCATATTACTCAACCAACCTCTGTCTCCATTTTCACTTTTCTGACCTTGACTCCTACTTTCCTCTTACAGTCACACAATTACATAATTCCCATTTGCAGAGTCCCAGACAATCATCCTAGTTAAAGATCCTTTATTCCTGCAAAGTTCCTTTTGCCATGTGAAATAATGCATTCCTATGCCAAATCTACACCAAAAGTGGTCAATGTTATTGTTTTTAGAATATTAATAGTATAAGTCTAAATAAGATCTTAACTTTTCATACTGTCCCCAGCTGGACTATGTTGAATCCTTAGAGGAACTTAGTGACAATACTAGTTTTGCCTTGACTAACCAAGACAAGCATCTTTTTATGGACTCTTGGCTTAAAATTTTCTATTCTGGTTGTTGTAAAACAATGCAGAATTTTCCTGAGAACACTACACTTTTAGCTCAATGAAGTACCTCTCTCCAAAAAAAATACACACTCAGATAACTCAAAATGGTACCTTAAACAGCAGCTTGAACTGATATCTCACACTCATTTGGGCTATATTAAAGTTCCTGCTGACCTTGTTCATCTCCTTCCTCTTCTTTCAACCTCTTTCTTCCTCTGGTTCTTGCACCTGTAGCTCCATGGATTCCTCAACATTTTGAACATGCTCTTCCCTTCAACTGAGGTCACTTCCAACCACCTTCACCTGATAAAGACTTGATCATCAACTTACATCTGATAATTTACTCATCTTTCAGCTCTCAGGTTAATGGTGTCTCTTCAGAGAGTCTTCATTTTAAAACCACCAAATGTTATTTAAAATAGAATTTTACTTCACTTAATAGACTTTCATAGAAAATTAATTTTATATTTACATGTGTGTTTCAGTTATTGGATGGTTCTCTCCTCACCTAGCCAGCAAATTCCATAATCTTGATATGCAGGGGAAATGCCCTGTGGCACAAGGGGTTAAAGCACAGCACTTGAAACTATCCACAGCTACTACAGCAGGAATTGGATCCCTAGCCAGGGCCTCATGATGCAGCAGACCTCTTCTGTAGTGCTCACTGCTCCCCTCAGCAGTGTATTTCAGTCAATCCCCTTGTTCTGCTCCCTGTTCTCTCTAGTGAATCCTCTCACCCTTCGTACCTCTGGCCTATACCCCAATTCTTGTAGCACAAATAAATAAGTCATTAAAAAAAGATTGATTGATATGCAGGGCACATCAGTCTTTTGTCTGCCTTATTTCCTACATGTAGTAGCTAACTGATACTAACCCCTGTTGAATAGATGGATAAACAAGTGAGGAAAATAAAATGTACCAAATCATAAGTTTTTAATTCAGGACACATTTTTCACTTACTTACATGTTTGTGGATATTTATCTAGGAGTGTTAACATTTCCTGATGGTTGAACATCATTTTCAAAGCTTAGGTTACATTTATCACATGTACATTCCAACCCACTGGAAATCCTTCTGCTTTGGTTGAATAAGACTCTTTACCTCTAGTAGCCTCTCAAATTTCAGTATTTTCAAAGTTCTCCCAGTCTCTTTCTTTTCTGGTAGGGTGTCCATGGTACTTAGCTGATTCATGCTTCCAAGTGTTCCCCAAAGTGCCAGGCTGTTTTTCAAACTTCTCAGAGTGGGCAAAGGTTTCTTAAGACACATAACCTAAAGCACTAATAGTGACTTAAGCTTTGTCTGTGTGGTTTGGACATTCAGTAATTTAAGAACTAGGGTACAGAACTATTTGTAAATTCAGTTCTGCCAATGGCAAATAATACCATTGCTTGCCATCTCAAACCACAAAATGACATGTGCATTATATTGTCTCACAGAATTCTTTTTTTTTTTAAAGTTTTATTTACTTATGAATACAGATCTGGAATACAGGCCAGAGGACCGGGGTGTTGAGAAGATTCACCAGACACAGAGAGGAGAGCAGAACAGGCTGACTAAGGAAGTACACTGCTGAGGGGAGAAATGGGTGGGTCAGGAGAGGTCTGCCATACCATGAGGATCACCTCCAAGGCAGGGATATAACTCATGCTTAAGTGGCTTTGAGCTTCTTACTGCTGTACTTTAACCCACTGCGCCACCAGGGAGGGCCGACTCACAGTCTCACAGAATTTACCTCAAATGAATAACAAAGTTTTGATAAGCTTCAAAAGTTTTTTTTAAGTGAGAAAATTGGGAGATATAATGAATAAAATCTCCTCACTGCTAACATTTTATAATCCCTGCATAATTCAAAGTACTCATGAACTCATCTTTTTTCCAGATAGTTTCATACTTGTTCTTGGGATTCCACTCCACTCTTATGAGAAACATATCTGCATATCATTATGGCTACTTTAAACATCAATTATTTTTCCCAAGTGAAATAAGTCTGAGCCATCAGTGTTTCTCCCTTTATTGCTTCTAGATGCTTTGCTCAAGATTCCATATGGGCCCTTCAAACTGTCTGTTCTTAG
The DNA here is from genome assembly GCF_000260355.1 of Condylura cristata. NCBI lineage: Eukaryota > Metazoa > Chordata > Mammalia > Eulipotyphla > Talpidae > Condylura > Condylura cristata. The sequence continues at coordinate 35,543,315 of NW_004567106.1, read as the reverse complement.
TTCCCAGACTTACTGGTTATTAGTACATAATTCACTGTGTTGTTGTTTCCATCTACCTACTACTGTCCCTTCCATAACTGGACACCATTTTTCTCTTTATTTGACAACTCTTAATTCAGACTTCTAATTTTTTTTTAAAGAATTATTTATTTATTTGTACATACAAAACTGGGGTACAGGCCAGAGATGCAGGGGCAGTGAGAGGCTTTACCAGAGACAGAGTGGGGAGCAGAACAGGCAGATCGACGAAGTACACTGCTGAGGGGAGCAGCGGGCGGGTCAGGAGAGGTCTGCCACGCCATGTGGTCACTTCTGGGGCAGGTGGGAATTGAACTCATGCGGAAGTGGCTTTAGCTTCTCAGTGCTGTGCTTTAACCCGCTGCGCCACCAGGGAAGGCCCCAGACTTCTAATTTTAAGGCCTGACATTGGGTATTCACTTATCATTTTAATTTTTGCTAATCTTATTGAGGATTTTTAATGAGATTTATGATTATTAGGCCCTCAGATTTTCATGATTGCTCTACATTTCAGCTGCATGGAGAACAAGGAAGGACTATCTTGGTAAGAAGATAGATTCTTTGGTCGCATTCCTCCCTTAAGTTCGGAAAGTCTGACGCAAGGTTTGGGAATTTGCATTTCATACAAGCATCTCAGGTGTTCAAATGAAAGCTCTGGCCCATGCTTTGAGAAATATTGGGGACTTTTGAATGAATTTCAGTGGATCTGTGAACCTCCTTAATCTGTTTATAACAGTCATTTCTATATTTGAATTAGAGCTCTGAGGTAAGATTTCATAACTTCAAATGGATTATTAATAAGGTCTTTGAGAGAAAAAAATTTAAAAAACTGCATTATAATGCTAAATATTTGTATGTATATCATTGTGGAATAAAAGAAAATCTGTAAGCTATCTGAGGATTAAAACAAACTCATGAATATCAAGCTCCTTCTTATAAAGTAATTAGTTTTAATTAAACAAACTATGAAGTTATTATAGATATTAAGAAAAGCAAATATAAATGAGAAGGAAAACATAAGCCCATAACCCAGAAGTAACCACTGTTAATATTTTGTAATATCTTCTTTAAAGTAATATTATTATAGAGAATCCAATATATGTATTTTACTGCATGAAACATTCTTAGATAAAAAAGACACAAATTTTCACATTGATTAAGTATGGTAAATACCACCACCCCTGCCTATCCAAATCAGGACTGAATAAATTCTGGAATGCTAGAGCTTTTACATAAAGCTGGTACCCTTCTGGAAGAAATGGGTAATTGTACACATTCTCCTATATTCATTGTAATAAGAAAACTACTAAACAAATAGCTATATAATTTTGCTTTTGGTCCCTGGATAGTTGTATAATTCTAGGTAAGTCACTTAATATTTCTGGACATCTCATCATTGACCTTTTATAAATATAATAGCATGAAATCTTTCTGAAGGCAAAAAATTGGAATGTGATATACTGATGTTCCATTAAAATATGCATGTGGGTATAAACAAAATATATTTACATCTATATATGAATATATACATCATACACATGCATTATAAAATTATTACGTCATTTGGAAAATTCAATATTTATGTCTATATATGAACATATACATAACATACATATGCATCATAAAATTATTTGTTGGAAAATGCAATAGAATGTAAAGAAATAACAATAATTCATAGTCTTATAGTCTATAGGTAACAGGTTTTATCCAACTCTTTTCATGCATAAACATTTAAGCACATAATTCACTGTGCTTGAAAAAAATCTAGCTTGTGTTAGAGACATCCAAAGTATGTCAGTAAAATGATAGCTTTCCTATGCTGGATTTTTATTTAAAAGCAAATATTAACTCTAAGTCTAGCATTAAGTCCGGAAAAACTATGTAGGTAATGAAAAGGTATACCAATACAGTGCTGATATGCAGATTATCCAGTGCAGTTCTTATAGAAGTTACACATAATTTGTATATGTCTCCATAAAATACAATGAAGAATGTTTTAGAACTTTGACCTTCGATGAGATGTCATATACAAAGAAACAGAAATCTGGAAAATGCAGAGCTGACTTGATTATATCTGTATTTACATAATGCTGGATAATAAGTAGTGCTTAATAAACATTTACTTTGTATAGCCTTTTGCCCAATTACCTAATCACATATTGGCAACTATGTAACAAAAACAAAAGGAAGTGAACCTTAAGCACACTAAACCAGAGTCCAGAGTATTTGGAACATTAACATGAAAGCTATGATATTGGGTGGCCAGTGTTAATAAAAATATCAAGTTGCTTACTCACAATAAACTATTTCAGTTAACCAATTTGGGTAGCACAGGGACTCGAGATGAATTTGCCTCTGAGAATGGTCATAATGATTATGGAAAGGGATGGGTAGTGGAAAAGATTTGTGGAGAAACAGGTTGTACAATCAGTCTGGGTTGCTGGTGAAAGAGCAAGGAAAATAAGGGGAACACAGAAGGGTTTCCTGTAGGAGTAGGTGTTAAGAAAGAGTAGACCGTAGATCAAGGAGGTGGTGAAAATCACTTTGTTTTCGAAGGAGTCCCACGTTTCCTGGAGTACTGTGAATTACACACATGCCAGCACCACTCCCTGTCCCATGGGGTTTCTGCACAGCAAGAGACAGTGTTGCAATGAGCACTGTTTTATGAATTCCTATTGAAAACGCACAGGGAGTTTCTCAGAACTCTAAAGAGGGTACTGACCATAAGGCTGAGAGTAGATACAGACACTATATTAGATAGGAGTAAAATGCAGATACAATTTTATTTTCCAGATAACACTGAGAAGTATCTTGGGTTTCAATGAGTAGGTGGAGAATACACAATCTGTTAGTGGCAGAAACTCCCCATGAATGGTCCAACTATACTGCTCTGCCTCATCCTGCACTCATCCTGACAGTGATCCTTCTATGGGATCATGAGGTTCTCCAAGGCTATTCTGAAATCTATTGACAAAGATTCATCATTTATTCAAGATTATTGTAGTCTCATCTGGATAATTCTATCAGGAGAAATGACAGATCTAAAGTCTAAGTGACTTTGTCTACCAAGATAGTCCTCACAACCCAGAGGCAGGATAGTGAGATATTTTCAATATCTTACATGAATTTGCCTAATAAAGCAAGAATACAATGTTGAGTAAAAGTTGATGACTACTGTATATACACAATACTATGATAGAGCAACTTTAGGGTTCTTTAAAGATGTTAAAGTACCCTTAATCTTATTACTTTAGGACAATTTTGTTTGTATTAACCTAAGAGTGACTCATTTGAAGTTTTGCCATAAAACTTCAAGTTGCCAGATATTTCACACACACAAAAGTTATTATTATGGAAGTACTCTCATGTTCTTTTAGCCTTATTAAGTCAAATGTTTTCTCAAAACTATTTTGGATAAAGTAATAAAAAGAAGCATCAAATTCATAGCATCTCTTCCTAATACTTACTTTCACCATACGGGTAGAAAAAGTTACCTTTTATTGCTTTTCATTTTCCTAAAAAGTAATATGGAAATGCATATACCATAAACTAAAAATATTACTCAAGAGAACGCTCTTTTAAACATACTGGAGCAGCTACTTCTAAGAAGACCCTTAGTTTGTCTTTATCATAAATCCCTATTATTGCTATCCAACTTGTCTGACTTCTGAATATGTAGTACTAATGAATTGGAAACCAGTTATCTTTCAATTAATTTTCTTAACACTTCTTATAAGGAACTTTCATAACATTTCCTGCAAGGATGCCCAGCTGATAAAGAAGGACTTCTGTACTTTTAAGGTGTCTTGAATGCAGGAATTATAACAATAATGGGGCCCCTAGGGGTGCTTCCTAGCAGCAAGTTTTTTATTTTTTTCCCTTCAGTAATGAATTCCTTCTTGAAAAATATTCTTCGTTGTGTCTATGTTTTCACAGTTTATCCCTGGCTCCACAGCACTTTCTAGCTTATATATCCACAATAGTTTTCTACACCAAGAGAATCTTAAGAAACAGTGTGCTGTAGCAGAAAGAGCTGAAGGAAATCTTCCTTCTAGGTCCTAATGACAGTGAGGGGGGATGTAGCCGTTTGTTTTAAAAATGGAGAAGCTGTGTTTCACCTTTAAAAATTTCAGTTCCGGCCCTCCCTGTGGCACAGCGGGTTAAAGCACAGCACAAAGAAGCTTAAGCCACTTCCACATGAGTTAGATCCCCACCCACCCTGGAGGTGACCACAAGGCGGGGCAGACCTCTCCTGACCTGCCGGCTGTTCCCCTCAGCAGTGTACTTCGTCGATCTGCCTGTTCTGCTTCCCACTCTTGTCTCTGGTGAATCCTCTCACCCTCCGCATCTCTGGCCTGTACCCCAGTTCTGTATGAATAAATAAATAAATCTTTAAAAAAAAAATTCAGTTCCTCTCCACATTCCTCTTTCCATCCACTTTCCACCTTGTATAACTGAAAAATCTTCATCAGTTAGCAGTTAGCAGTATCTAATCATCTCTGTACACATCAATACATGACGCTCACTGTCTTTTGCACAAACCATTATCACTTTCAGAGTGAAAAAAACTAAACTAAGAGATAGGGTTTTTTTTTTTTTTTAATCCTCTATTGTTCCTTTCAGAATGTTAGTGATTTGGTAGATGCTAAATAAATACTGATTAGGGGGTTCTTCAAGGAAACTTTTACTTTATTGGTATTCAAAGACTAGTGATGGAAGCTGTAATGTATTTCTCTTAGGGGCACGTAAGTAAGCCAAAAGAACTGGAGATGTAAATAAAGCAGATTCCCAAAATTAATAAAACATTAATCACTGATTAAGTATTCACTTTATTTTCCATACAATGAAAATTATCCAAATTGGAATTTCCATCAATGAGAAACAAGAATTTGATTTCCAGACTGAATAGACACTGGTGACAATGAATTAGAATATATTCATAGAATATACTGTTTGACTGGTATGTCTGAGCCCTCAGGATGAGTCCCACCCCAAATCACTTTGAGCTGGAAGCCAAATGGCATGATTTAACCTTATTCTTCTCACACATCTAACTAAACAAGGGTTTTTCAACTTTAGCAGTTCTGACATTGGGACTGCATAATTCTTTCTTTTAGGGTGCTGTCCTATGTGGGATGTTTAGCATCATACACAGTAAATGTCAGTAACATTTTCCTTTACCGTTGTGATAATCAAATTCTTTTCATATGTCCCATTTTAAGAGATCATGAGATGTCTCAAAATCACTGTCTTTTGAGAATTACTGTTTAAGAATGTGCTGAGACAGTACCCAATGGTGCTATTTAGGCCCATTTATGGCTAGATTTTTTGTTGCCAGGATAAATTTGCATTCAGTAATATCATTTCCACATAGTTTGATTAAAAATTTCTTTTGATGACTTTTGAAAATTTAGGTTTGTCACTAAAGTAGATAATTGAACTAAGGTTGATAATTCAGTACCCCAGGGCACAATGAGTCACTACAATGAAGAACATAAGATATAATTTAACAAAATCTTTTCTAAGCTCTAGGTTTGCAGATCCAAATGCTTATTTAACATGTCTTCTGAAAGTTTCAAGACCACTGAATTGTCAACATACTGATTTTGAGCCACTTTTTCTCTTTAATTTTATTTTTTGCATCATTTTTCATTTTTGTACAATGTGTGCTTTCTCATCCATAAATTTTCCACCAACAATTCACCTGTGTACCATCACCATAGTCCCTCTTCCCACTTCTGTTGTGTTCCTTCCTATTCCCTTCTCACTCCCTGCAAAATGTCTTTATTTTATAGTTGTCTGTTGATTTTGATATTTACTTTATTATAATTATTCTTTTTTTTTTCCTGATCCCTTATTTGGATCTTCTATATTTTTCCTAAGAGTGAGACCATCAGTATTTTTCTTTCTGGTTTAAGCCACCTTAGAGGGGACCTAGCTACACTTGATGTGTGTCCAATGAGCTTGAGGTTCATGTGAAGTGGTGTGGTTAGAGGTGACCAAAACAAAAAAATAAAAAAATAATTAAAGGAAACCACAAATATGCTAGCTGAGATGAGACACTTTAAAGATACTTAATGGATAGAACTAAAGTAAAGGCAGGTATGGAATATAAGTGGAAGGGCAATTGGTGATTGTTAGAAGTTTCAAAGAAAAATAGATGACTCCACCTGACTCTAAGGAATGATGTTATCTTTTCAAAGAAGCACAGTAACCTCATGAGCTTGTGTTAGCAAAGTAGCCAGTGACTGGAGAATAAAACAAAAGGTTTACATCAAATTACTCCCCTATAATTGAAATCTTATTTGCATAGCTTTCATGTCCCAAGTCTTTATATTTTACTATGTATAGATGAACTTCATCTTCCAGATATTACGAATAGCAGTTTAATCATTATCCCTGCACTGTAATATGATGGTCGAATGTAAAACTAAGTAATGCATGTAATGCATGACTCTCAGACTTTGTAGAACACAATTTCATCTCTCAGATATTACAGAGGGTATTTCAGACCATACATTTCAGATCACTATAAATACTGTCTTCATAGGTACTGAGGAAAATTTTACTTTTAAGTTCCATAATCTTAACAATTTGTGACATAAGGAGTAACTTCATCTCACCTAATGGCTGACATCTTTATCAAACGACCTTCCTGGCCCTCCCTGGTGGCACAACGGGTAAAGCACAGCACTATAAAGGTAGTGGCAGCTGCTTCAACACAAGTTTGATCCCTGCCACATGGCTTGGCAGACCTCCCCTGGCCTGCCCACTGCTCCCCTCAGCAGTATGCTTCATCAGTTTGCCTGTTCTGTTCCCCAGTCTCTCTCTGGTGAATTCTCTCACCACCCCTGTATCTCTGGCTTGTACCCTAATTCTGCATGCATAAATAAATAAATCTTAAAAAAAAAAAAAAAGACCTTCCAAAAGTACTCAGTCATTTTAAGTGTTAGAATTTAATCTTAGTCATAAGTGTAATAGCCAAAACAAAACAAGCAAGAAGCGGAAGCTTAGAGCAGTTGCAAATTGTTAAAGGTGACAGGATGAAATGGCACAGAATAAGATGACACTTTCCCTTTTGTATAAACTCATAGTGGAATTCTCTGTTTGATTTTATAGCCTCTTCCTTGGAAACATAAGGCTTTTGAAAAAGGCAGGATGATGGTTAAATACCTACAAGTATTTTAAATAATGTAACACCTTCAGTATACTTCAGAGAAAATGTACATCTGTTTTTGAATTGACAAAGAGCATTTTAAGACATACATAAGAATATGAAGCATAATCTAAAATGGAAAATAAGTTAGAAGACGATATCCAGTACTTATAAAGGGGACAATCTGCAGGTCATACTCAAAATCTAACATTTTATTCTAAGAACTGAATACTGACTGATAAACTGAAAATTTTTCCATTGTTAGTGGTACATTTTATATTGCTAGTTATAAAAACATGGAATAACAAGTGAAAAAAGATTCAAATGTTATCAGGCATGAAAAACATAATCAGGCAAATCATCCACAATTCCATAGAGGATAACCATTTTCTCAGCTGATTTTCAAAGTAAGAGTCTTGATAAAATAATTGACCTAGTAGCAAATGGTTTATTGATTAACCTCAAATGATTATTCATTAGAAGGCTGATTACAGTATTTTTTTTTTTGTAAACTAGAATTAAAACTACACTAAATAAAACTGGTTTTCCATGGAGGAGATACACACACACACACACACACACACACAAACATATACATACACATACATAGACACATACATCATTTCTCTAATTTCTTGGTGGAAGCTATTTATTTGAGAAGTCACCAGATACCCACTATCATGAATATTATGCAGTATATACATTAAAAACTTAGTATTAATATATATTTATATTGAACTTACTTGAACACCTATTATGCATTTTGATGAAAAATAAATTACACACTTCTGGGGATCATCCATACATCTTCTTATTATATTTTAAAAGATTACCTTTTATCCTTTGCATAGTCAGGTCTTTGTTCCACTTATTTTCATTCAGTCTCATAATCTTTTCTCTTTCCAAGAACCCAGGAATTTTTGCAGAAATATCTTGTTTCCTTTTAAATACATACCAAGATTAGCAGAAAGATAGTGAAGGTAGGGGACCTAAATTTCTATGTCACCAACAGGCAAACGTTTTTAAGAGGTGCCAAAATTCACAAGAGGGGCAAAGTAGCGTTTTTATTATTACAACTTTGTAGAAATCTTAATGTTTCTTAGACAGTACAGAGGGTATTTCATACCATACAACATTAGGTGTTTATTACTGAATGATAGCTTTTCTATTGTTCTGTTTTAAAACACTTCTTGTAGTCCGATTTTGGCATTATCCACAACACAGCACTTACACACTAAAAGAAAAAAATGATTGTATCTTCAGAAATTACTAGTTTACAATCCCTTAGCTGATACCTCATTTGCCAAATATGTTTCAAAATAGATGACTTTTCTCAGAAAAGTGGGGGCTGCCATATGTATTAGGCGAAGGCTAGAGCAGCACTGTATTTATTCAAACACACATTTCTGTAGAAAACTTACGACTATTTCCACCAAATAAATATTCAGTAACATGCCTCCTCAATTCCAGTCAGGTCACATTTTGCCACTGTGTTAGAGAAGATAGATAAAGGATTGGGACCTATAATGATGTGTGTGTGTTTTGATATAATGACATAATTTTAAATCTAGTTCTTTATATTTGCTATCAAGTTCAGGACCAGTGTAAATTATGACCTTTTCTCCCAAAAAATTGGTCAGTGTATTTAAAATGAAAAAAAAAAAAAAGGGGGGGGGAGTATTATTTTATTTCCTGAGGTAAATGAAAATAGGTTAGTCTACGAAACTAAGTTGACTGTGTTTCCTCTATAACTCGTCTATCTCTCTCCAGTTAACAATTCCATTTCTTCTTGTGACAGTAAAAGATAGCAGATCAACCCCAAGCTTGCGGTGTATCACTGGGGGCTTCCTGTAGAAGGTTAGGTAGAGTCCTACACCCTACCTTGGGCAAATTTCAGCCTCAGAGGTTGAAGGGAAAAAGAGACCAGGTAGAACCTGTGCGGTTACTGATCTCTTGTCAGGACATAGGGTGAACAATAAAATTCCTTTAAGGGGTTAGTACATGAGGGGGTTGGAGAGGTAAGGGGTTGTGTGCAGTAAACGTCACATTGGGAAGGGAGTGTAGCTGCTGATAAGCCAGAGCTTCGACTGGAAGAACACGGGAAACAAGTCGCCGAGTCTCGGCGGAATTGGGTGAAAATGGCTCTGGGCTGTTTCTGCAGCAGCCCCCAGAAGGTTGGGTACCTGCGTGGGCGAAGCGCACACCAGCTCGGAGTCCCCGGCTTGCCGCGGGGCCGCCGTGTCCTGGGCCAGGAGCACTGTGCTTCCAACGCAGCCTTAAACTGATACCTCTCGCGGCTTGGACCACCCAGCCGTGGGCAAGCCTGAGGCGCGCAGCGCGCACGCCCACGAAAGGCGGGCCCGGCCCCACTAGCGCGCAGGCCCTGTTGGTCCGAGGCTGCCAGCGTGGGGCGGGACCCTCGTGGTTTTCGGTCCAATCCCCGCGCCCCCGTGGCCGCGGGGCGGGACTCCTCGCCTTGCTGTCCAATTCCTGCTCCTCCGCCGCCCTAAGGAAGCGGGTCGGGGCGACTGTCGCTGTCGCAGAGTTGGTGAAGCTCGGGCGGTGAGGACATTCAGGCCCTCCTGCTTGGGTAGAGCTGCTTGGGTCTCCTAGTCCTCAGGCTCTGGGACTAGGGCAAGTTAAATTGGTAGAACAGAATTAAGTAGTAGAACGGTGGAAGAACCAGGGCTCGGCCGTTGTCATCAGGAAACTCCCGGCCCGGATTGGAAAGGTGCCACCGAGGTTGGGCCGCTGGGCTAGTCCCTTTTGGTACATAGCTGGGTTTTCTCACTTACTGGCCTCTCGAGTGAACAGAGCTGCCTATGGATTGGTTGGAGGCAGGACTTCTTTCCGACCTCTGGTCGCCCTCTGCTCCTCTAGCCTCTATAGCCAAGCACTCGTATATGTTACCCTGCCACAAACTGCTGGCACAGATACCCTGGCAGCGGGAAGTACACTGTATCTCCTTCTCTAATGGAAGGTTATATTTGGTTAATCCTGAAGTAGTTTTTCTCCAGCTTTTAGCTGATGTACTTTTTGGAAGTGTTGTGATTTCGAAAAGTTTAGCTGTCAAGCCCTTGATTGTCTATTTTTAATATCCTTTCAGCAGTTTTTATATGTTTTGTTTTTTGCTGCAGAGTTAAACTTGTTTTTTTCCTTCCCACAGTCACTAATCTAGTTGAAAACTCATTGAGCTCAAAACGGAATTTTGTTGAAACAGTCTCCTTCCAGTGCTAAACTGTTTGCCTGAGGGTTCTGGTATGTGATCATCTATTCTTTTATTTATGTTGATTCTCTGTTCCACTTTGAGTTTGCATCTTACTGCCCCCAGAAAAATCACTGTAATTAAACCCAGTCACCATTTTCTTCTGAAGGTGTATATACTTCTTAAAATAATATTATTTAATAGTCTTGGTGGTTGAGTACTCAAAACAGGTAATTCTTCATGAAAAATTTACATTTTTAATGTGTTCCCTTGATGAGTTAAGATTGTAGTGGGCATGAAATTTGCAGTCTTGACCCCTTCTAGAGTCTATGAGTATCAAGGAAGTACAGAGAGAATGGCTTATCTTTTCAATATATATTTATTAGAGTACTATTATTTCTATAGCAATCTGTTGCAAACTTTAACAGTTGAAAATAAAACTAGCATCTCACAACTTTTATAGTTTTGAAGTTTTGGTAGACATATTTGGGTACTCTGCTTAGGAGTTTAAAAAACTGGAATAAAGCATTTGATAGGTGGGTCTGGAGGTTTGGGGGAGGAATCTGTCTCCAGGAACATTAAATTATTGAATTTAAGGTAAATTGTGCTATGCAAAAAATATAGAACTATCACTGAAGTAGTCATCTCAGAGTCACAGGTTCTGGGGATTCAAAAAAGTAGAATCATGGTGCCATTCATTATGCTTTGCATAATATGGTCATCTCAAACTAGGTTACTTTGTTTTATAATGTGCTTTTGTAGGCACTAAGGATAATAACAACTCTAATTTTATGGTTATCTTCTCTCTATATAAGATAATTCATTTAAAATTAGTTGCCTAGGGCGTTTGGGTAGAAGTTGGCATATGGACCCAGCTTTACCTTTCTATGAGATCTGAAGCCATGTTTGTGAGATATGAAGAAACAGGAACAATGAATTCTTGGTTAGACCTCATTTTTGGATTATCTCTTTAGGCTAAGCAAACCCTAAATAAGAGAAATCAAAATACAGTGGCACAAATATGTTTGTTGGTTGTTGTGTGTGTGTTTCCAATATATTTAGAGGGAGCAGTCTAGGAGTAGTAGGAAGAATCTGACAACTTTATACATAGCTACTATAAATTGGTCCAAGGTGCTGTTCCAGTTGGTACCATTGCTTAGGTAAGTATTAAAAAAAGACAGCATGGGGAGAACACAGGTAGCCTTTATACACAGAAGGCCACAGTTTACACATATATCACAAAGCTGTACTGGAGACTTCGAGTAAGCATAGGAAAGATACAGCCTATGACTGTATAGCCAGGTCCAACTTAGGATTCTGTTAAGAAGTAGAAACTTCACATTGGCTGAAAATAGTCTCTGTGGCACCCTTGTTTTTGATCATCTTTTATTGTGTAAACTATCTGTATTTTGTTGGATTTTGCTATTAGTTTGAAAAATTCATATTTTAAAAGACTGAAAATTCTTGTTTACTGTTAAAGTTTCTTGATTTATGAACTGGTCTTTTAGTATGTAATTTAATTTATAAAGACATAGTTGAGAAATCATATAGCCACATGCTATCTGAACAGTTAGGTTACAATAGCTTGTCTTGTGATTTATGTATTCTGTAATATTTTGTGACTGTAGCTTGATGACTCATACCTCTTGATATTTTATTCTTTTAAAGTTCTTTCAGTCCAATACTCTTTTTCACAAATGTAATTCCTGCCTGCCCAGTTAGGTTTCCGCAGGTGACTAACCCTTCAGCAGGTAGCTCATTCTATAGAGAGAAAATTATGACCTGGATGAGTTGATTTGACCGCAGATAAGTTGCAAAATCTGAACTTTGGTTTCTTCTAATGTAAAATGGCACTGATTTACAGCTTTCCAAGAAAAGATGAAGATTAGGAAGATAAATACATTTAATACCTACCATAGTATTTAGCAAATTGTAGGTGTCAATAAATTATAACTATACTGGTCCCATTGATTGCTTTTTGACTTGTAGCACTTAATGTCTACATGCTTTTCTTTTTAAATTGATGCCTTTTTCTGACACATTTATGATTTTCTTAGAACTGAGACCAAGTCCTGGATATATTGTGATCCCCAAATATCGATGTAGTGAATTGGATGTAGCATATATAAGCCTATTTATAATCTTGAAGTTGTAAGGGCTTTGTTTCTTTAGTTTTCCTATTGTGATTATCATGGAAAATCAATTGGCTAAATCAACTGAAGAGCGAACATTTCAGTACCAGGATTCTCTTCCATCACTGCCTGTTCCTCCACTCGAAGAGTCATTAAAAAAATATCTTGAAGCAGGTATGTTTGTAATCTCTTAGTAGTATTAATATATTAGCTAACTAGGAAACTCAAAACACTTAGAAGTTGGTGTAGTCTAATTGCTTTCTCCTCTAGGATCATGATAATTAAAGTATCCTTAAAATATCCCCAAACCTTTTCTTTTTTTAAAACTTGATAGTACTATATAGGCTTAAAATAAAAAATAGTACTCTCTTGCCTAATTACCTCCAATCTCCTCCCTTAGTCATACATTTTGAAATATTTTATTCTGTTTCTTGTATTTCTTTTGCTTCTGACTCCGTTTACATAGAAGGCTTTTGCCTTAACTATCTGGAAATCCTCAGTCATTCATACTAAAGAGTCAAATATGAAAAAGAAAGGGCTTCATAACTAGTGTGTCTTTTGATGATCTTTGTTAGGCAATAAGACAGAGATCAAGCAGTTCCATTAGGGCATAGCCCAGTATGATTATTCCTTTCTCTCATATTGAGCAATTTTCTAAAGAGTTCTCTCACCTTTTTTTTTTTTTTTTTTTTTTTTAGAAGGCATCAGCCTGTACACTCATGTTTTGGGAACTAAGTAGAGTAAGTGGGCTGGCAGGATCATTTTTCAGCATGTGCACATTTGTCCCTCTTTTTTTCAGTACAGGCTAGAATATATGCTTTGCTTGTTTGGTTCAGCTTTGGAGAGTAAGCCTCCATAATTCTGCTAGTATTGGAAGGAGGTTACCTTGCTTTATAGAATGGCAAAGGAGCTCTGTAGGAGTTTGTGTGGCTGGATAGTTGCCTGACTTTTGCTTCTAAAGGCTTCTACACAGTCCTCTTGTTTTTGACCTCACCTTACCCCCTGCCTTTTGAACTTCATGTGCCATGAATCTCTCTGGTATTGCACTGGGAAATGAATTTGCTTCCTGATTTCTGCTTTACTCTACCTTTTCTCCCACTATCTTCCACACTCCAGATCTGCAAAGTCAAAGGCCATTTTCTCATGCTTTTTTTAGTTGACCAAACACTAGTTTAACTTGTCTGCTATCCACTGTTCTTTCATTTTCTTTATCCATGTGGGTTTATACCTTTAATACTTTATTATCATTTTATTTTCTAGAAACAAGAAATGTATGCATTCGCTTCATGTTAACTGATATTTTGTAATTTCTTTTTCTCATATTACCTGAAAATTCTAGTTTCTTTTTTGAGCAAATTCTACTAATTTTCATGTAGTAAACTATTATAATTTAATACTTGGATCTCATATTTAATAAAACCATTAATTGTTTTCTGTAAGTAAGTCTCAAGATTGTGAAAGCAATAATAATTGAGGTGGGTTGCTAGTATTGGAATATCTAAATAACTTAATACATATTTTTTTCTTTATAGTAAAGCCATTTGCAAATGAAGAGGAATATAAGAAAACTGCAGAAATAGTCCAGACATTTCAAAATGGAATTGGAGAAATATTGCATCAGAAGTTACTTGAAAGAGCAAAAGGAAAAAGGAACTGGGTATAGATGTTACTGCATTTAAAATTAGAAAATTGGTGATACTTAAAGTGAAAAGTAAAAATATGCATAGCTTTCACTTTTAACTTATTATTGTAAAGATTCTTGCAACCATTGTTGTCATAATCATCATAAAAAATTAATAAATCACTTGCCTTTGGAGAATTTCAGATGTTGTACACGGACTCCTCTCTTTTATAGAGAACTTGTTAAAATATGTATTTCCTGGGACTAGAAATTCTGATTCTGCATTCTGGAATGGAGGCCCAGAAGTCTTCATCATAGAAACTACTCTGTGGTTCTAACATAAGTGATCTTGGATTATTCTGTGCCTCAACTGTTCTATATCTTTGCCTTGATTATTCTGTGCCTTTCACCTAGAATATTAACAGAGAAGGTTTGAGATAACGCATCTCATAGGGCAAAAGTCCTGCTATGAGAATCTATAACACGCTGAGAACAGAAAATGTTGAAAAGAGTAATCGATGTTACCCCTAGATCATAGAGTAGCATAAATATTGGGGCTTCCCTTAACTCTCTCACTGATTTTCCAGCCTTGTGTGAAGCCAGATGATTACATATCACCCACATATGTAAGCATTCCCCATTTACCTGCTTGCTTCTTTGATCTCTTTATTTTTTTTTTTCTGTTTAATTCTAAATGAAAATAAGACTGCCTTTAGAGCTAGGCTGTACCTTTGTGGTGTAGTCCCTCTAGGCATCTCATCGCACCACACGTGGACTCTGAATAATCTTTTTTAAAGACACTGTAGATTGCACTTCAGAGAAACATTTTGTTCAGCTAATCATGATAAACGGGCTTGTCATAGAAATATTTAAATAGTGCTTGGGAGAAGTAGGGTCACTAAAAAATTGCAGTGGAGAATGATTTTGAGAAGTTTTATTTGGTTAGGTAGCTTGAGAAACATTGGCATAATAATAATTGAGGAACTCAATAATTATTTTCCAAAGAGAATCTTTCTGACTTCTTCTGCTCTACTGCTTCTCTTGTAAGAACCAGGAGATGAGTCTTTATAATTAAAAAAACATTGCTGTGGCCTAGAAGTAATGATTGTAACTGTTTCTTAGTTTTAGATATAAAAAGCAAGTTGACTTTTCCATCAACCATTGGTACTATGATAGAATAATAAAATGTTATACCTTTACACTTTCCTTTATTTTCCAGTCTTGAGCCTTGAATGATTTTAATTAAAGTTGTTCTAACTGAGTCCTTTTCATTTATATCTTTTTCTGAATGGTTATAGTAAAACATCAGTTTCGTGGAAAGGGCTTCAAGGAATTTGATGAGATTTGCTCACCTAGACACAAAATTCAGTTGCATATTTTGAAAGAGGGACACAGAAAACAATATTAGTAGAAATCTAATTTAGTTTTAAGCCTACTGAAAAGTTTTATGTTTCTTATTTAGTATTTCAGTTTTTGCTTAAAAAGCAAAAATTCTAAATGCCTTAATAATAGTAAAATGAGGTAAGAATTTTTTTTAATATCTATTTTACCCAAGTACAATATGAGGAAATGTACATTTATGACTTTTACATTTGCTATCTCTTTTTGTCAGTGTTGTCTTATTTCATATTTTCGATAATAAAGGTAAACTCAATAGAGTTTAAGACCCTATAATCCCAAAAGAAAGAAATCATCACGGTAGTGTTTGGGGGGACCTCCCTGGTGGCTCAGAAGTTAAGTCTCAGCACTATCAAGCTGTTACTAGCCATTGTAGCATGAATCCAATTCCCATCTGGGGAACTAACCCAAATAGCACAGCAGACCTCCCCTGTCTTACCTGTAGCTCCCTGTTGTGTATTTCTGTTAATCCACCTGTTCTGCTCCCAACTCTGTCTCTGGTGAATCCTCTCACAGCCCCTACACTCTGGCCTACATGCCAGTTCTTGTATACGTAAATCAATAAAAACACATCTTTATAAATATTTTTTTTGGTATTGAAGATGATTTAGATTAAGAAAATGTGTTCCTAAATGTTGAAGAGTAAAGAAAAATATCTTTAAGTATATCATTTTTTTTATTAGAAGTTATGCACTTAAATATTATATTAAGATCTTTAAGCTGATGTTCATAATTTTTCCTAGCTGGAAGAGTGGTGGCTGAATGTTGCCTACCTGGATGTTCGTTTACCATCACAATTAAATGTCAACTTTGCCGGTCCTGCAGCCCATATTGAACACTACTGGCCTCCGAAGGAAGGCACTCAGTTAGAAAGAGGAAGTATAAATCTTTGGCATAACCTGAACTATTGGCAGCTCTTAAAAAAGTAAGGATACTTGTATGAGCTTATAAAAGATTTACCAAAGGTCTAAGGTGGCAAAATGTTAAAAAGTTTAATTTACTTATTTGGGGATGAATACTACATTTATAACTATTTGGTTTATAAGTTTTAAGTTTGAATTCTGAATCAAAATACCTTTTTTTTTTAATAGAGAAAAATTGCCTGTTCATAAAGTTGGAAATACTCCTCTAGATATGAATCAGTTCCGAATGCTATTTTCTACCTGCAAAGTTCCAGGAATTACAAGAGATTCAATTAAGAATTATTTTAGGACTGGTAAGTAGAAAGCACTGGTACTTTTAAAAACATTGGTATTTGAGAAGTCTTGCTGTGGTTCCTAATCTGACACTGGAGCATGCTATTTTGAAGAAATATTTCTAAATTAGATTCTGAGTAATACTAGGCTTTCTGTGGGCCTTATTGGGAATAGATTTTCTAAACTATGCTTATTTGATTCTTTGCAAACTTGATGCTGTGTTGCATATTTGAGAATTTAAATTTTAGTTAAAGAGTACAGTTACAAATCAGAGTGTTAGAAAATTTGTAGCATATAATTTGATTTTTCCTCAAAAGTCCTGATATGAATAACACACTGTGAACCCAGTATCTGCTGAAAACAGCAGGTAGACATTATGGCCAGTTTAGTAAGATCAGCTAGAATACATTACTTGTGAAGATTAGTACAAAGTTAGGTAAGAATAGGAGCTAGAGATAGGAAGCTTGATTAGTGGGAACTATGCAACCCCCAAGCAATAGCCCCTGGTTACTCCACCCTATTTTGCATCTAGCAATGATAATGCATCCTGGACAACACATCCCTACATTCCTTCACATACTTGCCCATCTTCTCTGAACCTGGTTCTAAATAAATATGAGACTACCCATGGGTTGGGCCTGCACTTTTTAAGTTATAAGCCCTTCTAGGATCTCTGACTTGGACTTCAAGTATTCTTTCATCCTGCACTCCTCCCAATGATGCCACCCCCAGAGGTGACAATGAGGAAGAGAAAATTGACATCGGAATAACAGTAGCAAAGAGGGACAATAATATGTACATTAGCTAAGAGCTAACATACACATTGTAGACTTGGTTTTGATTTAGTATTTATCACTTACAGTTATGTCTGTGGTAACTCTTTTTTTTTTAAATAATAGAATAGTTTATTTTTACATCATTTTGTTCCTTTTTCCATCTCAGTTGTAATCCCCGTGGGCTACCCATCACCAAATCACCCGTGTGCCATCACTTTTGTGCACTTGCTCCTCCTACCCCCATTTTTGATCCCATTCCCCACTCCACTCCCGTAAAATGTCTCTGGTATACAGTTGTTCATTATTATTATTTTCTCTCTTGGTCCTTTATACTATTGCTATGAATAAAACCATCTAGTATTTTTCCTTTTGTTTCTGGCTAATTTCCCTAAGCATGATCTCTTTCAGCTTGCTGTGAGTGGCATGAGTTCATATTTTTTGATTGCTGAGTAATATTCCATTGTGTATAGGTATGTGGTAACCATTTTAAGGTACAGTATATAAAATGGGGATTCATTAATTTAATTATGTGCCTTGTGATACAGGGTTTTAAACTGATATGTTTATATTCTTGAATGTATGGCTGTGTGAGGAGGTGTAGATATGGCTAAAACTGAGGAAATACATAAACATGAAAAATACCAGAATTAGTGATGAATTCAAATCAGTAACTGGGTGACTTTTATAGACTAGGTAGTCAGAGAAGGCTTTTCTGAGAATCTGCGTAAGATAGATAAGCACAGGAAAAAAAAAAAGTATATTGTTTTGTTTAGTTCAGTTGGTCTCTGGCCATAAATTTGAAGGATAATTTATGTAGAGCAGATTAGTCAATAGGAAGAGGGGCAGTTTTAACAGGTGACTAGAAAATAGAGCATATACTACTTTGTAATTTAGTTAAGGCTTCAGACTTTTAGTTAATATGAAAATAGATACCATTGGTGGATTTTAAATTTTTTTATTATTTATACTTTATATCATTGTTCATTTTTGTGCAGTGTTTACTTTCTCTTCTCAAATGTAATCCCCTTAAAATGGTTCACCCGTGCACCATCACCATAGTCCCTGTGCTCTTCTCTCTCCTGTTTCCATCCCTCTCCCTCCCTACCCCTGCAGAATGTCTCCATGGATTTCTAAATGGACAGGTTTCAAGAGCATGCATTTAGTTCACAGTAATTGAAATTCTAACTAACTTATGAGTACTTTTGTTCATATGATGTATTTGATGAGTATTTGATAAATAATGCAGCAGTGCTACTGGATATAGTGAAAGATTTAAGTTTTGTTTTTTTTCTCTATTCTCTTTCCAGAAAGTGAAGGGCGTTCTCCAAGTCATATTGCAATTCTGTGTCGAGGCCGAGTTTTTGTCTTTGATGCAATGCATGAAGGAAGTTTGATCACCCCACCAGAGATTCTCAGGTTTTCAAGCTACTTTCTTGAATTTTGTTAGATTTTAAGCTTTTGCTTAAATTAAAAAATAAAATTTCAGAGATACCTTTTTATAAAGTGATAGTACATAAAAAAGAATTTTATATATGTTGATTTAAAAAATCGATTTCTAGTTTAATTTTTTTGGAGGACTTTTTAATGTCTAAAAATCATAATTGAAACTTTGAAAAACTTATAACCCAGTGCATGTCCCAAGTCCCGTACCCTGTTCCTAGAGGAGGGCATAGTGCTGCCCACGCCATGAGCCAGGACTATGCCCTGCAATGTGTGAGTCACTGTGCTCGTAGAAGAGGAAAACCCTGACTCTAATACTTGCCACAGAACTAATCACTGTACTAGCTTGGTGTAGTCTGTCCTTTCAGATACATTGCACTGAATTTATATGCATGTTAAGATTTCTTTAAAAAAATAATATATATGTATATTTCATACAAACTGTGTATTAGGTACATACAAGTAGCATGCCCATAAAGAAACATATAGAGTACGTATATATAGTATTACTTTGTGTATGTATTTTTTTTAACATATAATGAAAAAATGTAGAATGTACATGGAATTATTTGATGAAGCCCCCAGGTACTCACCTCAGAGTTTCAGTAGTTGTCAACTCCTAGCTTTTTTTTGTAAACTCATAGTTTTGTTTCAACTGTATCTCTTGTGCTCTTTCCTCACACACCTATGGATTATTTTAAAGAAAATTTCAGACACAGTATCTTTTTCTGGTAAATATTTCCTTGTGTGGGTAAAATACAAGGACTCTTACATACATTAGAAGAGCTACTAAACTAAAACATATACAGTGTTGTAAACTGCTATCACCACACTGAAAATAATTTAAAAATATTTTCATTAACACTTTCCCTACCCACCAAAAAACAGACAAGAAAAATCTTCCACTCTTTCAATTAGCCTTCTATGGAAATTGTATATAAAAGACAGAAATTCCCAGTCTCCATAGCAGTTGCATGGGGAACCTTAAAAAGAATACAAACACTTAGCACCCAGGCTCTGAGAAAACAATACTCTGAATTAGCAATTGTGTTATGATGGATAAAGATAAAATATAGGGAATTATCTGAAATTATTTTTTTTCTTTTAATTTGTAGGAGGGCTGCAAAGAGATAATTTTTTTTAATGTACATTTAGTTTGAGTTGTTGGCAGAAATTGAGCTAGAGATATTCTGCAAGAATTTAAAAATTTTGTACCGGAGACTTAGAGAAAAATTTGGGCTGGAGTTTGAAATCTGGTTGTCCATCCATTACATAAAGATGATAGTTGAAGCTATTTTAAAAATAGATGAAATTAACAAGAGAGAAAACTGTAGGGAAACCACTGACATGAATTTGGGGGAAGCATACATTTGACACTGGAAGAAAGTGAATGGTAAATGACAGAGCCTTGAGCAGTCAGTGAGGTAGGTGGTCACAGTGGAACAGTGTTGTAAACTGCTATCTCCACACTGAAAATAATTTAAAAATATTTGGCTGCAGAGCCTGACAGAAGATATTTAAATGTTATTATGAGTAAAATTAAGTCTGAAATAATCTACTAGGTTTTTTTTTTTATGGTGTGCTGTTGGAGACTTAAATAAGCTATTTACTGATTAAGTAAATTTAGAGAAAGGGGGAAGTTGGAAACCAGGTTGTGAGGAAATATCAAGTCCAGCGTATTTTAATATATGATTCTGAAATGTAAATATTGTTAATACAAATCTTTGTGTTTATCATACCAAAAACAGGTGTATGGATAGCACTTATTATTCCAAATTAAAGGAAAGAAGGATTGTTCTAGTTATCAAATCTGTTTCTCTTTTTATCTCAACAGAGAATTTTTTTATTTTCTGTTGAAGTAACACATTTTATAAGAGAATTTATTTTTTTCAAACAAATTTGTGGAGGTGTGACTGACATGCAAAAACTGTATATTTCATATATGCAACTTGACTTGTCTGAAGACAAGGAAGATAAAACCCAGAAGTGGGATTAGTAGATCATATAGTAATTTTATTTTTAATTTCTTGAGGACCCTGTTTTCTATAGTGGCTGCATCCAATTGCATTCACATCAGTGAAATGTAAGGGTCCCCTTCTCTCCACATCTTCACCAACACTTTTATAAATACTTGTCTTTTCAATAATAGCCATCCTGACAAATGTGAGAGGTACATTCAGTTATTATTAATATTTTGCCATTGAGTTTTAGGGAATCTCTATATTTTAGATATTAACCCTTAACAGATGTCTGGTTTGCAAATATTTTCTTTCATTCTTCAGGTTGCCTTTTTTTCATTTTGTTTCTTTCACTGTGCAGAAGCTTTTAGTTTGAGGTAATCACACTTGTTTATTTTTACTTTAGTTGCCTGTGCTTTTAGTGTCAGATTCAAGAAATGATTGCCAAGACCAATGCTGAGAAGTTTTTCTCCCATATTTTCTTATAGGAGTTTTATTTCAAGTCTTACATTTAAGCCTTTAATCTATTTGGAGCTGATTTTTGTGTATTGTCTAAGACAGGGATCCAATTTCTTTCTTTCTTCTTTTTGGCCTGTGATGATCCAGTATTCCCAGCACCATTTATCTGAGAGAATATCCTTTCCCTTTTGTGTAATCTTGGCACTATTATGGTAGGTCAATAGTTAGCTTTATATGTATGGTTTTATTTCTAGGCTTTCTGTCTGACCCATTGTTCAATACATCTTTTGAATCCTATAACTTTGTAATGTATTTTGAGATCAGGAAGTATGATGCCTCCTATTTTGTTTCTCTTATTCAAAATTGCCCTGGGCTGTTCAGAATTTTTTTGTCATACCATATGAATTTTAGGATTTTTTTTTCTATACCTGTAAAGAGTGATTAGATTTCTGGTAGGTAATATAGTAAATCTATATCTCTTGGGGTAGTATGGAAGTATGGACTTAACAGCAAAGATTTGGGTAATTATGTGAGCTTTAATTACCAAAGCTAAGATGCTATTTTAGATTTAACACATTTTTCTGGTGACTTCACTCTGATAATAATCGCCTTTTATAAGCTGACCATTTCCCACTTAATATTACCAAATCAGGGGGCAGGAAAAATTTCATAGTCAAGACTTATTGCTGGCAAGTATTTTCCAGTACTACATGGTGGTAAACAGGTAGATTTTACGATGGTAGCATTCAGAATTTAATGTCTATGCCCACCATAACCACAAACTGTAGAAACTTTATTTGTACTTGAAGCAAACTTAGTAATGTGCAAAGACAAGCAGGGAGAGGCAAGGCAAGTTTTCCACCCCCTGTAAGAACAGATGTTACAGTGCTCATCTGCTCCATGAGACACTATTGTCTTGAAATAAAGAGGAGGACATTTTGTAGCAAGTAACTTACTTCTTCATAAGTGTTACAGAAGTAATGAAGGATCAGATGAAATGATGCAAATGAATAATTTTATTTTTCCAATTATGAATGATGAAGCCACAAATAAGGGATGGTGACCAATAGTATCATTAACCAAGTTAACTAACTCACCCTGAGAAATCCTAGGAAGCTTTAAATAGAGGTAATTTTCATCATGTACCAAAAACCTCTGCAGGTTTTTGACTAGTGAAATTGATTTTTTTAGTGATAAGAATTACTACCTAATGTGACCTATTTAGAAGGACATAGTAGCTAGTGACATACCTGTGCTCATTTGTAACCCTCTGTACTTAATCTTCCATAAGGCATTTGACCTATATCCGCAAGAAATGCAACAGTGAACCTGATGGACCTGGTATCGCAGCATTAACTAGTGAGGAGCGAACTCGATGGGCCAAGGTTGTAACTCTTTTCTTTTCTTTTTAAGACTTATTTATTTATTCATACAGAACTGGGGTCCAAACCAGAGGTGCAGGGGTGCAGACACAGAGTGGGGAGCAGAACAGACAGATCGAGGAAGCACACTGCCGAGGGGAGCAGCTTGGCGGGTCTGGAGAGGTCTGCCAGGCCATGTGGGTCACCTCCGGGGCGGGGGATCAAACTCGCATTGAAGTGGCTGCGGCTGACTTGCAGTGCTGTGTCCTAACTCACTGAGCCACCAGGGAGGGCCATAATTCAAACTTTTCTTAATGAGCCTTTTCCCCAGCAAACTATTTTGAGTTTTCTAGATATGTTGTGTTCAATATGTGACATTTAACCATTATCTCTTTGACTTTTAGGCACGAGAATATTTGATTAGTCTTGATCCAGAGAACTTGACTAAGTTAGAAAAAATTCAGAGCAGTTTATTGGTATATTCCATAGAGGATAGCAGTCCTCAAGTGACACCGGAAGATTACTCCCAGGTACTTACCTATCTTCATCTGTTACTTCTTCCTGCAAATTCAGTTGGTGTTCTCGTGTATATATTGAAGATGAGAAAATCTTTTTTCTTTTTTTATATGCAGCTCATAAAATTTTTTCTTAGTTGTGGTGTCTACATGTTCCAAATTGAAGCTTATACATAAATAACACTCAGCAAATTCTTGCCACATTGTTCAGGTACATTTAGACATATTTTGCATGCAGTCTAAAGTAGGAATGTTGTTTGACTCTCACCTATCATTGTTTCCCACTTTTTTTTTAATTGCATGTATAGAAAATTTGACAGGACACGGGGCCAAATGAGTTTCTCATGCCAAAGGTGACATGAGAACCGCCGTATAATCTGTACAGGTGGTGCCTAACACCTTACATGTCGAGTTCTGTCCTAAGCATTATAACACTCCTGAAAGGAATTTATTATTAAGTTTTGAGTCTCATTTGTTTAAAGGTAATTGTGATCTATGTAATTTTTCCCTCTGGGACAACAATATTATTTTGAGAAATGATAAAATGTAGTAGTATATATGTAGAAGTCTCATAGTCTTTTGAAAATAGTTACTAATTTTTTTCATACTACATTTATCTATATTAAATAATAGCTACAGGATTGAAACACCTGGTACCTTAGAAACTAAATTTTCCTCTTCTTTAGCTATATATTTTTTAAACAGGAAATTCACTAAACTTCTTGGAGAAGAATATATTTTAATATAGTTTTTTAAATTGCAGTCTACAGTTTGAAATACATTTATATTAAACCTACAATATATACAAACACATGTGTGCCCATACACACATAATAGAATTTTCACAAAACTTTTTATTTGTCATGTAGCTGTAATTAAAACTATTTTATTCTTTCTTCCTTTAAATAATTTTTATTGTAATGCAATAAAGTGATTTGAAGACTAACTAATAGGCCAAAATTTATCAAGGTCTCTTACATTACTCAAGTTGGAAAAAACTTGCCTTTCAATTGTGTGTCCTCTGAGCATCCATGGGTATTATACCAGCATTCTCTTTTCCGATAGGATTTCTTAACTTGAGATTTTGATAAATATCTAAAGCTAGGGCAAGAATAATTATTACCACTTGAGCATGACTATTAACCATTTTTTAAAATTTGGTTTACCTGAAAAGGAAAAATAAAAAGTTAGACCAAAAAGTACATAGCTAGATAGAAAGAAATGTAGATATAGATAATAGCTGTATAGATAGGCAGTTTAAGTTATAATTACATATAAATCAAAATTAAAGTTATTTTAATTTGGAAGTATTTTCTTTCAGGCAACTGCAATGACCCTTATTGGAGATCCAACAGTGCGTTGGGGTGATAAATCTTATAACTTGATTTCCTTTTCTAATGGAGTATTTGGCTGTAATTGTGATGTAAGTAAACGACTAAAGTGTTTTTGCCATTTAATTTTTTAGGTTAATTTAATAGCAATAAAATACAAAACTTAGACTGTACTGTGACAGTATAAATAAATAATTTAATTTAAATTAAATTTCATGACTTTAGAGTAAAAGGTTTACTTTAAAATTTGAGGGAAAGAGTATAGGACAACTTACTTTCATTTATATAGTACAGCTAACATTTGGTATCTATTAGTCAAGTAGAATTTACGTATTTTTTTTTAATGAAGAAGAAGGCTATTAAAATCCTCTGTTATCTGTTGATAATTATAATCTATTTGAAAAGATACTGAATAGCATTGATTGTCTATGCACAGAAAAGTATTTGTAGCTATGTTCTAAATTTACCTAGTAATTTGTAGCTTGTTTCCTAAAAAGACAAGTGATCTTTGAAACTTTAAGAGTTGTATTCTACTGTATGATAACTTGGACAGGATGTTATATAGTTAAATAAGCATAAGTTGCTATCCTCATCAAGAAGAAATCATCTTTCCTGCTTACTTCCAGACCCTTAGACTTTTCCGGTCCATTCTAAACTGAACTTAAAATTTGTCACACTCCCTTGGTTGCCTTGTCTTGCTTCCCTGGTTTAATAGTTTAATTGACCAATTTTATATAGGTAACTTGCTTTTCCAGTTTTTACTTTTGTTCTTATTTTTTGTGTTTTTCTATATGTTAAATTGTTCAAACTAGATGTTATATTTTAAATAGGGATACATTGCTGTTTTCATCAAGAAGTCATTTTTCCTCCCTTACTCCCAGACCTTGTTCTACTTTGATTTTTACTAAGAGCACCAACATTCTTTAAATTCAGCATAAAAATAACTTTAATGATCTTTTCTATCTCTGAATAAAGAATATTGGCCCCATAATGAGTGTACATCTTAGCACAATTGAGATTTTTTCCTCTTGTGTGTGAACTTTTATATGTGCATGCATTAATATCCACAACTATTTAAAAAATCCACTTGATATTCTGTTTCATGTAGGTTTCCCTTATAACTGAAAATAATTACAAAAAATACAATTTGATCTATGTAAAACATCATTAGTAATGCTACATTTATAGTAAAGCTATCCTTAAACCAAAGCCATGTTGCTGTTCTTTTCTACTGGTGCTTGAATTTGTGCTTTTGTGATTTTACTGTTTAATCACATTCTCCCCTCAGGATTTAAAATGCTGGGGTCAGGTCTTTTGTCTTTAGTATATAGGTTTTGTTGTAAGGTTTTGTGAAGGGCACATAGAAACATGTAATAAACAACAGTTGTTAGTAACATCATTTCTAGTAATAGCTGTGGAACAGGTTCTACAATAAGCACTTTAGAAGTATTATTAAAATCATTTTTCACAGCAGCTATATGAGAAAGGTTATTATTATCCTCAGTAACAGATGAAGGAATTTACGTAAAGAATTAAGCAGCTTTCTCACAGTTGCACACCTAGGAAATGATCCAGTTTGTACCCAGTACCAAAATCCATTTTTAAATAATATTTTAAAACATGTTGTCTCCATATAAATGAAACAAAAAATTAAAAGTTGTTTGAACAAATTCAGCACCAGAAAAGTATTTTTCATATTTCTTATACATATTTTAAATGTATAATATTTTTAAATTGATTATTAATTTTACACTGAGAAATAGGTGGACATTTAATTAGAGATTAATGCAGTTGTCTTAAGTTAAAATATGTGATATCTGTGAAAATTCTTTCTAAAGGTTTAAAGCATTATGCACTGTGAGATGCAATTAGAAAAGGGGTGTTTGTCAGTGACCATGAGTATTGTTGAGTATTGCTGACAGGATAAGTGAGCTGTTCAAACAACATGTACTGACTCCATCATGAGTCATTCCTAATGTCATGACTGGTATCTACTTGGTAACACTATCTTTCACTTCTGGGTCATGAAATAGTGTAGCAGAACTGTGTGATGTTAGAGTGATAGACACTTAATTGCTGCCTGAAACTGGTCCGAAGTTTTAGGATCCCTTCTTTCTCTCCAGGGCTGAGCGTCACATTCAGTTCACGGGTTGTAATGGTATACTGGTAGCATTAACACAGGGGGAAAAATCTGATATAATTGTCATCAAAAGAACATGAGAAAAATAAAGCAAGAAATTTGTCTTCCAAAATAAATGATGAAAAAATTCACTAGGTACAGCTCTTTCTCTAAATTAGCTGTCAGACCTGCAACACCCCTGTAATTCAGCCCATTTACCCACATTCCCTAAATTTATATCTGCTATGTCTGAACTCTTAGAGATATATACCCAAAATCATTATACTTTTTAATGTTTACCAGATGTGCCATATGTCTTTACCTAAATTCACCCATCCTCAGTATGACCTTCAAGTAGTCTGCCTTCTCCATCTTCTGCTCTACAGCGCTTTAAACCAATACCAGAGCACCTTAGCATTGCACATGTAGCCTTGCTTGACTTCAGGACAAGCAGGAGTTGTTTCCACTTGATGGTTCACATTTACTTTATACACTTCTCTGTCACTTCAAAGGCCCCAATTAGGTGTTTCCAATTTAAGTTGTTTGTTCTGTCTTAGAAGATGCAATACAGCAACTACTGACTATAATGTGGGATATCCATACCTTCCTCAATTAAGAGACCAGGTATTTGAAAATTGCATACTTTATCATGTGTTAGAAGGGAGGGAAAGTGAAAATAAAATACTGGGGTAGATTTTTACCTTGACATTAAATCTTCAAATTCTTGTGTATTTTCATTTCAGCATGCTCCTTTTGATGCAATGGTGATGGTACACATCAGCCATTATGTTGATGAGAAGATTTTAGAGAATGAAGGAAGATGGAAGGTATGCTAAAGAAATATTTCACCCTTTTTTTCCTAATAATTTTATTGATGTACTATTTTTTTAAGTGTTCCCTATTTTCAGGGTTCAGAGAAAGTACGGGATATGCCACTTCCAGAAGAACTTGTTTTCACTGTAGATAAGAAAGTACTAAACGACGTCAGTGAAGCTAGAGCCCAGTATCTCAAGCAGGTAGATGTTACACTTTTTTCTTAGTAATGCTTCTTCTTCTAACTGCCATGTACAGAAGCTTGACTATTATCCAAGTGTGACAGCAAGCACATTTTTAAATTATAGCTTTAATACTGTTAACTTTTTATGTCTGACTGCTTTAATGCAAATAATAATTGAGGTATCTTTTGGCTTTTCTCTTTAAGTGATTTTTCACTGTTCCATTTAACTCTTTTTGTCAGGCATCTGACCTACAGGTTGCAGTGTATGCCTTTACGTCTTTTGGCAAGAAGCAAACCAAAAAGAAGAATCTTCACCCCGATACATTCGTTCAGCTTGCTCTTCAGCTGGCCTATTACAGACTTCATGGACGGTAAGCACCATTCATTCTTCATTTTTAGAATCATGAAGTTCAAGGGAATAACTTTAGCTATAGCTATTCCATCCTAACACCCATGTTTTTACTAACACTATTCCATTTAGCACTGTGCCCTAATCTGTGCTTCCATCATTATAGTAGACTTTAAAAAAATTAAACTATGTTTATTGAAGTAGTTTGTTTACATCATTATATCTTTGGGGACTATAGGTTTAAAACCCTACAAATATATTTTCTCAGCATGTCTGCAGTCTACAGTGCAGTAGAGTTTTGATCTGTGACAGATTCACAGTCTTTCCTTGTTTTTCCTGGCCTTAGTACTTTCGAAGTGTCTATCCTCTTCTAGAGGGACTTTGCTACTCTGTGAAATTCAGATCTTTTGATTTTTCTCTGGCAGCTTCGTTTGCTAATGGGTTCAGTTTGCTATAGTTTTGTACATTATCCAGTCTTTATTCATTTTTAAAGTAGAAGAGATAATAAATTGTGGCCTTCTATACCCTAAGGAGAAGTGAAAGCTCCTTGAAATTGTTTTCCCCCATAGTTATCTTTAGATGGAATGTTTAAATGACTGCATTTCATGTAGTCATCTATATTGTCAGGCTGTTTATTTTGCTTCAACTTCTGTTTTTGTTGTTGTTTTTTTATCTTCTTTTGAATTCATAGGGCTTTTTTTTTTATTCTTCCATTTTCATCTCCATTGTTAGCTTTACTTGAGTTTTTTTTCTAGTAGTTACACTAAAGTTTACAAAATACATTTGGCTTTCTCTACCTTCAAATACTGTCCATGTCAAATATAAGAACCTTAAGGGAAAATGCTTCTATTTTCCTTCTCCCACTATTTGTGCTGTTGTTGCCATACTTTATACTTTTAAAGATTTGTTTATTTATGCATACAGAAGTGGGGTACAGGCCAGAAGTGCAGGGCCAGAGAGAGGATTCACCAGAGACAGAGTGGGGAGCAGAACAGGCCGACTGACGAAGTACACTGGGGAGCAGTTGGCGGGTCAGGAGAGGTCTGCTGTGCCATGTGGATCACCTCCTGGGCCAGGGATCAAACTCATGCTGAAGTGGCTTTAGCTTCTTAGTGTTGTGCTTTAACCCACTGTGCCACCAGGAGGGCCCTGCCATGCTTTATACTTTTATATGTGCCAAACCTCTCAGTGTTATTACTTTTGCTTTACACATTCAATCATCTTTTTTATTGTAATAAAAATATGTAACATAAAACTTGCCTTCTAACCCATTTTAAGTATAATATTATATTCAAAATATTATGAAACCATTGCCACTTTTTAAAAAATATTTTTTATTCAATCAAAAACTCTTTATACATTAAGGAGTAATGCTCTATTCCCATACCATTTCTCTAGCCCCTGATAATCTCTAATATACTTCTGTCTCTATGAATTTGCCTGCTGTAGATATTTCCTATAAGAATAAAAAAATATGTCATTTTATATCTAATTTGTTTCACTTACAATGTTTTCAAAATTCAATGTTGTAGAATCAGAGTCATTTTTATAACTAAATAATATTCATGTGTATATGCATACATATTCACAACAGATGTATAATATGCATAAACACACACACACACATACCATAGTTTCTCTGTTCATCTAATTGACATCTGGGTTGCTTGACCTTTTACCTGTTGTGGATATTACTGGATGAACATTTGGTGCAAGTACATGCTTGAATCCCTATTTTCAACTGTGTGGTTGTGTAGTAATTTTAACTTTTTGAGGAACTGTCAAAATACTTCCCATAGTGGCAATGCTATTTTACACGCCCATCAACAATAGACAAATTGTTCATTGTAGTTGTGAACTAGTGTCTTGTGGTTTTTGTTTTTCCCTAATGACAAATGAGGTAAAGTATCTATTCTTGTGTTTTGCATATCTTGTCAAAGGACTATTCATGTAATACATTTCTTATCTTATAGCCCTGGTTGCTGCTATGAAACAGCTATGACAAGATATTTTTATCATGGCCGTACAGAGACTATGCGTTCATGTACAGTAGAAGCAGTTAGGTGGTGCCAGTCCATGCAGGACCCTTCCAGCAGTGTGAGTATTTGAAAAGAGAAAACTAGGAGAATTTTCAATTGTTTGAAAGCAACTTTGACCCTTAACTAACATCTTTGAGTCAGTTTCCCTGGATAAGGGAAATACTTTCAGTATTTATTTCCTCGAAGTTTTCAAAACACTTGTTCATACATGGAAAGAATAAGAAATAGAGAATTCCTAAAAAGCTCATTTGTATACGTCTTTAAGGAAAATATATCCAGTGCCTTAAATATTTCACTACTATTGATTTAGCTTTAACGTAACACAAGTAAAGTGCAGACTCTTCCAAAATGCCTTTCAGAGAAAGCTTTCCTCCATGTGGTTCAGTGTTGTAGCAGCCACACATACCTGTTATATATTAGAATCATGAACAGCTTATGTATCTTGCTTTGTACTTTTTCTAAAAGCACTCATACAACAGGGTAGTTTCTTCACACTGCTGCTTTGGTATTGCATTTGTTTCCCTAATTTTGACACCATACACGTGTTTATTTAATTTCATGGAAATGTTTCATTACTGATTTTGTTACAACTATGCTTTATTTTCATATCCTAGTTGCTTCTGTCTAAACAGTTGGTAATGTCACTTCAATACTGCCCACATTTCCTGTTTTCCTGTCTGGGAAAGAAATCATCAAGCTATGTAGCATATAGGAAAGTCAGTAGAAGAAATGAAAAGACATGGAAGTATTTGTTTCGAGGTCTTTCTAGAAATCATCTTTTCTCTTAGAGAGTACCCAGATCCTAATTATATTGACTTCAGGTTTTTTTTTATTTGTTTTGTTTCTGTACAGTATGCTATTGAAATGTCTTGATTTTTAATGCAGCTTCTTGATCAGCAGCAAAAGATGTTACAAGCTTTTGCAAAGCATAATAAAATGATGAAAGATTTTTCTACTGGAAAAGGTAGTGATGTTGGAATTATTCTAACTTTTAAAAAAAAATTCTTTCTTTTCTTGAAAAATTTTTTCTAACCTCAGACTTGGGATTTCATTGCAGGATTTGACCGCCACCTTTTAGGTTTATTACTCATAGCTAAGGAGGAAGGCCTCCCGGTCCCAGAACTCTTTACAGATCCACTCTTCTTCAAAAGGTGATATAATGTATAGTATCTAAGACCCATACTGCCTTCAGTTTGCTTTTTCTTGAATGTTAAAAATTCTTCAGCAACAGATAAACTTCTGAAGCCTAAATATCTTTTCTTTCTGCCACACAGTGGAGGAGGTGGAAACTTTGTTCTCTCAACAAGCCTTATTGGATATTTTAGAGTCCTGGGAGTTGTGGTTCCCATGGTACACCAGGGTTATGGAGTTTTCTACCACATCAGAGATGACAGGTGAGGCTCTTGTTACTTTTACTTGCGAAAGCATACGAAACCTATCATTTTTGTTGAATGTCTATCTTTACTACATTACAGTTCTCATTGAATTTGTCATCTGTCACCTGCCACACTTATCCACACGTGTTATATTTGTGTTTCACTGTTCTGCTTTTGAGGTACTTGTTTAACAGTCTTTTGGATGTTTTGTGCAGAATACCATTTAAGGTTTAACTCAATAATCATATCGCCCTCCTTCTCAAAAAGCAGTATATGTGTTAACATAGTTGTACCACCTAAGGTAGTTCATGGTAACTTCAGATAAAATTTGACTGTCTATTAATAATGTGGTATTTCATGTAGTCAGTCATACTAATAATGAGATTAAGTTATAGTAAGAAAAAGTGTTTTACCAATTCAGAGCATTTCATTTGGGTTGTAGGAAGTTTGATATAAGTTTGTACAAGAAAAAGAAAATAATGAAATCTAAGAGGTGATTAAAAGGTAATATGGAATTGATAACAAGGCTTGGAAGGTTCTTTCAGACAATCTGGCAATCTCTTCATGATGTCTTTCACAGGATGGGAGACTTTATAAAAATATTTCTAAGATGGCTAATTTAGCTTATTCGAATAAGAAGACAGTGGCTTGGAGGCACTTCAGATGGGATGCAAAAAATTAGAATGATAATATGACATTTCAGTTTCTAAGATATTATTTATTTATTTTTTCTTCTTAAAGACTTTGCAGTCAGTGTTATTTCTCAAAATTTTACCCATCTTTCTCTGTGAAGTGTGATTTGTGTATTTTCCATTACACCAATGGTACAATACTTGTTAGCAGCTAAGTCCTTAAATGATACATTCCCATAGCATTCAATTTGTGTGTCCCAATTTATAAATTAAAAGTTAATTGATAAAAGTTAACCATGGATCTTATTATCCATTTTAATAATAGTCAGAGGTCTAAGATCATTAGACACAAAGACTAAGTAAGCATTCTAACATACTTCCTGAGAAGTAATGGATTCTGCAATGGATTCCAATTTGGATCAAGGTATACTTCAGTTCTCTGACATAAAAAATAGGCATTTAATGAGGCTTTTGACTGTTTCCAAAGTATACTGTATATTGATTGTGTATGCTATTACTAATTTAGATCAAGTTGCAAATCTTTTTGCATCTTTTTGTGAATTTCACCTTCAGTATTATTTCAAGCAATTCCCAAAGCCATTAAATGTACTTTGAGATACTTTAACTGTTGAATAATGTGTAGCCTTATTGATTTCCATAGTTTAACTACTTCCCTACTACCTCCAGTTTTCTATCATTACAAGTAATGTATAGTATGTCCTGTTCATTTCATCACACCACTGCAAACTCTATGCATTATGAAACATTCCTTATAAATTAGATAAGCAAAAATAATTTTAATTCTTTGTTTACTTATGAAGCAAACATTTTTCCTTTATTGGCATCTGTGTACATTTTGTGAATTGTGCATCTAGAAAAGATTGCTATTTGTTTATATAATTTTGGAAAGCAATGAAAAAACTTTAAAAATATAATATTTTAATAGGAATTAATCTTTGCAAGGAATTAGTTACTACTAAATAGATATTTGAGAATTATATACACTGTATAGGTGTATATGACTAGTGATAATCAATCACTAGTGGGAAACAAAGCAGAATTTCTTATGTGTTCAGTCCTGAATATCTGTCAGAAAATATAATCCATTCACATTGATTTCATTGTTATATACTTGGCCAGAACATGTTTTTATTTTATTCTGCTAATGTAAAGTACCTGTCAAAGATATAATGTACTTTTTTTTTTGTTACGTGAAAATTGCATGGTTTTGATTAAAACCAATATTTTGGTTTGAATTTGAGCTTACTGCATTTTTTGCTATAGAAAATTTGAGTGTCTGGAAAGGGGATCCAGCCTGGTTTAAACCCCATAGCTTCCTGGGGTTACTTTTAAATAAGGAATTTTTCACCAACAGGCTTTGGACAGAGATGGTAGAAGGCTTGACTTGACTTGGTTCAAGAAAGTTCGCATAGGCTTTTCTAAAAAGTACTTTTCTTTCCACTTAGCCTTTTTCTGTTTTCTTTGTTACCCTGTTCAAGTACTATATTATTATTCTTTTTTAAAAAGTTTGAATTTCATTAGAAGTAGCCACATAAATTCATATTTCAATTCATTCAATTTAGGGTACCTTAGGACAATTTTTTTTTTATTTATTTGAACAAGATGGGTTTGCTTAACACAGCAAGACCTTATTTATTCCAGAGCAATCTTGAGAGGTGGCTAATTTTTCATTTCCTGTCATCCTTAGGTTCTAGTCACATAGTAACTTGGATGTTCCTTGCATTATATAGATGTATGAATTTACCTTTAAATGTCTTAAGTGGCATTTACCTAAAGTCAACACATATGCTGAATGCATAGCCTTATGGTCTAAAGGTCACATCAGTATTCACCAACCCCATTTGGAGCCTTTTTGTGCTGTGACTTTTGGATAATAGTTAATTATGTATTATTTTTGCTTCACAGGTTTCTTGTGGCTTGTTCTGCCTGGAAATCAAACCCAGAGACTGATGCAGAAAAGCTAGTTCAGCAGATTTTTCGTGCTTTCCATGATATGATGCAGCTGATGAGCAGTGCTCATCTTTAGAGATTAATTGTTTATTAAACACCTACCAAAATCTTTTTAAACTGGCTTCTGGGAGTGGGTTGGTGATGTGAGACTTGAAGGGAATGCATTAAATGTAGAAATTAGAAGAATCATGCTTTCTAGAAATATATTCTGACGTAGGAGGTAGAAATATTTTCAAGCTTCCTCTGATGCAGCAACAATGCAAATTATGATAGAATGAATGTAGAACTATGCAAAGGTTAAGCCTCAACAATGCAAATTTAAAATTATAACAATACAAGTCTTACTCTAATGTTTAAATATTTTTGTCGATACCTACATAAATTATAAATTGTCTCTGAGCATCAATGTAGTTTTATCTTTCAAGCACTTTAACATTTTCTAGTTTTCCAAGGGTATGAAATATATGAGCAGATGGTAATTTCCCTGAAATCAATGACTTCCACCTTTACCACCACGATCTAAGCCTAATATGTTTGGGGAAGACCACTCTAACCTAATGGTGATCTAATAAAGAGAGTTTCTGTTAACAGACAGAAGAATTAGATTGTAGTAAAAAGTACATCCTCAGGCACACAAAAATCCTTAACAAAACCTGTTACAGTAAATGTAGTTAATTTTTTGAATATAAAAATAAGCACTTATACTTGAAATTAGTTGTTAGTTACTTAAGAGGATTAAATGTTAAATCAGATGCTCAGGATTTTAGTTTTCTCCTCTGTTCAATTTTGTAGTTTCTACTTTCAGAAAATAAAGCTTCCAAAATTATATAGTTTCTTGTTTTGTGTTTAATTAAACTATTTCTTCCTGTTTGACCTTATACTTTGTGATCTCTGTAATATATTACTGTATAACACACTCAGAACTTAGTTTCTTAAAACGTTATTTCTTATTATCATGTCTATTGATTGTGCCCTGTGGGTTAGATGTTCTTCTGGTCTTGCCTAATTATTTTTAGGAACTGCAGTCACCAGGATTGTAGACTGAGTCCAGAAATCTAAATGACCTCACCTACTTCCTGGGAACACGGTGGTTGGGACTTTTTCTCCATATCGTCTGTGCAAGGAGCTTAGCCGAGACTTCTGTACTAGGCAGAAGGCACACTCCAAGAACACAAACTATCAACTGCTAGGCCTTTTGAGGCGTAGACTCTGAAGTCACATGATATAACTTTTGTATTCTAACAGTGAAACAAGTTCAAAGGCAGTCCAGAGTAGAGGGATGGGGGGGAAAGTATCAGCTCTTGCTAAAAGGAACTGCAGAGTTATTTTGTAAATGCAAATGAGTGAGCACTAGAGTCTCATGTGATTCATTGGGAGCTGTATTTTTACCTATTTACCAACAGAATTATGGTATTGTTAAACTACTGGTTATATACATCTTTTTAAAAAAATACTATGTTCTGAATTTGGTAAGACTGGTTTATTATTTCTTTGTGAAAATATTAAACACTGGGTCTTAGCATTTGATACAGCCTTATGTTAGTAAGAATCAGGAAGATGAACTCTGAACTAAGGACCTAGTTCAGAATTAATAGTACAATTTTGTAGACCTGAAGCTAGGGCATTTGGAATCATTAGTTGGCTGTTTTAAAATACTCAGGGTTGATTATTTTAGGAACTAATTCCACCCTTGCAGAGAAACCTCATGTCACTCATGCTTCAACATGATGGCCTAAAGTGCCTGAAGTTAAAACTCACCTGGAACATGGAACACTTTTTAACAGAAGTTACTAGGTCTTACCCCGTACTGTTGAATCGGAAATTTCCAGAGGCAAATGTTCCAGCATCCTCCTCAGGTAAGTTTAGGAATAATTATACCACAGTAGGTTGACTTCTGCTCACTGTGAGTCAGTGTAGCTATAGACCCCTCCCCCTGCTCTTCTCTTGCTTAACTGAAATTCAATTTACTGATAGATAACAGTCACATAAAAAAATAATACTTTGGTAATAACTATTCTGTTACAGAACTCAGGATAGTTTACTGACTTAAATTTTCTGCCAAAGCAGAAAATTAGGAAAAAAATTTCAACGTGGTTAAGTTTACAAAGGTTACTTAGGATATGTCTTCTAGTTCTTCATAATTCCTTCTTGAGGGAAAAATGCAGTTGCCATAGAAACGCATTTTATTGCTGATAGTCCCAATGTTATAAATGGGATTAAGAGATAATATGCTCAATTTCCATTGAGTTTTAAATATTATTAAAAAATGCTTTGCTTCTTTCTTGCTTGATGGAACACATATATCCAAAGGAGGATCTTGCTAAGTGAAATTTCATTTTCTCTTGCTGATGTTCCCCCAGCTCTATCATCCATTAAAAAAAGAAATCTCTATTCCTCAACAGAATAATTTAGAAACTTACCAAGTGTAAGAGTAGGCTATTTACAATTTATTTTTCTTTTGTACATGTAAAATTATTTCCAGACTATCCTGTCATCTACCCATCTATTCAGAACCCTGAGAATTTTCTCTATGAGCATGGCTTCCATTAATTCTACTACTTTATCTGAAATTTGCTGTGTTTTTGCTTCTGACAACTCCTGGACAGCTAGAGAGCTGTTTTCACACTTCATTTACATAAGTGTCACTTGTAACTTCTAAATTTCAAAGTCAGACACCAAATTGAATGTTCTAAGTTGATCTGGATGTACCTATCCTTTATGATGACTTAAACTAGAAATTTCTTTTACAAGTCAGAGAAAGTATAGAATGATTTGAGTTTATTTTTAAGACATAACAAGAGTTCATTAGTTCTGTGTCCCAGTCTGAACACTAACCATAGAAAAATAGATGCCTTTCTGGGCCAGCAGTTGCTGGTGTGTGCCCTTCTCCTTGACTTTGCCATTCTGGAACACCACTATCACATCTGCGTTCTGGATGGTGGACAGGCGGTGAGCAATAACGATGCAGGTGCGGCCTTCTCTGGCTTTGTCCAGGGCTTCTTGGACAATCTATTGATAAATCCAAACAGAAGTCTTATCTCAAAAATTCTATACAAAAAATTTAGCATTACATGAAATCTAAAAATTTTACCATTCTAGCAAAAAGTGTTACTTCTTTTTCTATCTCTGACTTGAGCATTATGCATGTTGATTTATATATTGACATCTACATAGTAATGGTCTGCTCTTTAATTCAACTAAAATGGATTTTCATACTATAATATTCACAAGTATTTAAATTTACTTATTTTTTGTAGTCACAATCTATTATACACTTAAATTGTTCTCTTTTGTTGAGTATTTCATTTTCCAGTTTCAAGATTATAGTTAATGCTATTTATGCACGTTTTTCTTTTGAGTATTTTTTGTTTATAAAAATGTTTATTTTTAGAAAATATTGAAATAAAATACTCTTTCAAAATAACCATTATCTACATTTACTTTTTTCTCTGTTCATATTTTTTTTCCCCATGGTAGACGTACAAAAACTCTCTATTTTACAAATAAAATGAGACATGGGATTGGCCATACCTTTTCACTTTCAGTATCCAGAGCTGATGTAGCTTCATCTAACAATAGGATTTGAGGTTGTCTAATGAGGGCTCGGGCAATAGCGATCCTTTGTTTTTGACCTCCTGAGAGCTGAGTCCCCTTATCTCCCACTCTTGTTTCATATTTCTGCAAGTTAACCATTAAGTTAGTGAAGTTCTTATCCCCCCCAAATTAATAATGGCATACTGAATAAACTTTTATTTTGTAAGAGCCAACCATCAGTTTTAAGTATAAAAAGTATTTAGAGCCAAGTTTTTAAACTTAACAATATTCATTTTTAAAAGCAAGTTAGAGAACTACTGACTAACTCTCAATTGTATTCTATAGTAGAAATCTGAGCAACAACTTCTTGAATTCCTTTCTTTATCTAGTATCTATTGATCTGATGTTACCATGGTCCTAACAAGGTAAATGCTAATATTTGATGTTTTTTTTTAAAAAGATTTATTTATTTATTCATACAGAAATGGGTACAAGCCAGATGTGCAGGAGTGGTGAGAGGCTTCACCAGAGACAGAGTGGGGAGCATAACAGGCAGATTGACGAAGTACACTGTCGAAGCAGTTGGGTGGGTCAGGAGAGGTCTGCCACACCATGTGGATCACCTCCCTGGCCAAGGATTGAACTCGCTGAAGCAGCTGTGGCTAGCTTGCAGTGCTATGTGCTAACCCATTGTGCCACCAGGGAGGGCCAATATTTGATGTTTTAAGAAAGTTTAATTTGAAATACTCTTATGCCTGACAGAGCCTTATTCACTCTGTTTTAAATTCATTCATTCTGTGAAATACTTACTGAGTGCCTATTAATATCAAGGACTGTAGAAGATAGACAAATGAAGTCAGCTTTGTGTTTACCCTGAGAATTTATAGAGAAAACATACATATACAGTGCTTAATGCAAAGTCAAATAAGTATCAAATAGTATATGCAACATATCATGCATAGAATTAATATAAAAGAACAGGCAGAAAACAGAAATTGTGGAAACATGATGGTGGAGGAAATAACTAAACCTTTGTAGAAAAAAATGGGTCAAACAGCACAGAATGAATAAAGATGCAAAATTAAATGATTCAGCTTGTAGGGCTTATGCAATATGTACAACATGTGCCCTGAAGTCCAATGTCAGCTGAATTAAAAATTAAAAGCTGAAGTTTTAAAATTTTTTTATTCAGTAAAATACAATATTTTATTGATTTCTGTGTTTTGGTTGGTAAGAGTAACATAGAGGTTTTTAAATTTTGTAAATTACTCTAATTTCTAATTGTAGCAGAATACAAAAGCAGAAGTAATTAAGCTCCACTTCAGTTTACTCTACCAGAACCTCAGATGCTATACAAGTGTGACAATTATCCCTGGCCTCACTTTTAGGTATTACAAGTCATTTTCCCAGGAATACATGTTTTCTGGTTGCTGAAGGAAACAGTCACATGGAATTCTTATCTTAGATATTTTTGAAATCCACATTGACTTCATTTCACATTGACTACAATAATACCAACTGCCATGTGGTACTAGTGTTAGGGACAATGAATACTAAACTAAAATGACCGTAAACCAAAATTAATTAAAAATGGATCAAATATAAAATATGAAAGATTATAGACTTAAACAGAAAATATATAGGCACGTTTAGGAGAAAAATGAAGAAAACATTCTAGACCTATGGCAAGGGTAAGTTTCATTAGACGAGTATTAAAAGTAGTCTGTAAATGCAAAATTTGTTAAACCTCATCAAAATATAAAACTTAGGTTCTGCAAAAGATTCCTCTAAGAGGGTAAAAGAACAAGCTACAACTGGGAAAAAGCATTTTCCAATTACACATGTGCCAAAGCACTAAAAACTAGAATATTGGAATATTTCTCAAAATTCAGTAGTAAAGTATTTCAACTAAAAAATGCGCAAAAGACATGGGATATTTCAACAAAGAGGAAAGGTTTATGGCAAATAAATGATGTTCACTATCATTTAACATTAAGAAATGCAAAGTAAAGGCACAACGAGACATCATTTTACATTTCAGAATGGTAAAAATAGTGACACCGTAAATGCTGGCACAGAAGATAAAAAGGAAACATTTTAGTAGTTTGTTATACAACTAAATCCATATGCTCCAGTTATTGTACTATCGGCTATTTCTCCCAAAGAAGTAAACAGTTAGATTTACAAATATTTATAAAACATTCATTCATAGTAGCCCCCAAATGGAAACAATCTAGATATTCAAAGGTGAATGAATAAGCCAGAATTGAATAAAACTAGCCATAAAAAGGAATGAGTTCTAGATATACACAACTTCAGATATTATGCTGAGTGAAAAAAAGGGGAAAAAAAGCTAATCTTAAAAGGATGCATACTGTATGTGTGTTGTATATTCTTAAAGTAGAAAATTATACAAACGGACAACGGCCAGAGGTTGATGGACTGAGGGCAAAAAGGAGGTTGTGTGGCTATCAGTGGACAACATAAGAATCTTTGTGGTGATGGAAATGTTCTTTATCTTAACTGTGGTGGTGAATGCATGAGTCTTTATCTGCAATAAGTGGCACAGAACTGAACAACACTGGGGAAATCTGAATAAGATAAGTGGAGCATGCCAGTGTCAATGCCCAGGTTGTAAGACTAAATTATATTTTTGCAAGATGTCATTGGAGGAAACTGGGTGAAGGGTACACAAGATCTGTGTTGTAACTGCAGGTGAATCTATAATCATCTCAAAATTTAAAAAGAAAGAATCCTAAGATATAAACCAAATATGGCTGCAGTCTGGATGCCTGTAACCTCTAGTTTGTAACCTGAGATGTGTACTGAGTTAGGGTCTCATTTGCTTCTCACTGCATTTGTATGAGGGTGACATGCCAGTTATTTTCCCTTGTCCCAATATGGAGACTTGGTGTTGTGAACGTTCAATTTCTTGTGTGAGGTGTTAGTAAATAAAATTGTATTACAGGGCTTTGTTGGTTTATAACAATTGTTCTGGGAGAAGGAAACAGTGTGTAATTGATTCTTACTTCTTCCTAAGAACTTACATTGGGTAATGTCTCGATAAAAGGATGTATGTTGGCTGCTTTGGCTGCATTCACAATTTCATCCTGTGACACCACCCGGCTGTTGTCTCCATAAGCGATATTCTCAGCAATGCTGCAGTCAAACAGGATGGGCTCCTGGGATACAATTCCAAGCTGTGCTCTGAGCCACTGGATGTTGAGTTTCTTCGCTTCCTGACCATCTAGGAGCTGAAAATCAAAGTCCACAAACTATAAGAAGGACTTGAAAAGAAGAATACAACAGTAGGTGACTAGGTTAACCATTTAGAGGACTGTTTCAGGTGGGCACTAGCAATTTGTAAAAGCCCAAACCTCAAAACCACCAACACACCAAAAAAAATTTTTTTATGGTGATTAGAATATCCCTTATCTTCATCTGTATGGCAAAATGATAGCATATTTGATTCCATGCATTTATTTGTCTTGACCTGCCCTCATTCCAAATTCATTTATTTGTCTTGACCTGCCCTCATTCAAACAAGGGTATTATCCTCACCCTTTAAATTTACCTGTGTCTGTTGTCCCCTGAATATCTTGGAACTTTCAATTGAACTTGGTCCCTTTCCCTCAAGCATACCAAGGAGAAAAAAATTAGTAGCATAGCCCCCAGATTCTGAAAGTAGGTCAACTCTTGATCTGAGCCTCTGCTTTTCTTTTCACTGACAACTGCTAGCCTTAACGTTCTCCATCTCTCTTTCTGACATGAATAAAGGGCAGTGTCTTTGGGAGAATGGGTTGGTGGTAGTAATGATGGTTTTTTATTTGCTATCAGCAGAAGGCATGGTGCTTCTAAAGGAGCCTTGTGATATAGTGGCTGCAAATGCAGCTTCGTACAATGTAAAAACGCAGAACATACATCTGAAGAGGTATGAGTCTAGAGTGTTACATCATATATAGTGTTGTAAACCAAAGCTACCTCAATGCAAAAACAACAACAACAACAACAACAACAAAAAAAAAAAAACCACGGATAAAGGAACAGGCAAAAATAAGTTCAGCTGTCCACTTATTCTTGACCTTTCACTAAGGATAACATTTCTACCAAAGTCTCAGCACAACATACCTATAGAGTGATACTGATTGGCTCTGCTTATAGTTATAACCAAGGAATAACTGTAAAAGTGGAAGTGTAAGATTTTTCAGAAAGAAAGCTCTAAAGGAGGCTTGATGCATTAGTGATGAGCTACATCACAGTGTGAGGTTAATAGGTACCATCCCAAGGTAATGGGAAATGCAGGCATTATCAGTAAGAGCCAAAACTTCGCTTGGGAAGATAGCCATGAATTAGATACCAGAAAATCAATGATGAAAACCAAATGTGAAAGCACTTTAGGTGAATATCAAAGTCCATGACTGGACACCTATAGCTATAAGGCAAAACAGAAGGAAGTGGGAGGAGATAAACTAATAATTTGTCTGGGATTCTATTTAGAATTCTCACATGAATTTGTGGCCCATCTTTATAAACCACAAAGTAAATGTTTACTTATGAAGATCAGGTTGACTCACAAGGCCCAGACAGGGTAAAGTTTAACTTTATATTCAATGTTTTCTGAGTTACACTAAATTCCAGATATAGCAGATCCTCAAAAAACATTTCATTCAACATTTTGTTGCAACATTGGTGAGAAAAGGAAAATCCTGGTCAGCATTGAATGAAATGAAGTTGTTCAGGGGCTCCTGATTTCATTATGCATTGTTTCACTTAAAGATACAGTTTTTAAGAACCTACTGATAATGATAAATGAGGACTAACCCTATATGCTCATCTGTCCCTACATGAGGACTAACCCTATATGCTCATCTGTCCCTACATATATCTGTCTATTGTGCCAGTATGGGGGTTACAGAAAATGATTATTTTATCAAATAGGGTATAGTCTCGACCAACTTTTTTTCAAAATAGCAGTATTGGTTTGACCATTTGAAATGCAATTTGAAATAAATTTACTAATTTAAGATAATTACTCACCACTGTCCCAGCCAGGGGGTCATAGAACCGCTCAAGGAGCTGGACCACCGTGCTCTTCCCACAGCCGCTGCTGCCCACAAGGGCTAGTGTCTGGCCCTTCTTCACTTCAAGGTTCAGCCCCTGAAGAACGGGCACATTTGGCCGGGTGGGATAGTTGAACACAACTTCATTAAATGTCACATTTCCTTCGAATTTACCCTATAAAAAGTTTTAATGTTGCTGTAAGAACTGGTCGGATAACTACTGGAATAAAAAGCATTATTTCAAGGACACTTCACCAAAGACTGTAGCTGAGAACATAAAATTCATATTCAGTACAGCGCTGGCACTCATGAACACTTGAAGCAAGTCATTGGTTTATAAATGAAAATGGGAGATGGTGGTAGGAGTTGATTAGATATTCATGGTACAATTATTATCTAAACTTTCTTATTCATTTAAGATAAATATTTGGCTTTCCCACTAATGATTCTGAGGCTTCAGCCAAGCCAGTATTCCAAAGGCTTTGGAACTTAGAGTAGGTTCTGCTTGCTGGTTTAGTGATCAATTCTGGCCTTAAGCCCTGGCAGCCTCTCTATCTCACTCACTTGGCACAATTTTCTCAGAACACAAAATACCCAGTAATGTGCTAGAAAGACTGTTAGTCCCCACCACTTTATCCACAGTGCTTCTTAATGCATTTAAAGGAGGGGCAAAATGGACTAAGAGACTGTAGTTGCCTTATAATGGGTGAGGTGTGGTGACATGTATCTGAGGAGGTGGATCCCATGCCTCAGAATCATCTACAGTGTGATAAGCCAATGTTACCTGAAAAATAATCCAGCCGCATGTGCCGTGCAAAGAGCACAAAGATATTCAGAGTTAACTCTGGAGAAAATATAGGATTATTATTCTCACTGTGAATAAAATAGCTTCTTACCAATGTAACTC
Source organism: Condylura cristata (assembly GCF_000260355.1). Taxonomy (NCBI): domain Eukaryota; kingdom Metazoa; phylum Chordata; class Mammalia; order Eulipotyphla; family Talpidae; genus Condylura; species Condylura cristata. Next base: position 35,499,765 of record NW_004567106.1, on the reverse strand, counting down.
AGCCACTACAATGTGATGAAAGCCAGATTGCTAATGACATTTACATACAGAATGACATGCATATGTCTTCATGCATAAATAGCGAACAATTTTCATGGAAATTAATCCATTCCAGGTTTGCTTATTTAAAAAAAAAATTAGGTATGTTATACTTCAGAATCCTTGAAACTTCCTAAGAAAATTGAAAATGTCAGGAAAGTTGGCCAACGCCGCCCTACAAATATCACGAAGTAAGCTAAATAAATGTCAGTGTAAATTACTATACATTTATCCTGTAATGATCTAGCAGACAGCAAACCTTTCAGAAAACAATTAACCAAGAACTCATCAGACAGCAGAGAACTCACAGGCCTCAGCCCTTCTTCACTGTAGCTGTCAATCAAAGGTTGTCTTTCAAACAGCATGAATAAGTGGGCTGCAGACAGCTTGGCCTTAGCATAGTCTGGAGCAAAGGAACTAGCATGTCCTAGAGCCACTGCGCCAAACACAATTGCTGAAAACACCCTAAATAGAGAGGAATTATAAAATTAGCTCTATAGTTGAGAGTCTAAAGACATATTACTACCATTACAACATTGATCTTAATATATCCCAGTCCTCCCATTTCTATGATATTCCAATAACAAAAGCAATCCAGAGAAGAGGCAAAATGATCCACTTGCCTTTCTTTTCTGCCTTCTGGTTTTCTTTAAGAGCTTCTAATTTCCTACAGGTAACATAATTTTTGAAAGTTCAGTTCCCCCCCCACCAGGAGGGGGCTCATAACTGATTTTGACTTATGTACTTACGTAACTTTAGAAATTAATTATACTCTAAGTTGAGGAAACTGAAGCACCAAATGCTTTAGGATACTGGACAAGAAGTGATGTTTCCTATTGAATCTATGGCCCTAACTTCTAATTAATGATTTCTGCACCACATAGATAGTAATAATTATCAATGTTGTTAAAGAATTTTTATTAGGGAAAATAGCTTCTACCATATTTTTCTTTTATAATTAGAATCAGTAATGCTACTATCCTCAAAAAAAAAAAAATTGCCCTGAGCTAAAGGGCTATTTTTTAAATTATATGCTCTTTAAAGACTGGATATTGATTACAATGACTTTTAGGAAGGACTAAAGATTCTGAGATCTACATTTCCACCAAGCTATTCATTTCCCCCCCCCCCCACCAAAACTTAATGAGAATAGGTATTATAGGGGTTGGGGAGGACAAGTCCTATCTAGTAATGGAGAAGTTAAACATTTTCTTTTTTTAAACTTCTAAATCTGAGATATTAAAATGTGGTTACATGCATGGAATCAAGAATGGTAAATATAATAAGGATTCCCCTTAAATACTTGGTAAGGTTGATTTAAAAAATTAAATTTTAAAGTAGTGATGACAAACCCACATATAGCTGCCTAGCTTTCTTGTGTAGCCTGAAATGTAGCTTCCTCATGAAAGATTAAAAAGCTGCCTTCCAATCATCCAGAATTTACCACAAATCTGAAAACAAATATGCAAATAAAAATTTTTAAAAAGCAGCACCAATTTTCTCAGTGACAGTTTTGTATACAGCAAAAGTATCCTAAAATGTTATTCCTGATTGGACTTTTCAATGTGATATTGCAAACTGTTCTCTACGGTCTTTAACTTTCATCATCTCCCTCTGTGTTAGATAACTGATTTATTGTATTTACTTGTTATAACTGATTTATTGTACTATATATTTTCCATCATTGTGTCCTCCTCCTAAAATTCCTACCACCAGTTTCCTCTTGAACCTTCACCACTGTCCCTGGGCTCCTTTCCTCTTTTTTGAACACTCTTCCTCCCCTCCCTCACAGAATGTCTTTTATTTATGGTTGCCTGCTAGTTTTTTGTTTTGTTTTTTCTCCCTGACCCCTTATTTAGTTCCCTTATATTCCTCCTGTCAGTGAAGCCATTAGAATTTTTCTTTTTCTTTCTGGCTTATTTCACTGAGCATGGTCCTTCAAGCTCTGCCATGTGGTTGCAAATGGCACGAGTTTATCTTTTCCGATTGCTGAATAGTATTTCATTGTGTATATAACACACACATCTTGATCCAGTCACCTATTTTTGGGCATTTGGGTTGTTTCCATATCTAAACTATTGTAAATAGTTCATGAACTACATTAAAAGGTTTTCTTTCTTATCTCCTGGCTTTGGATGGGCTTGACAATGAAAGGTACTAACTGGGATGAAGGGTTTGAGGAAAAGTGAGGTCATGGTATTTGTTTGGTATTTGTTTTCTTGACTTCTAGATTGTTGTATTGTTGGTTTCCTCTACCAATGGCCATACAAAGGGTTCTGAAATCTCTTGCTCCTCTTACCCTTTCAGCTTGTCTTGAGGAGTTCTAGCTGGGCACTGCTGATGTGTCAATAGCTCCCCTATGTACTGCTGACCCAAATACTTCTCATGGCTTTGTAAAACAGACAAAGCAAACTTTAGCAAACTCTCCTCAATTACTGTTTGTGTTGCCTTTTACTTCCTGTGGGGTTTCTTACAGATAGAGGACACACACACACACACACACACACCTACTTTCTCATCATTTTTAATGTTACATGAAAGCAAAATAAAGGCTCTTACATACTTTCACCTTGTATTGACCTTGTTCAATAAAAGGTTGTGCATCACTGTTTTAAACTCATCCCATCAGAACAGAAATATGCCAAGTGTTCTTAAGAAGAATGGTTTCTCCTTGGCAAGACTAGACTGCACACTAATTGAATGTAGTTAGCATATTTTGAAAAGAAGAATGCATCAGTGAGAAAGACCACTGGTCAGCCTTGGAAACGAAGCAGAAAAAAAAAAAAAGGATAAGAGGCAAATATAAACAGGGCCATCTTAGTCCTGAGTAGGGGAGAGAGGGCTTATGCCATATTTCAGCCAAGATCATTGTTTGATTGCAGATAGATAACAAATTCTAACTCTGGTTTGAGTCCACGGTCACCAGCAAATTTCTAATTATGATTCATCTCTGCCTACTTTCTACAATGTGCAAATTTGCCATCTTCCTGACTGGCTTCTGCTGTATTACTCAGATGTTAGTTTATGATCATTATCAAGAATTTAATTTTAGTTCACTTTGCTGTATTTGGACTAGAGACAAACTCAGATTTCTATGGTAAAGTGAACTGTCTGACTTCATATTTGAACAAGTGAGGCTATTTTTTTCTGCTCCAAACTTTTGCATAGATCTATTGAAAATCATATTACAGAATAATCTTAACATTTTTAAGACTACTTACAGAATAACATCTCTGAAACGCATATGTCCATTCACAATGAGATAGGCACCAAATCGAAAACAACCAGCATAGGAAAAGTACATAAATGCTTGTGAAATACTAAAAGTAATTCCATAGACGTGTGCCTTCCGTACGGAATTCCTGAAAAACAAATCCATATATTCACAAACATTTCTTCAGTTTTTCTAAGAGCTGTGTTTCCAAAAGGACACACTTTTAAATCTTGTCAACCTGGCTTAACTTCTGCTTCCATTTGTGTTAGTTTGGTATATGACTTAGCCTCTCTATGAATTAGTACATTAGGGATAACCAGCATGATTTGTACAATGGAGATAACCAGCATGATATAAAATTGTTCTGCAGAGTGGATAAACAATATGCAAGTTTAGCAATATTTGCTCAAATGAGAGCTGTTTTTATCACCTGTTAGTATCTGATGACTCAGTAATCAACTCCTGTGATATAAATGTGGTTGATGGTTATGTCAAAAATAAAGGACATCAAAGTTAGAACTGAAGTTTGAATTCTCTGACTGATTTAAATACTATTATCCAGTTTTCTATGACTAATTATCATCTCATATAAAAATTCATTTTTCAAGCTCTAAAAAGTAGTCATTGAGGTTTATACAGACACATATGAGAAGTTCTTCCCCAAGCTACTTCCATCAGTCCCAATACGATTTGTTTTGTATCTTTCTAGTTAGATTTCGTGGTAGACATTTTAAAACTTTTAAATCCTCCAAAATTCGAAGTAGTACTGATTTGGATGGTGCTATGAATGTGGTGTTACAATACATAATATTACTAAACAATTTACAATGCTATTGAATCCTTAAATTGTAATCAAATTAAAAATTAGCTTAATCAGGCCTCCCTGGTGGCACAGGGATTAAAGTCTCAACACTATCAAGTTATCTCCAGCCACAGTGTCATGAGTCGATCCCCAGCCAGGGAGGTGACCCATATGGCACAAGAGACCGCTCCTGTCTCACCCACTGCTCCCTTCAGCAGTGTATTTCAGTAGATCTGCCTGTTCTGCTCCCACTTGTCTCTGGTGAGTCCTCTCACCCTTTGCCCCTCTGCCTTACATCCCATTTCTTGTCTGCATTAACAAGTAAAAATAAATAGTTAAAAAAATATCAGCTTTATCTTTTCATTCTTACTTAATTCTTTTGAAGTTCAAAATAAGCCATATAGCTTTATGTCACACTTCAAATGGATAGCAAATTGTGACTGCATGTGCTTTAGTATAAAATGAAGATGGAATTAATTGGAAATATCAATATCCCTTTTCTAATTTCTTAGTCTTTAAAATTATTATGCTAGCCCAAAATCTTGTAATATAAGTTGTGTTCAATTTCATTAGTGTTAAATATATTAAATTATTTTAAAAACCAGATCCTGGTTAGAAACAAGTGGCAAATACTGCCTTTGGAACTCCTTGAATTGTTCTTGTATAAGTTAGTGAATTCAGCCAAGTGTCTTTGTTTTCAGAATAGGATGGATGTGGTTCTCATCTAGAGAATACAGCACTTTACCAAAAAACTCAAGTCTCTGGTTCCAATGATACATTCTAAAGAAAATAAATATTTGAGCTTTTCCCTAAAATAAAGTTTATCCTGAATCATCCACATGAGTTGTTTATGTTGCCTATATTGGTGAACAAATACTTGAGCAATCCTTTGTATCTTTTAGCTCTGGAAGACCCAACCTTACTGTTTTCACAAGAGAAATAAAATCCAACCCTCTGACTTAGTCATATTAATAAGCTTATCATTATTAAAAAGAGGTCATTATTGAAAAGAGTTATCTTATAGCCATGGTATTGTTTGTAAGAGCAACGTTTTTATTACTTCAGTGGTGGGTGGGGGAAATTACTCTTAGATAAGCAATAAGTTTTTAATAAAAATCATGTGCTCATTACCTGTAAGCTCCATACAATTTTTCGACATACATTGATTCAAATTTTCTTTCCTGGGTCAAAGACACAACTGTCCTAATATTTTCTATTGCCTCTGTGGCAATCTGCAATGTAGAACAGATCTTCATTAGAACTGATTTTTATTTCTGAAATAGTGAAAAATATAAGCCTGTAGAAAGAATCCAGAAATTTAGGTTGGCAGGTTTTTAAAGTACCTCTAAAATAAAACTGGCAGTCTTAAAAGCGCCTCTGGTTATTCTGTGTCTAATGAGAGAGCAAGTTTTTGTATCACCAAGCTTTCGGCAAGCAGGGTGACCTAGGCATAATCTGACTCTGTTCTCTATGACCTGAGCTGATTCTTATCCTAGCCCTGCCATGACCCTACTTTATATCCTTGGTTAAAGTAATAGATCCTGCTTCTCCACAACTCCTTTCCATATGTGAATTCAGTGTCACAAATCCCTGACTGATCTAGGCCAAACACAATCAGTCTCTTGAACTTGGAGACAACTACTTGAATTAAGAGGTTAAGTCACCATTTTGAGGAGCCATGTTGGAATGTACAGGAAACTGGTCTGAATGTACAGTAGTTGAAGAATAACAAATGTGTATAGAGACTCATAAAAAAGAGGGTTTGTATATCTAAAAGCTATGCCTGACTTTGCAAAATTAAAAAAAAGATCTGCATCTCTTGTATTTCCATGACCTTTACATCATTATATAAAGATCACCCTTACATCTTTTATCCAAGCTAGTCAGAACAGTTTTTAAATTCGTATAGTGAAACCAACCTTCGCAGTTAATTGTTTATGACTTAGCTGATTAATTGAAATAATAGTATTTCAGCTAAATCATCTAAACCATTAGCTCAAGGAGCATAAGATTTCCATTTTAGGTTTTTATCAGCTTTCATTCTAGTTCTGAGCTACTGTAACCATGTGAGGGTAAGATATTTAATATTTTAGGGTAAGTAACTTTAATATAAATGAAAAATATCACCAAGCACACTTGGGTGGAATTCTAATATCACCTGTTACATGCCACACATCTAGAAAAACTCACTCAACCTCTGAAGGTTTTCATCCCTGTAGGTGAAATCTACCCCACTTCATACAACCATAGTAATGTGTGGTGCTATAGAAACTCTCACAACTTACATTCATTATCTGCTTCACCTCCTGATGTTGCAATAAAAGATAATGCTTATAGAGAATAAGAGTGAACAAATTCCTGTCTGTAACCTACACTTGAACACTTAAATACATGTATATGTCAATGAAATACTTTTATGTAGATTTAAACACTTATAAACATATATAGTGAGGCCATAGTGTGAAGAGTTTTGAAATTAGATCCAGGCATGCCTTTAACTTGTTTGTTTCTCAAATTCCTCATTTGTAAAACTGGAGAAACAGAATGATTTGCCTAAAGCGCTAGACTTAATAAGTAGGTGTGCTATAACCATGATTAGAGAACAGTAACCTCGCTGCCTAGACTTGTTGTGAGGATATAATGAGTTGCTGCATGTAAATACTTTAATAATCACACATACTAAGCTTAGCCCATGTAAACGTATGCAAACTGCCTTTAGCACATTTGCCAGATGCCATTACTGCCATCTGGTGGCTATCGACCTTAATTATAGAACTCAAGGTCAAGAAGGAAGGAACTCTCTTAAATACCAGCAAATATACTACCTTTAATAATTCACTTCCATATTCTACTTTAAGGACCCCTTATCTGTAAAATAGGAGTGATATCTACCCTAAAAATGGCATTGGGATATGAAGTGAAAGGTAAAAAGGACTTTGGAAATACAGAAATTCTTTAAAATAACCACTAGTTTAAGTGCTTTGTACAGGCTAAAGTCTTACATTAATTATACCATTTTCAAGTTCTGGGCATTAAAAATATAGTAAATTATTTCATGAAGTATCTAAAACCGTTGTATGAGCACAAATATCTAATTATTAAAACATGCATTTTGTAATAATTCAAATAAAACATGTCTAGCAATAACACTTATACTAAATGAAATCTTATTTGATCTGACCTTTCCAGCAGTTTCCAGTTCCTTTTTATCTCTTTTGGCATTTCCAGCCAACATTTTCATTTCAACGATTCCTGATACAGCAATAATTGGGACAACTGACAGCAGTAAGAGGGTTAACTGCCAACCGTAGATAAACGATATGATAATTCCAGTTCCGAGGTTAGCAGTATTCTGTGCAATTAAAGCCAATCTAGTCCCAGTGGCCTGGAAGTGAAAAACAGAGCAGCTGTGTTTAGGCTGCAAATCCACGAGTGACAGTTGAAGCTTCACAGATGAGGGTTTGTAGCCTCAATGACATTTGTTCCTTTCATTACAATAAACCCATGACCCCTGGGCTTATCATCAACAGTTTTTCTTTGTTCAGGCCTTTCAATTCTCGTTCCTCTCCTGTTCATATGAACAGGGCGCTACAAAATCAAATAATCAGCTGCTTTGCAGTGGGAATAGGCTCTGGAGGCACACACATTTTCCCAAAGCCACTATCTAAAGAGGAAACTAATACCAGTGTACTTAGGTATTTAGAGTCCGTCTGATCTGAAAGGGATGTTCATACACTCTAGGAGACCCTCTGTTATAAAGTGTACTTATTCTAACATATCATCCCCATAAAGCATACATACATGAATGCTTATGTAACTCAGATAAGAGGGCTGTTGGGAGTGGACTCATGGCTGACTCTCCCCTTCCTCCAGCTCTCTGTTGTGGGAAGCAGTGGGTGCAGAGAGTATGTGGGCTTTTAGGGTGAAGACCTAACCCAGGCAGAGCATAGCATTTCCTGGAGAAGTAATCTGGGTCAGGGTTGGGCATGTGAGCCTGTGAAGTAAGGGAAGGTTGTGTATATATTTGGTGGTTGACGTACAGGTGTGTGCACTCTTTACTGGATGGGAAGCAAGCTTGCAGTTCGGCTGCTAGCAGCCCTCTTATAACCCCCAGGGAAGGAGCCTTCAGATGAAGCCAGCGTTAAGGATGGAAAATTACTCAGAGGCACTCAAACAGAAGAAACCTGGATTTCTGATGATATTTTTGAGTCAGTGGGCCAATCAACTGTAAAGTCTAACCTTCTAATTGTTTTACGCCAGTTGGAGTTTTCTGTTATATCCGGCTGCAAACAGTTTAACAGATACAGCTATGCCACATGTTTATCAAAACCATGTTAAAGAAAAATAGCAGAGAGCAGTCTACATACTCCTTGAACTTGGGAGGCATCACTTGCAAGTCGTGTAGAAAGTGCACCGGTACTGTTTTTATGATCATCAAACCAGCTCATGTCCTATGGTACAAAATACACCTTTAAGATACTTCAAATTCAAAGAAAACAAGCAAGGAAAATCAGATGAATTCCTCCAAGCCTTCAACGTTGAGGAAACTCCACACTTAACCTGGGTAGGAGACCTGATATTCAGAGTAGAGCCCTGGAGCCTGCATGGAGCAAACACTCTCAGACTCCACCAGGACCCCAACTCCCAGCTGATCTGCTGAGACAGGTGAGACCACCCACGGGGGGAGGAGGCAAAGCACACCGCTTATCCAATAACAGCCACTCTTCTGGCCAGCTTCCCTAAGGTTGTGCAAATCCTATCACCCAGCCCTGACAACTTACACTTCCTCCCTAATGTGGTGCAGGTGGTGTCCCTCACAAAGGATGGTGGAGCTTGTGTTGGCTATGGTTTTCTATATTCTAGGATAAGAAACTCCCTATCATTTCTCACCATGCTTTTTTTTTTTTTAAAGATTTATTTATTTGTGCATACAGAACTGGGGTACAGGCCAGAGGCTCAGGGGCAGCGAGAGGCTTCACCAGAGACAGAGTGGGGAACAGAACAGGCAGATCCACGAAGTACACTGCTGAGGGGAGCAGCGGGCTAGTCAGGAGAGGTCTGCCGCGCCATGTGGTCACCTCCAGGGCAGGTGGGAATTGGACTCATGCGGAAGCGGCTTTAGATTCTCAGTGCTGTGCTTTAACCCGCTGCGCCACCAGGGAGGGCCCATGCTTTTATTTTTAAACAAACATCAGGAGGATGTACTTCGTATATTTTAATTATTAGCTATATATTCATACTATTTATTTTCAAATCAAGCAATTTTCCTAACATAGCAATAGCTCAAAAGACACTACTCTTGAAATATGAAATCTGCTCTGGGCCTTTTATGAACAGGAGTGTAATCAACAACTAGTAATCAAATGCATAATATTCTGGCTCCCTCTTAGGCCTACTCTGTAAACAGAGAACTCACATTTGTACATTTTCTCCACATTCCTATACTAGACTGAACTTTCCAAAAGGGCAAATAATGCATTTTATAATCCCAGCTACCACACACTGACATGTACATAGTAGATAACAACTGAGTGAATTAATGTAAAAACAGAGCTCAAGTAATACAGAAACAAAACTCAATCACCTTCACTTAGGAGATCCTACAGTTACTGTGTCCCATTGTGGTACATGAATACTCCCACCACCCTTTCCTTTGTTTAAAGTCAACCCTGGAGAGGTTATGCTAAGCAAATAAGTCAGAAGGAGAAAGACAAATATTGGATGATTTCACTCCTGAGGAATATAGAAAATAAAGGAACTGACAAAACTAAACCAAAATAAACCTTAGAACTATGACTGCAAAATGGAGACTACAGAGCAGAGAAATGGTGGAAAAGGGAACAAAAGAAGGGACCACAAGAATCTCTGATAAAGGAGTATGGGAGCTTGGATGGTGTGAGTGGGGAAATAAACATCTGAGGATGTGTGAGGCTATTCCCCTTAGTCATACAGTGTTGTAAAACAATATTGCCTTAATAAAGAAAAAAACCAAACAAACAAAGTCAGACCCAGGGCCAGAGAAGAGATACAGATCCTTGAAAAGATAACATCCACATGAACAGAGATAACTGCAAAATAAAAATAAAAACAAACAGTACCTAAATTAAGTATACCACCATGAAACCCCTGAAAGACCAGGATAATTTGCATGGCCCAGGCTAGCATTTGCATGAACAGCCTGAGGAGGAAAACAAGAATTGCTGTAGACCATTAGAACAAGAGGAGGCTTAAAAGGAAAGAATCTGAAGAAACCCAGAAGGCCTCTCCAGTGCACCTACCTGTCTAAGCATAGCTTTAAAAGCCATTGAGCGAAGCCTTGTGGTGAGGATCTCACCAGCTTTTCCAAACGTGAAGCCCTGGTTAAGAAAAAAAGCTGTTGTTCCTTGATCATCACTAATATTCTGCCACAAATGGTTATATTCACTCTCATTTTTACATTATCCATGGTTAGTAAACTGATTTTTACATGATTGATATGTTAGTCAACTATTCAAATAACAAATATCTAGGACTACATACTAATTCAATGTCTCAACATCCTTAAAAGCACCTGATCCTAGCTTCTGAGTCATTCTCAAATGGTTTAATTTTCAAAACTTTTAAGGACAATACCTCAGTTACATAGGTATGGCTTAATTACAATTTTCAGCAAGTTCCCAAAATCTTTAAACAAAACATTTGAAAATAGAAGCAAAAAAATCCTACAGGCAAATGTTTGGCTTATGTAGTATGGTAGGATGGGGGACATCTGTAGCACTGAACTCCGAGTTTGCAGGTCCTTGGTCACAGGTCCACCAGCTCCCAGACAGGGGCACAATTAGCTATTCTCCCTCCCCATGCCTCCTTGCCAGACAATTCCCTTCTTTGTCATTATACCACATCTAAAATGGACAGTAGCCCAGATGTCCACAGGGACTTGCTTCCAGGCAACCTGCGTGGGATTTCCCAGCGACAGTAAGTGCTGGTGTAGGAGTGTGCAGAGCCTTTTGGGAGAACACATCAGCCTTTTCTAAGCAAGAGGGTCGCTGTTCAGACCGTTCCAGGTGTCCAAGACTCAACTGTTCTGTCTTTCCTCTTGCTGGGTAGATTTCTCAAGGGCGATGTGAGCACCACAGTTCTATCCATCTGCCCACTGTTTGTGCAGTCTCCCAAAACACTTTTCTCTAACTAGTTCTGCTCCCTAACATGCCAGGGCTTGGGGCTAGATAGAATCATTGAGATACTACTGGCAAAGCAGTGATTTCAAAATGAAAGGTGTGGCTTCTTTTTGCCACTGCCAACAATGGTGAAAGAATAGCATGCTGGGAATGATTGTGAAATTAATTATGGATTAATGACTTAATGTATTACATTTGAAAGGCCTGTAGGGTGTTAACTGAATCAGAGACAACAGAGTTTGGTAAAAGTCTAAAGGGTCATTTTTGCCAGTACCTAAAACCAAAATAATGTAGTTCCAAACAGTTCTGTCAAGTAAGTAGGAGAAGTTCAGAGAACTTGTGAGATATTGAATAAAGAGTAATGACAAAGAAGAATGCTAATGTGTTGATTCCTTCCAGTTTACAACAAAGTTGAGTTCAATTGGTTTTTATTTTCTCCTGTGAACTCAGTCTCTTTCTCCTCTTCACTACTGACGGCAAACTTGAATACAGGTGGCACACAGGAGGTCACAATTCCTCCTAGTATAGAAATCTGTCTTCTGAAAACCATGTGACAATTTTGTGTATAATTCACTTCAGCCTAACATTTGGAAGCTTCATTAAATTTTGATTAACTTCTCTTAACTAAATAGAGACTGAACAAGAAGGGCAAACTATAGGCACCTACCTGGAGGAAGAAAGTAAAAAAAGAAATAATTCCCAGGCCTAAAAAAAGCAGTGAAAACATGTTGCACTTCCGCTGTTTCACTTCATCGTCCCCTGGTCCAAAAATCTACAAAAGAGTGTTTAAAATATTCCCTTGGGTTATTAGAATACTGTTTATACCTCTTAGAAGCATCATATTTTAAAAATAGGTCTTTGAATGTGTGGTTATTTCATTGCAAATATATAATGCCCTAAACTGGTAACCATTTTTAAGTGCATGATTCAGTGGCATTAACTACATTCACACTGTTGTGAGCCTTCCCCACCATAAAGCTCCTGTGCTCTTTCATCATCCCAGATTGAAACTCCCCTCCCCACCCCCAGGACCATTATTCTACTTTCTATGAATCTGAGGGATATGTGGTTATTAACATGGATTAAAATACTGCATATGGATAGTGTTTGGATGCACATTTTCTTTTTTAATTTCTTCTGAAATACTATTGGTTTATATCCTGGTTAGTATAGGATTTCTTCCTTTGGTCACCGTAGCATACCCACCACCAGTGCACTCATGGTCCTCTACCACAGTCCGTTGTTGGGTGCACATTTTCATGTTTGTTCCTCTTCCTCTGCCTGAACTTCCCTATGCAGCCCTGGCCCTCCCCTTCCTTGCCTTTGGCCAGACACAACTCTCCTGATCATCCTATGTAAAAGATCATCTCATTTGTAGCCACCCTTGTTGTGAAAATGCCTGTTATCACTTGACATGTATATATTTGATTTTTGTTTGTGTGTTATTTGTCTGAGCCAATACAAAATAAACTGTTTAAGAGTCAGACCTTCCACAGGGATTACAACTGAGATGAAAAAAATTACAAAATGATGTAAAAATAAACTATTATATTATTTAAAAAAAAAAACATTAAAAAAAAGTGAGACCTGGTTTATTTCCTACCATAGTTGTATAGTTTAGTATAGCATTTGTCACACAGGAGCTTCCTAGAAATATAAAGAAGGTCTACACAAATCTCAATTGCAAAAAAGCCAGGGACTGTTACATTTTGTAAGTTAAAAACCTTTGGAGGTCCTCTCTAATTTTTTTTTTTTGCCTGTGATCTTAATTGTAGACCAATGTCCAATATCACAAGATTAATAAACTTTTAACATGGTAGATAATAATTCATCTTTAACAAAAAAAGTTTCTCTAATAAAGTTAGAGATTGACAAAGGTGGTCATACAATATAAATGCAGGGTTTACCTAATATATTTCAGACAACTTTGTATAAATATCTCCTAGTGAGTTGAACAACTTGACCATGTGAATTTTCTTTCCTAATACTCTCCAAGTCTTGAAGAGATTGCTAAAGTAATTTATGCAGTGGCTATCATGTCTTAAATACCTATAAAATTGACTCCGCTAAATGTATACCAGGGATAATTCTATGTCATCTCTTTTAATACTCAGTCATCTTATCAGGTAGGTCTATTTCATAAATGAAAAACTGAGGCACAGAAAGGGAAAGTATCTTGCCCAGGTTTGCGCAACTAAGTGATGAAAAGTATTTGAATCCGGAGCCCAGCCTCTTAAATGCTAGAACTTAACTGCTCCCTGTCCTCTCCTCGCCTCTCTATAAATAGTTTGGGGGTAATTGCTGAACACCAGTTTTATCAAACACAGGAAGCCAAATAGAATGCCTCCTTCAGTGATTTTACAGTTTAAAATTTCATTAATTTGGAAACATTCGAAAGGTAACTATTCTTTTTGCCTGCATATTTAATTCATGTTATGAAGTGATACTTTCAAGCTTACCGCTATCATCTCAGAGAACAGGACGGAAAATGCTGGCTGAAGCGCCCCATTGGCAATGGCACATACTGTTCCCACAACAAAGTAGGGCCATTCTGTTTTATTCAGTTTTAGGACCTTCAAAAATGACACTGGTGGCACATTTTCATCCTAGAACACATAAATACCAGGACAAACTGTGATATCATTTATTAGAGTTTATAGTTATAGAAAAGATGTGACATTCATTGCCCTCATAGATCTTGCAAAGCAGGTTTGGATAATGACTACTTGCAGTGAATATGGAAAATAACAAAGCACACTATGCGGATGTATTGTTCATCAAAGAAACATGCTGTGACACCCAAGTCTTCAAGGTGTGACTAGCTCCTTTCTATTCTAGCCCCAAACAATGAGCAGAAGGAAAATCTGGGGACAAAATGTCCTAGAATTGAAGTCCAGCTCTGCATTTACACAGCCTTGTGACAGTATGACAGTCATGGTCAGGCCACAAGAGTTGAGCTGCAGTTTTCTCTTACATAGTGATATGGCCTTGCCTTTCTATGTCTGGGTCAAATCAACAATGCCTGGGAATTGATGGATAACAGCTTTACAAATGTAGCATACCATTTAAATTAACAGAGAACATGGGTCTGGTCTCCTCGCTCGGACCTCTGTCCACTGCTATCTTTTCTATGACAGGCTCCCAAATTACAAAACCTTATCAATCACGTCCTCTTAAACTGCTGTTTCCTGTGCACATTTCTCACATGGATTAAAATGCTTTGTGATTTTTTTTTCCTCTTTGTATATAGGTCTCCTTTTCTAGTATGTGAGGTTTTTTTTGTTTTTTTTTATTTAAACATGAAGACAAGGTTTTTATATTTCTAAATACTAGGATACATCTGATTCTCAGCAAGTTCTGAACTAAATGTCTGGTCAAGCATAAAGAATTTGAGT
>NW_004567106.1:35471196-35484023 GCF_000260355.1 Condylura cristata | reverse complement strand
TCATTCACCTCATTTTCTTAGCAGGAGAACTCTAATTTAGCGGCATTGTGTGCAACAAATATATTCAATTTTTAAAAAGTGAAGACAAGGTTTTTGCAATAACTAAACTAGTATACATCTGATTTTCAGCAAATTTGAGCTAAATGTCTGGTCAAGCAGACATTTCTCTTGCTGAAATGTCTTCTTTTGTAGCTACATACAGTCATGTGATTAAGTTATATGTAAAAAGTACTGCAAATATGTAAAAGTACTGCATGGGATTTTTTGAAAATCTCATTTCTTCCTGCATCTAGAAACATGCAAGTGATGGCTAGAGCTTCTGAAACTGTCTTAGATCACTGAGGATGGAAGTCAATGCCAGAATAGAGATGAGAGTGACACAAGCTATGCAACTTCTATCGACTTGCCTGACTTGCTGAGACCCCGCCCCCCCGACTACCTGTAGTTGGGGCCGGTCCCCGACATGAGAGGAGCCTGAATCCATTGTGACTGTGGAGCAATCACTCCAACCTGGGATTTCCCACCTATAAGATTTTTTTTTATGTGAAAGACAAAAAAACCTCTTAACTAGTTTAAATTGGTGTTATTCTTACTTTCCTAGCATAAACAAACAGATGTAACCCTACCTAAATAGAGTGTGTCAATATCTAGGTCCTCTTATTTTAAATTAATCTTATTTATCTTAGGATCTCAAAGACAAATGGAATGTGTAATGTTAATATTAAGCATCTAAGCATAAAGACTATACTGTTAACCTTTTTTTTCCCCCAGTGGAAATCCATTTTCAATTGGAATTTATTTTAGTTCTAGTCAAATATACTTAGCATTTGCACTTTTCCTTTTTCAAGAAGAATAGGACACACAGTAGAAATCATTTGTGCCTCCAAAATAGTTGCAAGGCTAAGAATTTTAGCAATTAAGCAGCAATTTAAATAAAACACACTTACAAGTTCATTGGTTTCTATATCCAGTCCATTCTGATGCTTTCGTGAATTTCTAAGGCTTTTTTGAGTAGAATTTCTAAATATGTGAGATTTCCAACCATTTGGGGTCATACCAATGACAGCCTTTTCATCAACTAGTTCAGTTTCAAATTCTTCTGACTGGACTTGGTTTCCTGATGTCTGAAAAAAAGAGAGCGACCAAGTGGATGTAACCTTCAAGTCTGAATTTTACCTGTATCTAAACTTTTAGATTCCTTAACAGCTTCTCATTCAAAGCTCATTGGAAAACAATAAAGAAATGCATCAACACCCAGAAGTGAAAGTTTTTAAATGATGGAAATACTACATTTAACTTGAAAAAAGATAAAAATAGGAGTAAAAAAGTATTTTCTAAAAATTTTAGGGGAAATATTTCACCACTCAGCTGACATGAAATAAGTACGTAAATATGCACAAATTGAAAGAAAAATCATGACTATGAAAGGGAAATATCAGCAGGAACACTACCAAAAATTCATTTTTAAAGCTACCAACAGGTAGAGCTGGTCACCAGCCTTAGGAAGCAACTAAACCCATTACTTCCACTGGCTGAACATAATTATCTTCCCCCTTCCTTGCTGGCACACCCAGAGTCTCAGTCCCATTGCCAGTTTTGATAAATAAACCAAGTTTCCCACATTAGAAAAATGACTAAACAATTTATGGCACATTATTTTAAAGTACCATTGAGTACCCGCTTAAATAGTGGGGTCTGAATGATTGTACAACTGAAATGTTAAGGAAAAAATGAACAATATATGTATGAACATACTAATTACAGTTTTATAAAAACAAACGCTTTTATAAATATAAATAGTATGCTTATAAAATATGTTCAGGTTATTTCCAAAAGTTGTTCAAGTGAGTAAATAAGACAAACCAGTGACTGTTAAAATAACCTAGTTTTTGAACTACAGATCACTATGGCTTCATATTATGGTTGAAGAAACAAATATGTACCTTGCTTTAGGTACTAGAGAAAATGTTTTGTTTTTTTTTTTTTAAAGATTGATTTATTTATGCATACAGAACTGGGGTACAGGCCAGAGGTGCAGGGGCGGTGAGAGGATTCACCAGAGACAGACTGGGGAGCAGAACAGGTTGACTGATGAAGTACACTGCTGAGGGGAGCAGTGGGGGGGGGGTAGGAGAGGTCTGCCCCACCTTGTGGATCGCCTGCAGGGCAGGCGGGGATCGAACTCATGCAGAAGTGGCTTAAGCTTCTTAGTGCTGTGCTTTAATCCGCTGCACCACCAGATAAGGCCTGTTTTCTTTTTTAAATAAAATAAACTATTCCATTCCTAGAGCCTCTGGTTTTGTTAGGATTGTCTGGTAAGCATTTTTTTTTTTTTTAGTTGCATTTACATCAGTTTACAGCCTTGCTTTGATTTAGAGGTACTGGACCTTTCCATTGAGGTGCTGTTAATGAAGCATGGTGACAGGATGATATGCAACAATATGACTCACCTCTTGCATGTAGCCATGTCATTACCTGACCATGTACAGATGCCAACACAAACCCATCTGGAACTCTATAGATACTGAACATATATATAAGCCCTTGACTTCCTACAAACAGCTCAACTTTGGGATGCGAATCTGCTGAGTCAGTACTGG
Organism: Condylura cristata; assembly: GCF_000260355.1. Lineage (NCBI taxonomy): Eukaryota > Metazoa > Chordata > Mammalia > Eulipotyphla > Talpidae > Condylura > Condylura cristata. Next base: position 35,481,423 of record NW_004567106.1, on the reverse strand, counting down.
TGTATTAAACCTGTTTTTTGTTAGCTCCGGTGTCCAAGTTTCCTTTGTGCCATATAACACTACCACGCCCTCCCACCAGACCCCTAAAGCACCCACAGTCTACCATTTAAATTCACTGGGTTCCCACCTCACTTTGTTCTTGTCCTTCCCTTCCCCCTTGGGGCAATATTAACAGACCGATTTCTAAAGTCTGTTATTAGTTTGGCTTTAGCTCACCATTTGTTTAGTTTCTCTATATTTGTTTAGGTTTTCTATATAAACACACCATCTAGTATTTGTCTTTCTCCTTCTGAATTTTCCTTAGCATAATCTCCTATAGTCCCACTCATATTGTTGCAAATGGCAAGAGTTTATCTTTTTAAATAATAGCTCAATAGTATGCCACTGTGTACATACACCACATCTTCCTGTATACTCATAATGCCTTTGAGCACTGAGGTTGTTTCCATAGTTTGGTTACAGTAAATAGTGTTACAATGAGCACAGGAGTTCAATTCAGTGTTTGCAGATATTCCCCAGGCAATTTTGGATCTCTGTCCTAAGGATTAAAATTTTTGTCACTTTCCTCTTCCCTCACCTTTCTCTTAGGAATCTTTCATCGATTCTGCATTAACATCTCAGATAAACATCTAGGCATCTTCCTGAAGTTTATTTTTCAATATGGCATTCATTGTAAGATGTTTTAATAATTTAAGTAATACTTATATTTAGGAGAAGCAGAAAAGCTCCCTGCAAAGCAGATACCTGCATGTGAACAAGCCTGAAGTACACTCCTTCCTTCTTCATCAGTTCACTGTGGCTTCCTTGCTCCACAATAACTCCATCCTCAAACCCAGCTATGACATCTGCATTTCGGATTGTGGACAGTCGGTGTGCTATCACAATAGTGGTCCTGCCTTCTCTAGCCTAGATGGGAAAAGGAAGGACAAACAAGTGTTTCCCAGTATTGTCATATTATCAACTAATATCACATTAGTTAGCATGATATCACAGCTTAGATATTTTTGCAGTTGGAAGAGAATACCTTACCATTGCTGTATGATAAGGGCATCACTCATATGTGAAAGGTTAAAGTGAGACTTGAGTTCTAGATCAGACAGTATGAGGATGGATAACTCTGGAAGCATAAGGTGCTTGAATAAGTGTTTATTCAAGAAAGTGTGTGACTCTTAAGTATTTCCATACTTGTCTGAGAAGCCTTGGTTCTAAGTTACATGGGCCTGCTAGAAACTGGAGCATAAACATACTAAGAGGAGTTACTTCCAACTAGAGAGCTTCTTTGTAGGGTTTCCTTTGAAGTACCTGATTTCACCCATAATTATTATGAACTGCATGCAGGCAGTTTAGATGAAAATTTTAAATTATGGTTAAATTTACTTTCTGAATGTTAATTCCTGGAATGGGACCAGTAACTCTTGATTTTAAAGAAGCATCCCAGGTGATTTTTTGTGCATATTAAAATCTACAAATCACCTAAGTAGATCAGAGACCTCAGATGTTGGCTTGGTGGGCTAACAAACTGACATTTAAACCCTGGGAAATGCCTAGAGTTTGGCTCCTAACTGACTAACCAGTTTCTGAAGGGCAGTTCTGACTTTGTATAAGAATGCAGAACTGCAAGTAACAAAAGGATGGCCTACCAGGCCTCTTAGAATTAGCAGACCCACAGTAGCTGGAGATAGCTTAATAGTACTGAGATTTAATACCTCATGCCACCACAGAGGCCCTAATAATGCTTACTTTTTAAGGTCCATATTAGCCCCATTAGATTAACAGACTATTAAGACCTGTCCTAATCTGAAGCAATGAATCCACATCTTTTGAAGGTTATTCAAATACAGCCTAATTCACCTAAATAATTCAAGATAAAAATTAAAGATAAGAGGCTACATTCTCAACAGCCAAAGGAAAAGAAAACAATGTTTAGCAATCAAGAATGGATAAATAAATGTGCTATATCCATACATACACTGGAATATTACTGGGTTATAAAAAAAAGAATGACTTTCTGATACATGTTACCACATGGATGAACCTTGAAACATTATACTTAAGTGAAATAAAAAGTCGAAAAGATCACACATTGTATTATTTCATTTGTAAAAAATGTCCAGAATAGGCAAATCCAAGAGATTAAAATAGATTAGTGGTTGTCAAGGGAAAGGGTGAGCATGGAATGGTGAATGCGTGGTAATGGGTACACTACTTCCTTTGGGGCTGATAAAAATATTCTGGGATTAGATTAGTGATGATGGTTTCAAAATCCAGTGAATATAACAAAAAACCAGTGAGTTGCAGATTTTAAGAGTGAATTTTATATTGTTTGAATTATATCTCAATTATTTTTTAAAAGAATAGTTATAAATTTCTAAAAAAGAAGTCAATGAAGAGAGGAATATCTTGAGCAAATAACACCAAAAGAAAAAAGAGAACAAAACAACCCAACAAAACACAACTGTAGCAACTAAAATAGTGAAAACCAGGGGAAGTTGTTTCATGAATAGGAAAACTGACCAAAAAAAGTTCAGAAATGGGCATAAAGCATTTAGGAATTATTACATGATGCACACGACACTGTCCATTAGCAAGGCAAAAATAACCTATATCATGGTACTGAACCAATTGCATAGCTACATGAAAAATTAACGTGGCATTCTCTACTTTATTTATAACACAAAAATAACCAGATGAGTAAATATAAATAAACATTAAAAAAATTAAGCAATAAAAAAGAGAGAAGCTAGAACAAAACTCCATATTAAAACACTTAAGGTTTGTCTTTGATGTGGAAGTTGCATGACTTGGGCCACATATGGTAAGGCATATAGGAAATTATCTGATCAGTCTAACTATATTCTTGATACTAATAGTGATGAATAAGTTGCTAACAATGAATTGTTATAATAATAGGCTGATGCCATGTGAACAGATCAAAACTGAGAAATTAGAATCAGACTGAGTGAATGAGCTGATGCAGGAGAAACAAAGTCTGTATTTATAAATTTAAAAGTCAGCAATTGTAACCCTTGACCAAGAAATTTTGGCCAGAATAAAGCTATGACACAAAGAGATTATTTTTCAGAACTTTCAGATACCCGTGATGACAAAACATTGGCAAATAAATACCCTGGATTCAAGGACAACACTATTAAGAAATTTGGACGGACCTTCTGATAATTTTTTAGGGATAAAAGATAGACCCAAACAAAGGAAATTCTAATCTTTCAACTATTCTATATTATATATATATATTTTTATATTATATATATAGCTCGCTGTCTTGTTAGTGGGTGTGATAACATACATGCATAGAGGCGTGAACCTGTTGCCCTAAAATATACAGAGCTGTAAATTAATGTTACCTCAATAAACATGATTTTTTTAAAAAAGACTTTATATTGAAAAACCTATTACTGACTTTGACAGTCACTATTGAGTCAAGAGATAAAAAATAATCATTTTAATACAACATGTCAATGGTAGTATTCAATTCAGTAAATACTGACTTAAGTTCATTTATGCATAAAGATCTATATTAAATGTTATAAAGATATCAATATGAACCATTTATTAATTTTACCCCTTAGGTATATTTTAACACAATTACTTTTGGTCAAAGTAATAGCCTATATGAAAGAAAAAAACTAAATAGTTCACTGCACAGTCCTGGACTGATGCTCACTGTACTTTAGTTTTAGCAAGTAAGTAAATGGACCACTCACCTCTGCTTGCAGTGTGACCCCCTCAGAAAGGAGAAATCAATAAAACCCCAGGAGAAAGCTCCCTTTGTTCTTATGCTTATTTCTCAATCCAGACTTGCAAAGTATCTGCAATGAATTTCAATAAAGTTTCGATTTGCTGATCCTTTAGGTGTTTAGGGTTTACTCACCTTATCTAGAGCTGCCTGTACCTCTGCTTCACTTTCAGTGTCCAAGGCTGATGTAGCCTCATCCAGGAGTAGGATCTTGGGGTTGCGAACCAGAGCCCTAGCAATGGCGATTCTCTGTTTCTGTCCACCGCTCAGCTGGGCTCCCCTGTCTCCAACCAGAGTGTCAAATTTCTAAAAGAAAGCATGGAAGAGTATTTTAAACAGAATAGGCCTGCAGTCTTGAAATTCATGAAGACAGCATGGAGTTGCTTTTGACTCTCATAATAATCAAACTATAATAAAATAATGAATGCTGAATCACAAAAAAACTGATAGTCTATATGAAATTTTATATGATTCATGTACCAGAACATACTTCTTAAAAACCTCAACTGCATAATTCAAGGGATTTAGATAGCAAAGTTAGATAATACTACATCTCAAACATTACTAGCTTAACCTCTGAAAAAAGAAAAAGGCCTTTCCTGGTGGCGCAGCTGGTACAGCCACATCAGCATGAGTTTGATCCTTCTCAGGAAACCCACATGGCACAGCAGGCCTCCCATGACCCACCCACTGCCACTGCTCTCTTTAGCAGTGTACTTAGTCTATCTGCCTATTCTTTTCCACACTCTGTCTCTGGTGAATCCTCTCACCGTCCCTTTGCCTCTTGCCTATACCCTAGTTCTGTATGCATAAATAAGTAAATCTTAAAAAAAAAAAAAAGAATTTCGTCATTTCAAGTAAAATCCTAAACTGAAGAAGTCTACATTAACTGGTACTTTACCTGTGGTAATTTCATAATAAATTCATAGGCGTTGGCTTCTTTGACAGCTTTCTTGATCTCATCCATAGTTACATTTCCACGGCCATAACGAATATTTTCAGCAATTGTGGTAGAAAATAACACTGGCTCTTGACTCACCACTCCAATTATTTCTCTCAGATACCTTACATTAAAGGTCCTAATATCCTGCCCATCAATGTTAACCTGAAAGACGGAAACATTTCCATTTACTACTTAAAACTGTCTGATATTTAAAGCATCAAGACTCTAACTTCTTACTAGAAAAAGTCTTAGCTAATGTTTACCTTTTTTTATTGATTAGAAATGATAATTGGAAATAAACAGTAAATGTGTAAAATGTTTTCTGTTGATTAAATTTTATTAGAAATGTCTACTTATCTATCTAGTCTACACATCATTTTGATTACATCCTGAGGTTCTACTGCATGTAATATACCATAATTTAATTGTCCCCCCATTGGATATTTGACTTCCTTAAAGAAACACTGAAGACAAATACAGTAAAAGTAGTGATCATTAGGCTAGAGAGTGCGGAATTTTTAATTAAGACTCCTATTTTGAGTCAGACTCCATTTTATCTCTAAGCTCTTGAGACTTGTAGGTAAAAAGCAATCAGCCTGATTCAATAGTTTGACTCAACTCCCAAAGAGTAACTATGAAGAAACCCCACTCATTGATTTCTCCTTAAGGATGGCTACAAAAAAACAGTAACATTCCATTTTTCTCCTTATTGATGATTAGGGAAGAAACTGGAAGACTATTTACCTGTTATTACAAAAGACACCCCCCCCAACAGACACACATTTCAGCTTTCTTTCCAACAACTCCTGTCAACCCATCCAAAAGTTTCAAATAAAAGTGTTGTTAACCACTCCCCTGCTTGATCAATCAATGCCCTAGCTCTGGTAGTACACACCAGGGATTTGGTCTACAATCAAATCATTATTCCTTTTCTTAAGTAAACACTACTTGGGTTATATAACAGTCTGATTATTTCTCAGTCAGCAAGAATATGATTTATATTTATACTTTGATAACAATTAATTGCCTGTACAATGATACTGTATGCTGGGCATTTATTATTTGCTAAATAAAAGCTGGTTAAAACCCTCTAATAATTTATAATGCCAGCAAGAATATATAAATATATTTCCTGATAATTTACTTGTTCTAGATTTTATAATTTTAATGTGTTTTTCTAAAAAAAGGTGTGAAGTGGTAGCTTATATTAGCTTATTATCTATTTTAATTTGTACATAATATTAGTGAGACTAAACATTTCCTGAATATTTTCACAAATTTGTGTTTATTCTTGAAAGATATGAATGTTCATACCTATTATATGTTCACATTAAATTATCAAACATTAAACATAATACTTTTCCATATATATTATGTTCTAATGATTGCTTTCTTGTATAATAGTTTTACTGATTCTTATTGGAGAGCAGCTTAGGAAAAACTGATTCATCAATATCATCACTGGGTATTTCTTTTATTATTTCAATAGTAAGATAATTGTTAAATGTTGATATAAATAGTGAATATCTCTGAGTTACAGAACTGCTGAAAAAAAATTCTAAAAAATAGGTAATAATTTTAAAAAGAGGGTATTTTCAAATGTTTCCCTTCAATGGTTAGTATTCTACAAGGGTATTTTTTTCTAATAATATAATAGTTTATTTTTATATCATTTTGTACATTTTCCCATCTCAGTTGTAATCCCTGTGGGTTTCCCATCACCATATCACTCATGTGCCATCACCATAATCCAGTGCATTTCCCTCCCCCCACTGTTTTTGATCCTATTCCACACTTTACCCCCATAAAATGTCTCTGGTATATAGCTATTCATTATTACTGTTATTTTCTCGCCTGGTCCATTATACTCCTGCTATGAGTGAAATCATCTGGTATTTTTCCTTTTTCTTTCTGGCTTATTTCACTAAGCATGATCTTTTCCAGCTCCATCCATGTTGCTGCAAAAAGCATGTTTTTATTTATTTATTTATTTTGATTGCTGAGTAATATTCCATTGTGTATATGTACCACATCTTTTTAATCCAGTCATCTACTTTTGGGCATTTGGGTTGTTTCCATGTATTTCCAATTGTAAATAAAACAGCAATAAACATGGGGGTGCTGTATCTTCAAAGATGTCACTGAAGTGTTTGTTGGATAATGTTTGCTTCCAGGCATTTTATGGATTCCGTTCTTATGTCTAGTCTTTAATACCCTTCGAGTTGATTTTTGTGTATGGTGCGAGGTCATGACCTAGTTTCACTTTTTTGCATGTAGCTTCCCAGTTTTCCCAGCACCATTTGCTAAACAAACTTTCTTTGTTCCATTGTATCTTCTTTGCTCCTTTGTCAAAGATTAACTGCCCATAAACCTGTGGGTTTATATCTGGGTTTTCTATTTGAATCCACTGGTCTGTGTGTCTGTTCTTGGTCTAAACCATGCAGTTTTGATTATTAAGGCTTTGTAGTATAGTTTAAAGTTTGGAATTGTATGCCTCCATTCTCTTTCTTCTTAGTTATGGGAGTTTTGGCTATTTGGGGTCTTTTGTTGTTCCATATGAATCTCATCAATATTTTTTCTGTGTCTTTGAAAAATGTCATTGAGACTTTTATTGGGATGGCGTTAAATCAGTATGCCGCTTTTGGTAGGATGCCCATTTTGATGATGTTAATTCTCCCGGTCCATGAGCAGGGGATATCTTTCAATTTCATGGTGTCTTTTTGTATTTCTTTTAACAGTGTTTTGTAATTTTCTTTGTGTAAGTCTTTTACCTCTTTTGTTAGGTTGATTCCCAGGTATTTGATTCTTTTTGTTTTAATTAAAAAGGGAATGTTTTATTTGATTTGATTTGATTTGATTTCTACTCCTTCTGATTGGTTTTTTGTGTATAGGAAGGCCTCTGACTTTTCTGCTACCTTGCTAAGCTGGTTGATTAGTTTCTCTGTGGAGTTTTTTGGGTTTTCCATGTAAATTAACATATCATCTGCAAATAGGGACAGTTTTACTTCTTTCCCTATTTGGATTCCTTGTATGTCTTTTTCCTATCTTACTGTTCTGGCTAGAACTTTCGATGTTATGTTAAAAAGCAGTGGTGATAGTGGATACTCTACAAGGGTATTTTTTAAAATAAAGAAAAATGTTTACATTTAAATCACCCTAGCATTTGTTTTAGTAAATGAGGGCTTATATACCATCTTAGCAATGTCAGTTTTTAACAAAAATATTTATTAATTGTATTAAATTTGATTAACAAATAATTCATGTATCCTAGAAAAGTTCATATTCATTCCTAAAATCTCTATTCTATCTTAATGTCTTTTTATGTTTGTTTTCTCTGTACCTTCTAATTTTTGTTTTATAGTTGTTGAGTTATAGTAATTTTAATATCAGGCAAACCCAATATCCTATAATTGGTAATTTGAAGAAATTTTAATATACATTGTGGGCTAGTACTGTATTAATGTTAATATTACCGATTCTGATAATTATTCCACAGTTATGTGAAAGACTGCCCTTCTTAGGAAATATATTCTGATATATATAGTGATTAGGAGACATGATACATCTAAATTATTCTCAAAGGTTCAAGGTATGTGTGTGTATATTTGTGTACATGGGGGGGTGTCAGGGAAGAGAGAGATTTGGCAATAAAGCAGGTGGATCGAAATAAAAACAATTGGGGCATCCATGGTGCTGCAGGGTTTAAAGTGTCAGCACTATCAACATCCACTTGGCATGAGTCCAACTCTGGCCATTGAACGTTTAACCCACATGATGCAGGAGACCTGTCCTGTCTCACCTGCTGCTCCCCTCAGCAGATTATTTCTGTCAATCTGACTGTTCTGCTCCCCACTCTGTTTCTGGTGAATCCTTTCACACCCTGCACCTTGGCCCACACCCCAGCTCTTATATGCATAAGTAAATAAAAAGTAGGGCCCTGCCTGGTGGTACAGAGGGTTGGAGCGCAGCTGGCCTTGGCTGCTTCAGTGTGAGTTCGACACACACCACCCTCACCTAACCCGGCTTGCTGCTCCCTTCAGCAGTGTACTTCATTGATTGATCTGCCTGTTCTGATCCCTACTGTCTCTGGTGAATTCACTCATGGCCCCTGCACTTCTTGTCTGTACCCCAGTTCTGTATGCATAAATAAATAAAATCTTTAAAAAATTAAAAATAAAGACAAATAGTATATCTGGGTATATATAAACTCCCTGCTTACAACTTCTGAATATAACATTTTTAAAAGGCAAAAAAAAAAAAAAAAAGAATCCCCTAATCAATTAGTGTCCACCTGTCTCCAGAAGTTCTTTAAGAGACCATTGACTTCTCCCCTGTCAAGGTGTTTGTGCATTTAAAAAATTCAACTATCTTTGATGACTATTTGCATTTCTTTTGACTTTAATTACAAGACTGTCAATAACTGCTATATGGACATTTGTGACCCAGTAACTCATGAAAATAATCCTCTCAGTGATTTATGTCACTTTTCCAGTGATTTATAAAAAGCTTGAACAGACTAGAGCGCTGTTCAGCATCTTTGGCTTTCACATCTTGTATATATTTGTTAATCCAGTCAAAGGTGTGTACTGGTCAGATGCACTGCAATTCCATAGCACTTTTACCAATACTGCATTTACATTCAAATTTGTTTTTAAGACAAAACAAAAAATTTTAAAGGACTAGTTGGTACTCAGGATGCCACCTTGGAGAACTTAGTTCTCCCCACTTACCGTACCCTCATCAGGGTCATAGAGCCTCTGCATCAACTGGATAGTAGTGCTTTTCCCACAGCCACTGTTCCCAACCAGAGCCACAGTCTGCCCACTGTGAACCTTCAGGTTGAGGCCTTTCAAGATCTATGAGGAAAAGGGAAAAAGAGTACACTTTACAACAAAGACTTAAAGAGGCACAATTCGATTTGATTTTAAGTTTGAAAACATTGTCAAGCAAGGGAATATAACCTCAAAAGTGAAAAAGCACACAAATATAAAATTTAAAAGCTTTAGATTCTTTGAAATGATTAAACAATCAATTTGAGTCAGAAATTCCAGAAAATTTACCTACAGTACCTTGACATTAGCTCGAGCTGGATAAGAAAAGTGAACATCACTGAACTCCAAATTCCCTTTGATGCTGTCTGGTTTGTGTCCTCTCTCTGAAAAACTGTCAATTTTAGGATTCTAAATAAAACAAAATTCAATAACTATTCCATTATAAGACAAACAGTTTCACTTTTTTTTTATTATTACAAAAGTTTATTTTTACATCATTTTGTACATTTTTTTTTCCATCTCAAATGTAATCCCTGCGGGTTTCCCATCACCAAGTCACCCATGTGCCATCACCATAATCCCGTGCATTTCCCTCCCCTCACCCCATTTTTGATCCCATTCCCCACTCCACCCCCACAAAATGTCTCTGGTATATGGTTGTTCATTATTTTTGTTATTTTCCACCTGGTCCATTATATTCTTGCTATGAGTGAAACCGTCCGGTATTTTTCTTTCTCTTTCTGACTTATCTCACTAAG
>NW_004567106.1:35448142-35470236 GCF_000260355.1 Condylura cristata | reverse complement strand
GAGAAGTGTCTTTTTAGCTCTACTGCCCATTTTTTGATGGGGTTGTTTATTTTTGTTGAGTTTCATCAGTTCTCCATATATTTTTGTGATCAGTCCTTTATCGCTACTTTTGTGTGAGAAAATGTTTTCCCAATTAGTGATCTGTCTGTTTGACAAACAGTTGCACTTTTAAGGAACATGATTCAACAAATTCCAAAATAAGAATATTAATGTTACAATATCCCTCATATGAGATAGAACCCAAAGTACAGATTGTGTGTGTGTATGTGTGTATTTGTTTATGGAAAAAATGCTTCTCAAAAAATGGCCTTTTTCTGAAAAGTACATAAGATATGTATTTATCTTATTTCATATGACATTTCATTTTAAGTTTTTAATTTCCCAAAGGGTCAGACATGCGTATTTACACAATGTCATTAACAATAAATACCATACTTGATAAAGCCAGGCATTTCTACACTTAGTGAAAATTAGATAGATTATTATTTTTTTTTACTTTTTCTTATTACAAAGTTTATTTTTACATCATTTTGCACATTTTTTTTTCCATCTCGATTGTAATCCCCGCGGGTTTCCCATCACCAAACCACCCCTGTGCCGAGAATCAGATTATTTTAAGTGATTGTGGACTGGGTTGAGAACTAACTGAAAAATTACAGCCACTTAGTATTTAGAAACAATGTCAAATTTCAATATATTTGGAAACTGATCCATTTTCTAATGAATTAGATAGGTGAAACAGGAGGAACTGCAAGAATTGAAAGCTCATAATTCAGTTATTCACTGAGTGTTTTATCTTTGTAAATGCACAGACATACTTCAATATATCAAAACTATTTAAGTGCAGTTTATATAATATTGTCAACAGAGTTGATTGAGTCATATCAAACATGCAGTGATTTTTTTTGAGGAGGTTGAGAAAGGTAACCCAAAGAAAAAAATACTGTCATTCTCATCACATCAACACTTTTTCTACCAACTCATTTTATATAGAAACAGTAATATTCTCAGTCTATAAAATAAAAAAGAGAAAATGAAAAAAATTATGAAGACAAACATCTTTTCTATGGGCTCTAATAATAACATACTAGTGCATTTTTCAAAATGAGAAGTCGTTGTTACATTATTTGATGACAAACCATTAGAAATATTAAAATGTTATTTTGTTTCATTTATTATTAAGAGGAGATCATTAATTTTGCATAACTAATTTTTGCATGTTATTTAACCTGAAATCAAATTTAATTTTCCAAGTCTCAAAAGACTTTAGGACATTAATCAATTACTCAAAAAATAATAACTTACTCACATTATCGATAATATCAAAGATCACATAGGCTGCTCCTCTTGCATTGGCAAAAGCATCAATACATGGAGCAGCCTGTCCAACACTGAAAGCCCCAATCAGGATCGAAAAAAAGACCTTAACAAGAGAACAAAAGGAAATGTTATGTGCACCATTCAGGTGTTTATTATCTAAACTATGACTCAGTTGAGATACATACTACACAAAAAACTGTATTTAGTTTTGTGCTCTTTAAAAAATATAGCAAAATTTATTAGCTAAATATAACATTTTATTACATGAATGGTTTGTACAACCTTAAAGTTATTTTTTTGTCCACCTTTTCAAACTATATATTGTTCTCCTGAATGTACGTTGTCAAAAACGTTTTCAGATCTACATCCTTGATTCTATAATTAATGTCACCAGAGAGAGACATTTTCCATCAGGGTCATTCATCCGGTATGATTTTCTCTATGAACAGCATTACATGGTTTCAAAATCACAGCAGCCCTATGGTATTTTCCATGAAAAAAATATATTTTACAAAAATTTAACATAAAAAGAAATAGTTCACACTTTATAAAACACTAAATTATTCCTTTGTGCATTGATATTTCCTTTACACAACTGATTTTTATTACATCCCAGGACTTAATATATTATCCTTCATATATTTCTTTCACTAAGAACAGTAATTGATATAAAAAGTGAAGAATATAGTTTCTGAAATCCAGATTACTGGTTTAACTTAACTGAACAAATCATAAATGAAGGGAAATTATTCCTTCTCTCTGGGCATGGTGAAATTTCTTAGAGGTCAGTAACAACAACACTTCAAATACCCAGAACTCCAATATTCCACAAATACCCATTTCACTGCAATTCATATAAGAAATAGTAAAAAAGTAAGAAAGTCCCTACCAGGGTAGATGCTTAAAGTTCATACACTAGAGTTGTTGACCTTCCCTCTAAGAGTGTTGTTTGGGTTCCCTGCACCATGGATACACTCGTCAGTCCTATTAGGGAGATGTCACTGTCCACATACAACAAATGAGTAGGCCAGGCCAAAGAGGACAATAACAAAAAAGTGCATGGCAAAGTCCGGATTCAAATCCTTTCCTCATAACTTCAGTAGCAAAGGCGAGAGTAAAGAAAATGGAGTGCTGGCAAGTTGACACAAGAGAAGAAATCAAAAGTTGGGGGGAGGGGGAAGGCTGAAAGCAACAACCTAATAGAGTTTGAAGATACCACTACAGAAAAAATTTTGAAATAACTAATTTTCATAATGACCCCAATTCATCATCAAAGGGGCAAATTATATATACTGTCCTCTATGTAGAAAGAGAGAGAAGTTCAGGTCTTCAAAGATTTCTAGTTGAATGGTTTCTGTTGTTCTGACAGTGTGGTGACAAATAGAGCTATTAATACAAATATAAGAAAAAGTTATGCATAATATGATGCAAGTTTTTAAAGAAAAATGTGTGCAGATATAGAAAATTATCTGGAAGATATATATATATATATATATATATATATATACACACACACATATATATGTATATATATACACACACCAAAAAAAATTATTAAGGGCATATGGACTACCAGATTATAAATACTCTAATTTTTAAAATTGTTATTTCTATTCATTTGTATAATCAATATATATTATTTTTAGAAAGATAATGATTTTGTATTTTAAAGAAGAAAAACTAACTTTTTAATCTTGTATTTCAGAAATCTAATGATTTATATTATATAAATTTAACATTCTCTAAAATTATAACGTATATAATAATGTTTACTCTCAACCGTAGAAATGGCTTCAACCCATACTTTCCCATTAGTAAACCAATTGTTTCTATTTCTATGTTGTATGTGTTTCTTAGCTGGCCTAATTATAGGATATTTTCTTTTATGCATTATAATTATGCCATTTATATTCTAGAAAACCAGATTTGCCCACAGGACGGTGCAAGGAGTCCACCAAGAGGGGGAAAAAAAGCCTGTAGTCATGGCTTATCCTTAAAAAATTATGAAAGAAAAGGGTGGATGGATGGATAACATTCAGATTTTTCATGAATATTAAGAAAATTACTTACTGTCATTGCATTTCCAATAGTGTACTCTTTTGATATAACTAGAGTGGATCCATACCAGAAGGCCAGGGCATATGATGCATATATTAGTAGGAAGGCAATACCCATGGAAATATTTGCTGAAATAGCTTTTTTAATTCCAATCTTTTTGGCATTTTCTAAATGTTTCTGGTACCTATCAGAAAATGAGGGGGAAGTGTTATACAAGAAAACAATCCATAATATGAGCTTGACTCAATTCCTGTATCTATTTATTTGAGAAACAAAGTCATCAAGATAAGAAACCCCAGTTGAGACCCAGCTTCCTGAGAAGCAAACCAATTCAGGATCTACAAGGACTAGAACAGATCTGACCCTTCTTTTACTGGCTGGGACCCTTCTCCTTTGGTCCCTACCAGCCCAACCAATATTCCCATAGCTCTTCCAGGGTGAACTCTCACCCCTGGGATATGGAAGAGGTTTGCCATCACCTTCATAGGCAAAATTACAGGTGAAGGTTATGGTAGGAGATAAACAAAGCCAACCGAGAATGGCAACAAGGTATAAATAATATTTTGGACTCTTAAAACAATTAAGTTCTTAGCTCAATATCTCATCTTTAGAGAAGAGAAAAATCTGTCCTTTATTGCCCCACTGGATATGGGACTAGTATTCTAACAGATACTAAAACCTGGGCCTTAGCTTTTATTTACATGTTTATTTTCTGAGCAGACTGTTCTTTAGCTGTAAAACCAGGGTTTAATGTTATAAATCACTACTTATGAGAAATGGATTCTTGTTCAATTTTTCTAGATTTCAGTTTTATCAATTGTAAAGTTAGTGCCTACCTTGCAACATAATTGTGAGGTTGACAGTTAATTATAGAAAGTAGTTAGTAGAGTGCTGACATATAGTTGGTACAACCTGATAATTCCTAGTGGTAAGATCTGATAATTCCTAGTGATATTATTATTAGTGTTATTGTTTTAGAATTTAATCTTTCTAAATATTGCTTATCTGATTATTATATTTTGAAGAGTAATTAATATCCATATTACTGGCTTCTGATATAAAGGCAGATGTCTTGAATGGTTCTGTTAAGTTAGAATATTTTTACATCAATTTAAATTAAATCCACTTTTCCAAGCTAGATGCAGGAGTTTGTAAGTTTTAATTTTGACTCCCTAAATCTGGGGGGAAAATCCAATGGGCATACAATGAGACTTTGGGGAAAATATTGTACAAATAAGGAGTCTCTGCTTTTCACCAAAAACAAAATACCCAACAATATATTTTTTAGTTTGACCAATGAGATGTTGGGAATTTCTTCACTGTTTAAAAGTGTATGCTGCCACCAAAAGTTTATCTTTTAATTACTGAAAGCACCCAAGTCTTCAGTGTCCTCTCAGTGTTGGGCGCTGCATTCATTTAGCAGAGCTGTGTCTCTGGGGAAACAGCCAGCATGCCACGCCCAGCACTGTGATTACTCCCAAGTGGCTGGGTTTCAAGGCGTGTGCAGGAGATTAACGTCTGCCCCGATGTGACACAAGGCTCCGGTGACAGTGGTGGACATGCTGTAATTACCTTTGCTTAGGCGGCTCGCTTACTGCAGCTAATGGAGCGGCACTGATTACACTGACATCCTGAGGTCCAACTGAGGGTTAGTGTGGTCTGTGTGGACTATTGTGTACAGGAAGCAGCAGTGAGAGAGAAAAAAGGAAGAGGTTAGAAAACCAGTAACATGTTGGTTTTGAGGGCTTAAGAAATAGAAAATGAAATGGAGGGAAGTCAGGAATCTTTGCTTTTAATGCTGAGAATTTCCAGAGAATACCTATTTCAAAGAGTTGTGGCTTCAATAGTCCCATAGGTGAGTCAAAGAAAATACTTTACATGAAATCATATCTTAGCTATATTAGGGGATATTATTATTTAAACAAAACTGGCGGGGGCATTTGTGTAGAACAGAGTAGCCGTTATCAGTGGGCTTTGTCCTGGCATCTAGGTTTCTGCATATCAAGTTCCTTGAGAGCAGGTGTACTTGCCCTGGAACCTATGGTCAAGGAACTTAAATGGGGAAAATATGTTTTTATTAATCTCTAGCTGAAATTTAGTATTTCTTTCAATTACCAATGAAGGCAACAAACTGCTTATTATTAGCAATAACTGTGACTTTGTTGCCAATAAAAATACCAGATCATTTTTACATCATGTTACAATTGTTACAGATATCTTGAAATATCTTTTACTTACACGCCTACTTGGGAATTACAATAATAGATGTTAGACAGGTAGTTAGTTCTTATTATTAAATATATTGACAATTACTGTATCATGGTTTAAAAATATTTAAGTAAATATTCTTCAATAGAAATGGTTTCCTTGGTAATTCTATGCATTTTGTTTTATGTATTTATAATCATGGTTCTAAGAAGGACTCAGCAGCCTTCATCAGATTGCCAGAGGAGTCCATGGAACACAAAAGGGTAAATATCCTGCTTTAGAGTCTGACATGAAATTGTGGGGAAAGGATTAATGTTAGGGAAAGTAAATAAATAAAAACACACACCACAAAATAAAATGAAAAGTGGATTCTTTGAACTAATAGACAAAGAACCTTCCTGACCTTTCCAGCTCTTTGTTCTGGCCCCCAAAAGCTATCACCGTTCTGATGGCCCCCAGAGCCTCTTCTGCCACGGCACCTGCTTTTGCATATGCAGCTAGTTCTTTGTCACTAAATGCAGAGAGAATCTGGACAGAAGAGAAACATTCATGAATTTTATAAGGGGAGAAAAGTTAAAAAAAAAAACAGTCTGGTCAACTCTTCTCTCTACTCTTTATTCCCAAGTCCTATCTTTTGCCAAGTACTGAAGTCATGCCAGTGACAAAACCTCAATGTACTAGACTCAGTGGCTGCTACCCACCCAACAAAGGCAAGAGCATCTCCACCCTGGTGTTATGTTCCTGAGGAATACTCTAAAGGAAATCCACATGTATTTCTCTAAATGGCATTTTGGGGAACAGTATCAAGCTCCACATCCATATTTTTTCTCTGCTAACTGCAAAATTAAGTAAAGGAAATCTTTGAAATAAGCCACTATCATTTCTTTTATTTAGTGATAATCTTTAATTACTATGAAAATATTCCCAAATCTACTTATGAGCATTCTACTGAATAATAAAAATGGTTAACACAAAGTGTTGCAGGAAAAGATAAAGAACGAAAACAACAGAGCCTCAGAGAGTTCACTTCATAAATCATCAACCATAGAATGAGCAAAAATCACCAGTAAAATTTCTCAACTCTGCAATGTTGGCTGAAGAAAAAAGGTTATATATTTTAGTTCCAAGAAAAAGTAGGCAGAGTGCCATTTAATTTACAAGTTAAAATTAAAAATAAATGTAAATTCAAACTTTATATATTTTTTTATACTCATGCAATAGCTTGAAGGGAAGTTATAATGTGTTTCCTTAAAAAAGAACATAATTATGAATGTAATTTAAAGTAATTTAAATTACAGGTTTTTGAGAAATCTGTAATTGATGTAGTAAATAACTGTTATATTTTGAATCATATTAAAAATAAACTGCCTTGGGCTCTCCCTGGTGGCTCAATGGGTTAAAGCACCGAATTATGGGACTCTCCAAATGCACTTCCGCATGAGTTGGATTCCCGCCAGGGAGCTGACCCACATAGTGTGGCAGACCTCTCCTGACTAGCCCACTGCTCCCCTCAGCAGTGTACTTTGTCAATCTGCCTGTTCTGCTCCCCACTCTGTCTCTGGTGAATCCTCTCACCCACCACACTGTCTCCCAGTTCTGTAAGCCTAAATAAATACATCTTAAAAAACAAAAACAAAAACAAACAAAAAAAAAAACTACCGTAATAAAGCCCATAATAACAACATATTTCCAGATGAGTTTCCAGTAACATGTAACAGCACAAATACAAATATCCAAATACTACATTTAAAAGTAAGTCTGTATGTGTGGATTGTTAACACACATGAAAATGTCTGAGTTCCACAAACCTTTGCCCAAATAGCCGCTGAAAGTCCCAGGATTGGGCTGATGGCCATTATCACAAGAGTAAGCTTCCATCCTCTGATGAACCCCACTATGAATCCTGCAAAAAACGTGGCTACTGCTTGAAAGAACATTCCAACCTTGTCACCAATTCCTTCACTGATTTTGGAGATGTCACTAAAAAAGATCACACCTAAGTGGTTACAGGCAGGAGGTCTTCAGTTTGAAAGGTGGTACAGATATCTAACAAATGCATAGGCAAAACTTGTTCATATTACTGAAAGCCTCTTTCAGAGTCTTAGCCTCTTGAATAGTACTTTCCCCACCTAAATATTACACAAAGGGAGAAATTCAGGATTAGTTTATGTTTCTAAGAAGTTAATATTAAAGTTAATACAATTAAGTTAGTTAATACTACTGGAGATGCATTAGTGTTTTGAATACATGAGTTGACTTATTTAAAAAGCAGGCATCAGGAAGGGCACTGCAACTGCCCTTGGCTCTATTCTTAGCTCACTCTACTCTCAAGACAGCAACCAATGTGATTCTTTGAAAATGAAATCTGAACACGTTATTTCTCAGCTCAGAAGCGTCCAATGGTGCCCATTTCACTCAATGTAAAAACCGAAGTCGTTAAACAGAGACCAATAAGAGCCCTATATTCTTTGATTTTCCTCCTCTTGACTTCGTTTGCTCACTACCACCATTTTATCAGCAAACAGGAAAAGATTATCATCTACCGCCCCCTGCTGGCAAGAGGGCAACCAATGGATTGATGTTGCTTGTCTTGTTTACTGGTATACCACAAATATCTAGTTGAGGGCACACAACTGGCTCTCAACTATTTATTGAATAAGTGAAGAGTAAATAATTACTAAGATAAGTATCTTGGTGAATTCATTCAATCATATATTCATCTACTCAACTATCTTAATTATCTTAACTATTTTAATATCTGTCAAGACCTTGATTAGTTTCATGAGTCAAGAAAGTATAAGATGTGAACTCAGTCCTCAAGTAAATTCACTATGTAACAGAGGAGAAAAAGGTAACAGGTAAGAAAAATACATTATGGCATAAGGTGCAAATTGTCCTAGACATGGCAGTCAGATGATCTAATCCTCCTATATATCAAATACTTAATCTAGATATTATTCATTCATTTTATGATTTTCCTTGAAAAATTTTCAGTTAGTGGTTATTTTTTTTTATAAAAGGGTGATATTAACAATATACTTACTCTGTTAGCCGTGTATTAAGTTCAGTGGTGTCATTGATATCAAACCAGCCTATTTCTTGTCGTAGAATAGCATGAAAAAACTCTTGCCTAATTTTCTTAATTTGTCGGCCAGCTGCCAAAGTCCAAAATGAAACTTGTATATAGGCAGCTATGAGAACTCCAGCACCTAATCCTGAGTAATAATATGCATATCTGGAAAATAAGTGGAGAAGTGTTGTTTTTTTTTAAAAATACTATCCTTTATCATTTTCAGGAGAAATTTCAGACTAGGAGCTATAAATTTATTGAACTAATCACAAAGACTGTGGGACATAGTAAATACGCATTAATTTTTTTTTCTCTTTTCTTAAATTATAAAAGGCCAATGGAAATCTATTTACTTGGATTATCAGTTAAAGAAAGTAGATAAATGTTCATGATAAAGTGCAAACAAAATTAATACTGAGAACTTATTTTTAACTGATTTTGCTTATCTATAGCTAGAATTTGACCCACTACACAATTAATATCCTAGACTTGCTTATCTTATTCTATTGAAAAAGTTTACTATTGTTCACATAAGACAAATATAGTCATAAGTAGAGTGAGCATATGAAATTATTCTTAGGGTAAGTTTTCCATATAGTCTATACAAAGAACCAAAATAACAAAAAAATATATTTTTTTTCAAATAGTATACTTACATGTCATGAATTCAAGCAAATGTGGAATAAAGGCTTAATGTAATTACAAGGTTAGCATCTTTAAATACAAAAGATGTGGCTTCAATATTTTCAAATATTTTTTATATTTTGCTTTATAAACTTTCCAGATAGAAGTCTACCAATGTATACAAGTGGTATACATTGAAATCAGAAACATCAATTGCTATATAAACATTGTGTTACAGCCTTTTGAGATTTATATTAAGAAGGCTGAAGGAATAGGAAAAAATGCCATAAATGGCATCATTGGATCTGCTGAGAAAAGTGGAATATAGATGGAGAAGTATTATATCAAGTTTATTGAAATTGATAATTATGCTTATGAAAAGAATATAGGAATACATCAAAAATATAGCAGATTGGGCTCCAGACTGCCACAATAAAATGTATGTCATAATTAAAGAACTGGCAAAAGATTATTTCCTAGTACATATAAAATTATGTTTACATTATAGTCTGTTAACAAATGCAATAGCATTGTGTCTAAAATATCTATATACCCTAATTTAAAAATACTTTATTACTAGAAAGTTTACTAATTACCATGAGTCATTCCTAAGTTATCTTTTTGAAGGAAAAGGGCCTGTTAAAAATGTACTGTTTAGTGCAATAAAGCAATGTGCAATAAAACAAGGTATACTTGTGTCCTTTTTCTTAGGAATCACACTGAAATACTTCTGAATAAAGGCCATGATACAGGTAACTTACTTTAAATGATGGGGGCAGAGAACAAATTATAAAAGTAGATAAATCTGGGTAAAGAATACACAGGTATCCGCTGTATTACCCTTGTAATTTTCTGTAAGTTTAAAATTATTTTCAAATAAAACATTCTAAAAGGCATACAATATAGATAGAAGATAGAAGATAGATAGATAGGTAGATAGATAGATAGATAAACAGACAGAAGATAAGCCACTTACTTTGTCATTTCTTCTTCCAGAATTCTGCCTGGATTTAACATAGACAGTGAAAAATTCACTAAATAAAAACAAAAGAAAACAAAATTAAGCATTTTTAAAAGTGAACTGTTAACAGGCATTGTAAGGATTTTTAAATCGTCTTTGCTTTTTTAGTGTTTTCATTCCCAAGTGCACTCTTTTCACTTTGCTGAAGTAAGAACCGAACAGTTATAGGACATCTAAGCCCAGATGCGGAGGATGAGCCCTCTGAGTTCTCTTTCCAATTTACTGGGCTCTGGCCTTTCGCAAGCCAGCTTCCCAAGCCACAGAGAGGAGAAGAGGAAAGGCAGAGGGTAGAGGGTACACAGAAAATACAGAAAACAGCGGAAGGATATGGTCCAAATAGAAAAAAAAAAAAACAAAAAAGGATTTTAGGGGCACTTTTTTCCCCTAGTGGCTGAAAGCACTGTACAGATTCCTGCTTCTGTGAATTTTAGCTTTATATAATATGCACACATATATGTGTTCCCTCATAAGTAATAAGATTGAATTATAGACACTATAAAGGGAGAAAAATTAGCCACCATTTATTGGGCATGTATTACATGCAGGTACTGTTTTAAACACTTTACATGTATTAATTCATTTAATTTTCACAACAAACCTATAAGGCAGACTTTATCTTATCTTCATTTAAATAATCCTTGCCCAAATGCAAATAGCTACCAAGAAGACAAAGTCATAACATTTTATTAGACAGTTCCTAACCCTATAATATACTGATTGATATGATCTTCACCTTTTTTTATTTTTAAACACGGAAGTGAGGAACTTAAAAGAAAGCAATTTACATCTACGGAAATTATAAAACAACAAAATAAATTATCACAGAAATATTGAAAAAAAGCACTAAGGTAGGTCTTTCTCATATAACATGATGCTAAGAGAGAAATTAATCTTTGTTCCTTTGTCATCTGTAAATAATTCAGGGACTATGTTTTCTGGGTATGTATCCTCTTTGCCCTCTTCCAAAAGGACATAAGGACTATGGCACCTTTGATATGCCAAACTGGAACTCTGTTTTGTTTAAAGGTAGACAAACTAAATTCAAACTGGTATTTGTTGAAATTATTGTTCAAAATCTTGGGAAAGCTTTATATTTTTATGTATAAGGTTATTTTTTTTCTCCTGAATTTAGAAGCCAGGTGAAACCTTACCAACCTCAAAATTTTTAATTCTTTTTTAATTATTATATTTAAAATTTTTTTTACATCACTCTTCATTTTATGCATTTTTTTCATCTCAGTTGTAATCCCCATGGACTTCCCACCACCAATTCACCCGTGTAAATTTTTTAATTCTCTTAATGAGGGATATTACATTTCAGATTGACACACTCTTCTAGGAAACAAGAATCTATGGGCATTCCAGGTTTGATCTGCTTTGTTCTCAGAATTCCAAACTGAGAACAGCAATCTAGATCTCCGGTAGTAATCCCAGGCACACAGAGTCCCCAAGAAAGTAAGGGTTTCTGCTGTCTGAGACAAAGGTGACACAAGTGTATGTTGACATGATCCAAAAAACGTCATGGAACCCTAGATCTGGATAGCACCTAGACCTGGTTTTCTAAAGTGTTATCTAATATGTTTCAGTTTCAGACAATTTCTAAATGGTTGTCTGGTTCAGGAGCTAACAACATTAGCTGCCTGTTAAAATCACATGGGGTGTTTGAAAAAAACACACAAGTTCAGCTTTTGCCCAAGAGCCATTAAGCTAGAACCTCTGGATGAGTTTAGAGCACCATATTTCTAAAAAGTGTCCCCAATGATTCAAATGTGCCAGGTTGGAGAAGTTCTACTTTATTCCCCCGAATGCCTCCTATAAGACATGGAAAACTATTTTTAAAAGCTCCCAATATAGATATCCATAATATATATAGCCATTATATATATATATATACATATATATATATATATATATAATCATCTTATGTAATTTCACCAGTAAGTCTATGATTACCTTTCAAAGACAACAGTAATAAGATTATAGAGGTTAACTAACTTGACCACATTCATCTAGCTGGTGAGTGAAAGGCATAAATAATACATGTATGCCCTAATTATTTGTAACAAGACACTGCCATTTTTGAATCTTAAATCAATGTTTTCTTCTTTGGTTCTGCCTAGGATTTCTCTTATCATACAGAAATATTCAGCACCAAAAGAGTTGGTATTTGTCTAGGCTGATTAGACAGTATCGACAGTTTCAGTTAATTAAGGCAGTAAGTTCTCAAAGTTGACTTTTCCTCTCAGCATTGAAGCAATGCAAGGACATGAAGATGTATTGATTTCTGCATAGAATTCCCCGATTATTTACACTACTATTATTATAATATTATTATTATTTTATGCTTAGCATTGACATAATATATATCAGTTTCTGCAGAAAAACTATTTGCTATGACTCTATCCTTAGGTTTTGGATGCAGTATAGTTTCTGTACAACTGAGTTGTGGTGAGGAAATGACCTTGTCATGGAGTAGTTTTACTCTGTTGACAAGGACATGGTCTTTCACAATAAGTCATTGTCAGACTTTTTGTAATTAAACCTCTTTTTCTTCTAACATTCCCTCTCATTTGGCTCATACTTTGTCTAGCTATCCAAGAGTCCAAAATTATAAAGAGCAGACTCTAAGTAAACATCTCTGAGATGAGCTGGCATGCTCTACAAGGACAGCTAGCTATCTTCTCTAAACTTCCTGACCTGCTAAATCCTACAACTCTAAACATGTCAATGAGTTTTCGTGTTTACAATGACTATCCTTCAAAGATTCATTTCTCCAAAAAAGTATGAGAACAGTATTTTCACAAAATACCAAATTGTAAATTCAAAATATTTTGAAACCACTCCAAATCCCCCCAAACAGCCAACATACCTAATGACTAACATGGCTACAGAGGACCAAGAGTCACATAATTTGGAGGTTATGAAGCTAAGTTGGCAGTGCTGATGAGTTTATCACTCCAACAATCATAGATCTCTAAATACTTACTCATGTCATTCCCCAAAGAGACCTTGAATTTGGCCCCTGGCACAGCAAATGGCACCTGTCTGCCATGCCCAGTTTCAAAGCTATTCGGTTGCATAATTAGAAACAATTAAAAATAAACAAGCAAACTGACCCAAATAGGAAAGTTGTGGAACTTTAGTGTTAGAAAAACAAAACAGAACTGATAACACTAGTCCAAATACTAACTCATCTGTGATAAATGCAATATTGTTTTAACCTGATTTTTAAAATTTGTGATAAACATAAAATTTATCACCTTAACCCCTTTTAACTGTATCATTAGTAATGCTAATTATATTCATATTGATGAACAACTGATCTCTAGAACTTTTTCATCTTGTAAAACTTAAGTGCTATGTCTATTTAATTTGTTTTTTAACTTTTGTGTAGAAGAACTAGGGTATAGGTCAGAGGTATGAGGGTTAAGAAGATCCTGTTTAAAAACAACTCTCCTTTCTTCCTCCCCAAGAGCCCTAACAACCATTATTCTACTTCCTGTTTCTCTGATTTTTGGCTATTATAAACACCTCATATAAGTGGAGTCCTACATTTGTATTTTTGTGATTAAAATTTCATTTAGAATAATGCTTCAAGATTCATCTACTTTGTAGCTTATTTAGCATACTTCAGAATTTCCTTCCTTTAAAAGACTGATTAATATTCCATTGTTTTGTATATACTGCATTTTGTTTACCCATTCATAAGTTAGTATTTTTTTTAACCCTTAAAACAAATGTTTGACTGATGCTTCTGAATATGCAAATTATCCTAATTGAGAAATACAGATATCAATATATAGGCTAATGGGCATGTGGACACACACACACACACACACACACAGTGTTAGAAATCTATAGATTTTCTAAGAACAAATAGAAAATTTCTGTCTATCACTTCCTTAAAGACTTTAAACTTCCTTATCTTACTCCAATTTTACTTTTATGGTGTTTATGTTAAAATTCTGGTTACTGGCCCTCTCTGGTGGCCCAGCAGGGTAAAGCACAGCACTGAGAAGGCCACTTCCGCATGAGTTTGGTCCCCGCCTGCCCGGGAGGAGATCCACATGGTGCGGCAGACCTCTCCTGACCCGCCTGCTGCGCCCCTCAGCAGTGTACTTCGTGGATCTGCCTGTTCTGCTCCCCACTCTGTCTCTGGTGAAGCCTCTCGCAGCCACTGAGCCTCTGGCCTGTACCCCAGTTCTGAATGAACAAATAAATAAATCTTTAAAAAAAAAATTCTGGTTACTAGACAAATACAAATAATCCATTTAGAGATTTCTTAAAGACCTTTTTAAGAGAAAACATGATTGTTTACATTGGCAGTATACTCTATATGGTATTGAATATGATTTAGGTAGCAAAAAGACCTGGGTTTAAATTCTATCCTAAAACTAACCAACTACATAACTTTGTGCATGTCATTTATCCTTGTTATAAATCCCTGGTGGACATATCAGTCCTCAGTGTCCTGTTATGTGAGAAGACATTATTATCTTCTGTGTAGGATTGTTCTTGTAAGTTAAGTGAAATGAGATCTAGTGTATGATAAATTCAATGAAGATTTACTATTACCATTTTCATTCTTACTATAAAGAGGATCATTTCCGAGATAATAGTACTTAAGAATAAAGCATCTTCTTTTTGTAGGTACTTGCTTTCACTATTCAAAGGACTCTTTATTGGATTTCTGGAATACATCTGTTGATCTGAATGCTAGCAGATCCTACTGTATAAATTAAAAATTCACATTCTCATAAGTAATCAAATTGTATAAATCAAGAAATCACATCTCTTAGGTAATTATATTTAAATCTTACAATGTTAATCAAATATGTTCTTTTAAGTTAGTGAACATTGAGAAATCTTACTAAATATTATCTTAATAACAGTAAACTATTTCCCAAGTATTTTTGCTATGAAAACCACCTTTCATTTATCAGTTTGTTTTTTCTTATGTTCTACTCCTTGTGTACTAGTAAAGCTTCACTCAGTGTTCTCCAGTCTAATAACCAACTTAGAACAAAGCATGGAAATTTGTCCAGTGGAATCTAACTTTAATGCTGTTGCTACATCCCATCTTTTAATAATATGACATTAACTTGTATGGCTCCTGTAATTTTTCAGTAATGTGTATAGTCCTTTGGGCAAGCTTCAAAACATATTATACTCCTATTGAATCCACGTACTCTTTAGTAGACTGTTCTACCAATTTCTAGTCAGCCTGGTTGATACAAAAATTAGAGACAGAAAATGGGCATAACAAAAAAGGTTAGGGGAGAGAAAATTTCTGGTTTTCTATTTTCTCCATAGAAATGGGTCTATAAGCTGAGAACAGCTAAGAAGTATTACTCTGCTAATGGACATATTATGAAACTCATCAGTAATCATTAATGGGCTGGGCACTACAGATACTGTCTCATAGCCCACAGTCCTCAAGCAGATGCTTCTTGATTTAGATGGCAACACTTTTTGTATATTTTCTCAAGAGTCAATACACACATTTCTTGAAATTTACATGATTTGGGGGCAATTTTCTGAGAATCTTACAACTCCTGTGATAACTGGAACCACCAAGGTATCAAATCATTGAGTAGACAATGAATAGCACAATTAATTTCTAATTTCCACTCATTTGAAGGAGTACTATATATTTTTTTCAGTAGAAGAAATGCTTACCTGGCAAGGAGAAGTTTCCTGCAGTATTAACAAATCTGTCAGTCATTTCTCCAAATACTATCATCATGAGGGGAAGACCTGATCCGTGAGCTATGGCCATGATCGTGCCCAGAGACATAAATAATTTATCCTGCCAATCAGAGTACCGAAACTAAAAAACAAAAGGTAAAGAAATCATACTTCTGGAATAGAATTTCTCTTTCACCACAATTATATGCATTTTGGACTTGTATTTAAGGTAACAGGCACAGATAAGTGTTTCAGGGATGAAAGAAATTTTGATTGAAATTTATTTTGTATTCTGTGAAAAATATCAATCTCATTCTGCTTGGTCAGTATCTAATTTGGTTGAATGATTACAATATAACCAAAAGAGATAAAGATTTGTTTCCATTAAGATATATTATTTTATTTTTCCAGGTCTCAATAGTTAAGAAAGCTGGGTTGCACATTAATTGCGTGTCCCATGTATATACACACACATACTCCCCATTCTTGAAATTTTCTTTTAAGATTTATTCCTTTGTTGTAAGATTTTCATTTTTTTATTTATTTCAGGGTAAAAGAATTGGGGTGTAAGCCAGAGGTGTGGAGGGTGAGAAGCTTCACTAGAAACAGAGGAGGGAGCAGAACAGGTGGACACTGCTGAGGGGAGCATGGGTGAAACAGGAGAGGTCTGCTGTGCCATGTGGGTTAAGCTCCCTGGCCAGGGATGAACTCAGAGAGCTTTGCTGGGAGGGCCCTCAGGGTGGTAGTGCTGATACTTAACCCCTAGGGCAGTTATAAATGGGGTAGGGAAAGAAACCTATTATGACTTTTGAGGTTAACATTCTTTTTAGAGGTCTATAGCTTTTAGAAGGCAGATCTGAAGTAAAGCATAACAAGCATAATGGAGTGCCAAAACAGTACTTTAGGAAAGTCTTGCTTATGGAAATGATGTTCCTTGCAGAACCTTGAGGGTTAGTAAGTGTGTATGAATGGGAGGATTATGTGACTAAGACTGGGGAGTGAAGAGGAAGTAGGGCTGCTTAGATTTAGAACAGCAAGGTGATTCAAAATCACTTGGAGGGCTGAGGTGACCCTCATGGAAAGTCACATATATACAGTATATATGTTTATATGTACAGTATAAAATGTAGGAGATTATATTAGAGAAAGATATTAGAGTTTGATGGGTCACACCAAGGATCTTGAACTTGGTTCTATATACAGAGGGGAGAGATGGCATCAGTTGTTACAGTAATGTGTACAATATCCAAAAACTAACTAGTTGATTAGGGTCATAATACTCCAAAGACTGTCCCTCATTATCTTTTTGATTCCCTGTAATTTCTCTTCATTTTAGAAAGAACATTTTGTGGCTCTCTTTCTTTGTTACTCTCTCTTTTCCTGCCTTCCAGACTATATTATACTTCTTTTAGTTTCTCATTTCTATACCTTCTCTGTCCTTTGCATTGCTCCTTTCTTTGTAACATTTTCCCTCTACCTGCTTTCCCAACTCTACCTTCTTTTTTGGGAGACAAAGACTAGTCATTGGAGAACAGATGACAAATTGAGGTTGGCAGAATAAAGTCCTTGAATGCTAAAGCTGAGTTAGATATGTTTAATATGCCAGGGTAGTCTGAAGTCAAAAGCATATAGTGGGGAGGGAGGGAGTACATGCACATTGTTCTCAAAGTGACACAGAAGTTAAGTATGAGGAGGCCAAATTGCATCATCAAACAGAGCAAATAAGAATGCAGAAAGAGACAAAAGTCAGAAGCTTGGTGTAGCGAGGAAATGAAGAAGGGGAGAAGGTTAGGTTCAGAGTCAATGGGAATTGTCTGTAAAATCATCAGAAAAGGAGTGGTTTTTCCTAAGATTCACTTTAGGGGTTCGTGGAGAGGGTAGATAAAACATTTGGGACAACTAGTCACTGCTACAAGCCCAAGTTCAGGTTGTGACATGATGCTCTGAGCACTTATAAGAAATCACAGAATATTTTAAATGCTTTTAATTATTTTTTTTACCTGTAGGCAGGAATTTAAATTATGTGAATTTCACACAACATCTTAAGTAACCTAGATTTGTTTTAATCAAGTTTAAAAAATACACTTATAATTTTGTTAAAGCAGATTTTTGTCCTGTATCTCTTTTAGGACAGAAAATTTCATTCAAAGATTGAATAGGAATACATTTAATTTTAATTTAAATTTTAACTTATAAATTTCAATTGAATTTTAGATGACTACCTCAAGGCTCATGGTATTTTATTTTCTATAGGTGGCAGATTTAAAATCTGTGTTTTAAAATCAGATCTAGTTTTACAATTTATCTTCTAAGGCACATTTTAGAAAAATGTACTTTTACTGAGATTTTTAGATAAAACATCACAAGAATAAGAGAAGAGAGAATGAATAGGGGCTTTGTGGTAACATGACAAGTATGTAATAATATTTGGGACTGAAGATGTTTTGGTATCCTTTCATCATTTTCTTCTTAAGTTGGAGTTTTCAGCTGACATGCCATTTAATACCAACTTCTTTGTAATCAAAAAATAGCTGTTAGAGTTTGAAACATATCATATTTACCAAATACTTTGTTGAGTCACTTCCCTGAGACATATTACAAATGAAAAACAGATAAAATTTCTTCCAAAAGTATGTTGCCAGTAAAAACCACTAGTATTTTCTTAAAAATAATCTGCTTCCCGAAAAGCTATTTCATTAAATTTTCTGGAAGCCAAATTTGAACATATATTTCTTAAATATTTTAATATTTTATTGTTAAGCAACTTTCTTTATATGCAATTTTATAATAAGCCAAATTTGGTTCTTTTTGTAAATGTAGAGAGGCATTGTTATAAAATTAGTTGGGCTTGTATGGTGCTACAAACACAACCCTTGTTTTCAATTCCTCTGTACACTAGTTAGCTCTGCCCTTTTTCACAGTCAATCTTTTTTATCACGCATCTCGAGAATGTGGGTCATTGACTATGATGAGCCAAACTAAGGGAAAACAGAGGCAGTAAGAAAATCTATCACTGCATATAGACCTCTTTGAAGGACTTGCTCTATAGCTTTTGATTCAAGACACCAAGTTTGAACAAAGGGGAGAAGTATATTCACATTTAATATTTTACAGCTTACCAATGTTAGTGGTCCAATCAAATTCAATTTCTTCATTTTTTTCCTGTCTTGGCTGCTGTAAAAAATGTAATTGAATTTAAAACTGTTACAAAATGTTTCATAGTCAGTTAAAAAAATTTAGTAGTTATCACAATCAACTGTCAAAATATGTCCAAATATAAAAATGGACTCTATAATTAGTCAACAATAGCTAGTTTACAAGCAATTATCAAGTGCAGAAGTAACTGTCCAAGGTACTACAAGGATATATATCTAAAAAGAAATGATCACTTTCCTCACAAAGTTTACAGAACAGAGGAAAGAGGAATATGTTAATTATGTCTGCCAAATGATCAATTTTTTTTCTTGCTAAATAGTTAACATTGATATAAAATTAATAAATTCCACATTTCTGAACAATTGAGAGGAGCGGTGTCAGGAAATATTGTTGGATCCACAATCAAAACACATCTGGAATACAACTACTTCTCACTACTTTTATTGCAGTCCTCAATAGAACAGATTTCTGCCTAGAATCTATCCCACCATTTATATCAGAGAAGTTGCTTGAAAACTCAAGTCATATCATGCTAGCCCTCTGCCTAAAAGGGTACACTGGCTCCCATGTTCCTCAGAGTAAAGCTAAAATCTTTGCATTGGCTTCTTGGGCTTCTAGGGCTGGGCACAATCTATTTCTTTGTTAAGTCTGGAACCACATCTACACCCTTGCTTAAGCTGATATTGCTGTCTTTCAACACACCAGAAATGTCCCCAACTCAGTGACACTGCATTGTCATTTACCTCTGCCAGGAATGTGCACATGCACACACACACACACACACAGCTCTTGTCTTCAACTTTTTGCTCAAATAGTCTCTTCTAGATAAGATCTAGCTCAGTTTACACTTGAACTCCTGCTTTCCTCAGCCTAGTTTTTCCATCACAGTCATACAATTTAACACTTACTGTAGTTTAATTAGCTAGCATATGTATTATTATTTATGGCCATCCTCCAAATAATAATGCAAATTCCACAGACAGTAAAGTTTTTAAACTAAAACTGATTTGTTTAGCTTTAATGTCTGAGCTGTTGATAAAGTTGTACTTACAAGACTTGATTCCCAATTATTTAGAACAATTCTTAAAATCAAAGGACAGACATCTGCCATTAAATTATGTTCAAAAGAATGTGTCACAGGCAATAATAACAGCATGCCTGGAATAAGAATATAACTGTGAATTGGCCCTAAATAATTGAAGTGTATTTAATTTCCTTTGTATATATTTTAGTCTGATTTTATAAAAATTAATCTCACAATATTTAATTTCATAACCTTATAGGTTTCTGTATTTCTCTTCTGAATTTTTTTTCTTTCCAACACAAGGCTATGAGCCCCACTTCATAGAGTTCTGGAGTGTTACTACACTCTTTGCAGGCATAGATCATTTGTACACTCATCAAATGTTCAGCCAGTGCAATACAGAAATAGCCTTCTTCATGAAAATGCCATCTATTTATAGATTCACAGTCAATCCCAGTCTAAATTGCTACCTAATTAAAATCTCATTTTCCTGGTAGAAATAATACCATCCAACAATTTTATTTACTGCAAATGAAATTTTCTATGAATACATACCATGGCACTTAAAAGAAATAAAGCATATCATTGTATGGTGAAGGTAACAGACAAAAATAATGCTTCAGTTTAAACATCAGATAGGCATATTTTCAGTTGGTTAATCAGGCCCCTTGCAGCTTGAGGACACACTAGAGAACTTGATAAATTTGTCCCTCTGGGTGATTAGTCGATGACACAGGTCAATTTGTTCTGGGTGGCCTGGCACTAACTCAGAGACCATAACGGTTTCAAAAACTAGTTGAGACTAAAGGCGAAAATGATTCACTATTCCTACTGTGAAAGAGGAAGCAGAGACAACACACCATTGACTGGTCTCTTCTGCCACTTACTAAGGCCTGTGAAGTTCACTTAAGAGTCTCTGGGAACCAAAGAGCCAGCTCTGGGAGAAAGACAAGCTAGGAAAAGAAGCGTTGAGCTTCCGCCCTAGCACCTGAACCAAATAAATAAATAAATACATAAACTGATTTGGAAGTGAAGATTATGGAACTATGAAGTGCTCAAGGTTCCTCTCCCCAGCTCACCCACCCGAGAGGAGAAACAAGGAACTGCCCAGCGCTGGGAGGAGGGGGAGGCGGGCAAGACAGAAGGCAGAGGAATAACGAGAGGGAGTGGGGGTTGCTTCACCACCCTCGTTCAAAATGCACAACCATCAACAGCAGCTGCCTGATGCGCTATAAGCACGAAAAATTAGATGATGTTTACGAAAGTTATTTGTAAAAGTTTTGAGTTATATAATGCAAGAATGTTACACAACACGGATATTCACGGAATCACCCTGCACAAAGAGAAGCGGGTACTTTTAAAGCGAGCCTCTTCTTCCTGAGCCCGTTCCAAAAGACGCCTCAGTGACATTCATTGAGGAAGGTCAGGTCCGCAGACAGTCTCCAAAGAGGCTCCAAAATAAAGGCCAACAGTATCAACAGATTTTCCCAACTTCTTTTTAAGGCCGAATTTGGCCCTGCTGATTCGCGTGTAACGGAAAAGCGGTGGCTGCCAGAGATGTACCTGCTGCTGCCCAGTTCAAAGTCGCCCTCGGCTCTCCTGGTAAGCCGCACTGTTCCGTTCCTTCCCGCCTCCAGATCCATCGCAGCCTGAGGAGAAACCACAACCTCAGGTCCAGGTGCCCCCGCCCAGCTCTGGTAGAACCCCCAGGCGCTGTGCGAGCCCCGCCGCAGAGGTCGGAATCAGCGCGCACGGGTCACCGGGCGCCAGGGGCACCGGGTAGAGGTCCAGCCGCTGCCCGTGCCCCGCACCCGCTGTCCTGGAGGTTTCGCGCCGCCGCCGGGCAAGGCCAGGGCCTCCCTCACCTCGGACCTTGAGCGTCTCTAGCTGAGAAGCTGGGCGCGAGGGGCGCTGCGGCCGAGGGG
>NW_004567106.1:35437037-35447926 GCF_000260355.1 Condylura cristata | reverse complement strand
CGCGCACCCAGGCGAGACGCCAGCCCGGGCCCGGCCGCGCCAGCTGCGGCCGATAAGCCTGAAACCATCCTAGTGCAGGCTGACCCCCGGAGAGCCTCACTGAGTCGCCCACCCGAGCCCCAAAGTGACTGTCGCCGTCCCTGCACGTTCAGTTTGCTGCTGAAATCCCAGTGGGGTCCTGTTTCCTCACACTTGGAAACCATCGCGGCTAAGGACTGAGCCCAGACTGGCCTCCTACTCCTGCATCCCAAAGTCTCATCCCCGACTCCAACCGGGTCCAGGAACCACAAGAAGCTGTTTAGGACCTGCCCCCCACCCCTAAATCATCACGTTGCGCTCCTTGAGGAAGAGAAATGTTTGCCAGAGCCCTTTGAATACTTAAAACACAAACTTTGGGATTGGAAGGGACCTTAGAGATAATATAATTCAGATCACGCATTTTCACTACCCCTGAGAGGTTACATCCTACCTGAATGGCTTCAGAGAAACTACAGTCTAGTCTCCAATGTCCAACCCTGACTCCCTGCTGTGCTCTTAGACTTCTCTCTACACTAAATTGTCTCTTCGCACCTGTGCCTACTTGAATCACTGTGGCTCTTTTCATTCCTCCAAAAAAAAAAAAAAGTATTTCAAACAGGGAGCAATGAGTTATTGTGACTTTGAAACCTAGGAGATTTAAATGCATAGCTTAAAATCAATGGGTTATATGGCCTTGGGCACTTATTTCCCTAGACCTCTGTCTCTTCATATGTAAAATAAGGATTTAAAAAAGCTCCCTTACCAGGTAACTGTGAGGAATAAATGAATAAAGATGATGAAAGAATCTGGTACTGTGTTTAAAACACTGCACATTCTCAACAAACATTACTTTCCTTCCTCCTCTTCCAGTATCAGGATTAATCACTAGTTCTTGCTCTGCTCTTCTTATTGACACAAAAGTCATCCCATTGCTTTTTTGGGTGTCTCAGAGAAGCATAAAGAACAGCATGGCATAAGGGGAGGAGGCATTGTCCAGTAGACCCTGGTATGACTCTCACCTCTCATTTTCTAGCTACTTGGCTTGTTTGGCAGTTTATTTAACTCTTGATTCAGTCTCAGAATCTGTAAAATAGGGGTGTGATTAGGATTACATATATTGCCTATAAAGTGCCTGACACACAGGAGCCAGCTAAATAAATGATATCTGGAATTATAGTAAAGTGATATATCAGAAGAGGCTGGTGAGGAAAGACTGAAATAACTCTGGCACTCCCTCTTAAATGTACCACTCACCTTCATTCTGCTCTGCCCCTTACTGGGACCTAAGAACAGTTTGCTAGGGGTTGACTGAAAATAACTCATGTTAATTTCATTATTTAACTTCCCTTATGGTATCTCCCCACCCCCTTATCCAGTCTACTATAATCATGAGGCTTCTCTTCTTCAGTCAGTCAGAATTTGACAATTCTAACAGATGGTCAGATCACTATTTTAAGATGCTCTGGAACTAAAGCAACAGGAATTGTTTCGTTTACAAGAAGGTTGGTGGTGACTGCAGGGTATATTAAGACTCAGTTTTTTTTCGCCTCTGTAACAGAAATCTTGGGGGGGGGGAGTGTTAAAAGGCAGACCTTTGAAGAAGTAGAAAGATTAAGAACTAAAAGCACCCAGGAATGAAAGGTCTGCCTATAAATCAGAGTCAACTCAAAATACTAGTCCCTGTAAGAAGTGCTCATTGTTTGTTTGTTTGTTTTTTTCCTGATGGCAGAACTGAAAACCTAGATTAGGTGAGCGTGGTGAGAGAGGAGCCATGACTGCCTTTATCAAACTTTGCATTAATTCCAAATAGGATTTGGAAGTAGGCTTGATGCATACACCCATTTTTTCAGTGATTAAAAAGTGGTATTTAAGTCACTATGATAAATTGGATTTCTTGATAATTCTCAGGCTGTAATATAATTCTTTATGGCAGAATATTGAGATATTTATACTTTGTTCTCAGTGATAGTGAACACAGCCTTCCATCATCCTGTTAATCTTTTTCTACTTGCCCCATTAGTTTTATCTTTCTTTTTCTGTTTTAATTTTGGTCTTCTTTCAGACCTTTTGGATCACTGAATAGTTTTTATTATTTCATTTCTTCCTACTAAATTTATACATATATATACATTATTTTACTATCTGTTTTTACAATTCACTACTTCCTACAGATTATGACATGTACCTTTCAGTAATCATTGATACCTCCTCCAGGACAACACAAGGATTTTAGAACTCTGAAACCTCACTTCCCCTATCCTTTGACTGATACACTGATGTTGTCAGGCATAAATATTCACTTAGTTTTACCTGTATATTTATCCTTTTCTCGCTCTTTATTTCTGACTACATCTCAGGAGTCACTATCTTGTATCTTCTTTCAGCTTGAAAAACATTTTCTTTTTTTGGGGTATTTCTTTAGTTGGTGATGAATTTTCTCAGCTATCTTTTTCCTTCAAAATTTATTTCCCCTATATTTTGAAAAATTTGGAGTTCTGACCTACCAAATATGAGACTTTCATTATGCGTTAAAGCAGCATGTTTTGGACAGGGATAAACAAAATTAAAGTGGAACAGAATAGAGGTCTTGTAACTAACAGAGCGAGACTTCTAACCCAGGCAGGCCTTGTTCTTCACCACCAGGGTAACTAGGACAGAAAGGTGGGCATGGAGATGAAAAGTCAAATATATTAGATGCCTAAACACATTTATCCTTTAATCCTTTTAACTGCAGCCTTGTAACTATTCCACACTCCCTTGATACATTCTATTCCTTCATTACCTATATCCTATTACCTATATTTTACTCTACGAAAAACTATGGCACTAGCTGCTTTAAATTATCCTACTATTACAAGACTCCACCACAGAATGGAACATATATAGAAGAAAAATAAAATACAAAACTATGTAACTGTTTACACCATGAGACCCAATCGTCCTTTGCTATACCCATAATAGGTTTATTATTTGTTGTCCAGGCTGTGGGATACCAGATTCATAAGGATAAATTTTCTTCTGGCTTATTTGATGATTAAGTACTGTGTTTATTTCACTGATGAAATCAATGTGTTTTGAATTACCGTAATCTCCTGACTATGACCGTTTACTAGCCCCTAGTAACCCATAATCAAAAATTAATAATAAGTGACTCACTTATTATTAATACTTACCAGCATCTGGAACCAACCCTCTGCTTTCCCATCTGTGGCTCCAAATAAGCTATCCATGCCCCTGTTTGCTGCTAGTCCTTCTGTTCGTATGTTTATACCACAAATCCCAACCTCTTAAGGTGACATTTTAGCATTTTATTTTACAACATTTCAAACATATATAGATCTTCATGTCACCTGTACACAAAGACATTTTAACTTTTCCTTCCAAATCTGTCACCTTTTGTTCCTTTTTTCTTATCTTTTTTTATTAACTAGGACTTCAATGACAATTCATGTAATACTTTTGAAGTGGACACCTACTATGCTAACACGATGCATTAAACACAGTGAAGACATAGACAATAAGATAGAGACCCAGCATTCAGTTATGTAAAATAGCTATGTATGAAAGAAAAATAAGCAAGGAATTAAAATATAATGTGAAACAAAGATGCATAGAGAGTATATGGGAGTTGGTACAGATCACATGCATAGAAGACTTATGCTCTCAGCCATGCTATACAATGTTAATATATAATTTTGTTGGGTAAAGTGTTATTTCTGATGTAAATACAAATTTTGAAAATTAAACACGTAATTGAATGTTAATTTCTCTATTAATAACCCTTCGTAACCTATAATCAAAAATTAAGCTATTGAAAAATTTTACTTTTAGAATTGAAATATATACAAAATAATTTATGCTTGCTAAATTTTATGAAACATCCATTATTTTACATTTAGCGTCCAAGATTCTAAAATAACCTGTAGATTTTTTGTTTTCATAGAAGAAATTCTTAAATAATTTTTTCCCCTTTTAACACAGTGATTTCAGTTGGGCATATTTCTCTCCAGGTTTTGTCTACCTGTGTATATTACAGACCTGAGCTCCCAGATCCCAAATAATTTTTTTTTTTTTAAGATTTATTTATTTGTACATACAGAACTGGGGTACAGGCCAGAGGCTCAGGGACGGTGAGAGGCTTCACCAGAGACAGAGTGAGGAACAGAACAGGCAGATCAGTGAAGTACACTGCTGAGGGGAGCAGCGGGCAGGTCAGGAGAGGTCTGCCATGCCATGTGGTCACCTCCGGGGCAGGCGGGAATCGAACTCATGCGGAAGTGGTTTTAGCTTCTCAGTGCTGTGCTTTAACCCGCTGCGCCACCAGGGAGGGCCAGATCCCAAATAATTTTATACCACTTTTTAGTTTAGTAAACATTGTGGTGATAGGGTTTCTCAAATAACCTAATTTCACTTATAGCTTGACCAAAACTGCATTTTTGTTCAAAGAAACATAGAAAACCCACAGATAATTCCTTCATGAGTCAATTACTTAAATTTTAAAGACTGTGAGGAATGGATCATTACTCACAGATGGACATGTTTTGTATAGGAGAGAACCAAGAGAATTGAAGAGAGACAGTGAACTGTTTTGGAAATGAAAAAATATGTCATACCCATATTCTCATAGAATAGGGAGCTCTCAATTGCAAATATGGTTTTACTAGAGATAAAATAAGAGTTATATGATAATCTTGTTTAGTTTTCTCAATCTCTTGATCAAGCAGAAAAAAAAATCCTCCTTTTTTTACCTGCTTTCTTCTCCTTCCTGAATAGAATAGGGTCCTACTCCAGTTCAACAAGGGGCTAGGACAATGTACCTCCTGATGCTTGTGGCTGAAATGCTGCAGCCACAGCAGTTCTCTTGCAGGTTGCCCACATATTCAATAGTCCAAAATTCATATCGAAAATGAGGGATTTGTAAAGGGTGATATTTTCATCTTTATCATGGAAATATTAAAAACTTAGATGTGATATATTTTTATAAAATTTCACTACATAGGTGTATATGTAGAATCATGGCTCCCCTAAACTGAAGCATCTCTTACCAGTATGGCTATTAGAAATACACTGTAACAGAATAAAAAATAAAAATAAAATAATAATGATAATAAATTTATTCTGGAACACTAGGCCCTTTAGAATCAGGTCCCACCCAACTTCTGGTGCAGTGACCACTGCCCAATTTCAATGCCTGAAATTGATCACCTTGACTCGTATCTTGTTATAACCTTCTAGGCCATTCTCACTGCTCTCCACATTTATAACCGTTCTCTACTGCCTGTACTCTGACAATATACTCTGAGGAATGTACTCTACATTCCTCTCTAGGAAGATTTTTCTATTCCTCAAATTGCATCCAGAAATGATCTCTCTCTTCTTGGATCACCAAGAAGTCTTACATCATGATACCAACATATATTTTTTAACTTGTTTCTTGTTCCATGAACTGTGAATACCTTGACTAAATGTGTTCCCAATGTCCAGTGCAATAAGTATTAAAGAAAATATTTAAATAAATAAAACTTCTTTTTCATGCAAGAGAATTGGTACTTTTGAAGAGCAAGAAAAATATGAAGTGAAGGCAATCATTTTTGGGGTTTATGCTCTATGGATTGAATCTTGACCTAATTATAATATTTATTGCGCAATTGAGCCTATAACTATCAATATCTCTTAATTGCTATTGAGGAAATAAAGGCTTGGAGAAAATAATTTGCTAAAGAATCATACATGTTAACAAACCAGTAGCTAAAATGGAAGCTCATTTTTTTCTGACAAGAGAGCCTCTGTGCTTCCTCCATACACAAACTGGCATTCAATAAGAGGGAAAACATTTAAATTTAACTGCTTAGTGGGTAAAGTAAAAATGTTTGGTTTTCAACTCAAAGGTCACTTTCCCTCATGACCCATATTGGTTTTTTTTGAAAGAGTCCAGGTAAAACAATTTCATCATGTATCTTTGCCTCTTGCACATATCTGTAAGCATTCCTTTGCTATTATGATTTCTTCAGAATCCAGAGGTCTTTCACCTTGCTGTTAGAAGTTCCAAGTGGGACAAAGGGCTATAGCTGTGAAGGTACTCCCTGAAATTTTTTGTTTAATCTTTTTAAAGAGCAACATTAGTTTTTCATTTGAAAATATTTATTGAGGACTCTTAATATGTAAGGTATTGATAGAAGCTTTATACTACAAATGATGAACCAGTTACACATGAAAGTTTAGCCCATGGGGATTCTTTAAAGATGAAGAGTGTTACAGTAAGTAAAAGTCCTTTATGGGTTTTGCCACTAGAAGGATCAGTACTTGCTCTAGTTTTTCATTGGTTTATGGTGATAGTTTGTATGATACCTTGCAGTTTTGTAATTAAATGCATCAGTTCAGTGTTCTCATCTCAAGAGAGTGCAGTCAGATGCTGGCTGGGATGGCAGTCATGTGAAGGCTTGATTGGCTTGGGTGCTTGAGATACCCACTTACAAGGCTGACATTTCAAAATGCTGATTGAGGGACCGGGAGCTCAGCTGAATAAAGTCATGTGACTTCCCCATATGTCCTGAGCTTCTCATTGCTTGGTGGCTGGGTTTTGAGAGCATGGGTCACCATGGTCCAGATCTGTTCTCCATCTTAAGTCAGTCCCAAAGTTTCCATTTTGTCAGGCAGGCCTCCCAAGGGAAAGTAGACATCTCTACTTACCCCATCAGGGTTCCCTATAACATTTTCTGCCTTGCTCAGAAACTCCAACCACAATGTTCTTCTTTCTGTATTTCAAATGTTTTTTTAAAAGCTATTTCCTTTACTTTCTTCCCTATGATTGGTTCCCATGTCCACCTTTTTCTGTCTAGTTCCTTTTTTTTTCATTTTATTATTATCAGAATTATTATCAGTGACAATGCAGCTTTAAGTAAAGTGTAATCATCTTGTTCTCCTAGTTTTTCCTCAACTTTTGTGAAATAAGTAGTTATGTGTCACTTAATGACACTTTGGTCAATGACCATATACCACTGTGGTCCCAATAGGCAATAATATGTAGCCTAGGTAAGCTACACCATCCAGATATATGTAAATACACTCTGTCATGTTTATAAAATGCTGAACTCGCCTAATGATGTATTTCTCAGAACACATCCCCACCATTAAGCAACATGTGACTATGTAAACTCAGGAAGTTGCAGAAGTTGTATGACATGTGTACCCTTTATTCAGTTCCTTCCAGTGATAACATTAGTGTATATAGTACAAAATCAAACCTAGGACATTGACATGGTACAATAATTAGACTATTGCAGTTTCTAAAAAATTACAATTTGCTTTCTTTTACAAAATTATGAGCACAACATCCATAGGATTTCCCTTTTTTTCTAGTAGAATAAGCCTGATTGCAGGTCTCTTTAGTAA
The DNA here is from genome assembly GCF_000260355.1 of Condylura cristata. Lineage (NCBI taxonomy): Eukaryota > Metazoa > Chordata > Mammalia > Eulipotyphla > Talpidae > Condylura > Condylura cristata. The sequence goes on along the minus strand of NW_004567106.1, from coordinate 35,440,516 downwards.
TGATGGACTTCTCTTCCTATTTTGGAATAGATCCTCTATTAAGAAAGGAAATTCCAGATGCTAATTTGCGATAAAACAAAACTGACCCAGAGGAAGATGCATACTGGATTTAAAAACAAACAAAACTTGGCAAAAGAGTACTTAACTTCTATTATATGCCAAGGATGCTGCTAAACACAAGAACAAAGTGATACAAAGACACAGTCCTCTTCTCAGGGGGTTCACAAACAGGGAGCAGGTATAAAAGAAAAAAAAGTAAAAAAGACTTATTATTGAGACCTGGGAATAAATAGCTGCTTTGTTTGTCAGGAAACAGATTGACGCACACTTTGGCCTAAATCCAGAAGTTGATTCTGGTAAATCAAATAGAAGGACCATCTTTGTTTAGAAATTAATATAGCTGGATAATCCTAGGATGGAATGAAGAGAATAAAAGAGTTGAACTCAAGTGATCACTACACACTGGGACCCGACTGTGTTGAGTCGCACTCTGAGGGTCACACTTCCAAATGTCTTCCACTATTTCACCTTCAAGTTATATAAACAACTCATCTTCTAGCTGAAAGAGTTACTCATCTTCATCAATGTCACAAACATAGCACATTTTCCTCATCCCTTATCAATCACATCTAGACTATTGGTGTTTCTTATAGCCACCTGTTCTCTGTTCTCACTAGCCCAAGTCAGAGCCACATTACTCTTTTTTTTTTAAGTAAAAGCACTTGATTTTAGCTTACATTTTTTGAGGCTTGTACCAAGTTTCCCAAGGCAGCTGTAATAAATCGTCACAAATTTGGTATCTTAGCATCATGGAAAGCAATATGGGTGTTCCTCAAAAAATTGAAACTGTAACTACTATATACCTAGCAATCTCACACGTGGTGTATTTCAGAAGGAAATGAATACAGCAATCCCATGTTTATTACAGCATTATTCACATTAACCAGGATATGAAAACAACTTAAATCTCCATTAACAGATGAATAAAGACATGATTGATATAGGCATATCACTTTCAGTGTATATACACTGTACACATACACAATGTAATACTGTTCAGTCATAAAAAGAAGGCAATCCAGCCAACTGCATATTTTAAACTGCTGAGCTTTATTGTAAGTGAAATAAATCAAAGACAAAAATCTTAGGTGGCGTTTTTAGAATTCTCTCTATGTGATACTATCTACAAAGATAAGTTTATGATTTTGGTGCTTTTTTTTTTTTTTTCTTGCTACATTGCTCTGGCTAGGATTTTCCAGTGCTACGTTGAATAGGAGTGGTGGGTGTGAGTGCCCTTTTCTTGTTTCTGATCTGAGAGGAAAATTCTCAGTCTTTCATCATTATGTTATTTGTATGCTTGTCATATATGACATTTATTTCTTCTATGCTCATTTGGTTGGTTGAGCCTTATCATGAAACAATGATGTATTTTGTCAACTGGTTTTTCTGAATTTATTGAAATGATAATGTGAATTTTAATTCCATTAATAGTGTGTGTCACATTTATTGATTTGCATGTGGTGAATCACACATTCATCCCAATGATAAATCTCTCTTGGGCATGGTGTGCAGTGCCTATGTGCTGTTAAATTCTGCTAGTATACTTTTTGAGAATATTTTCATCTATATTCATCAGGCTTACTAGCCTGTATTTTTATTTCTTTGTAGTATATTTTTCTGTCTTTGGTATCAAGACAATGCTAGTCATATAAAATGAGTTTGAAAATGTTCCACTGTCTACATTTTTGGGGAGAGTTTGAAAAAGATGCACAACTCTTTAAATGGCTGGTAGAATTCACCAGTGAAATTATGTGGCCCTGGTCTTTTCTTTTTGGAAGGTTTTGATTACTAATTCAGTCTCTTTACTTCTTATTCATTTATTGAGACTTTTTCCTTTTTTTCTTACTATTTATGGTTACAACATATGTTTCTAGAAATCTGTCCATTTCTCTGAAATTTCCAGAAGTTTTATTGGTGTATAATAGTTCAAATTAGTCTGTGATGAACCCTAGTATTTCTGAGTTATCTATTGTTGTGTTTCAACCTTCATTTCTGATTTCAGTTATTTGAGGTTTGTGTGACTGTGTGTATTTGCTCTAGCTAAATTTTTTATCAGTTTTATTTACCCTAGTTTTGTTGATCTTTTTTATTGTTTTTATGATCTCTATTTCCACTCTAGTCTTTGTTATTTCCTTCCTGCTGCTAACTTTGTGCTTAGTTTGTTTTTTCTTTTTGTATTTCCTTGAGTCACAAAGTTAGGCTGTTTGAAATCTTGTTTCTTAACATAGGCATTTATCTCTATTAACTTCACTCTAAGAACTGCTATTTCTGTTTTTCATAAATTTTGGTATATAGATTTATATATATACACCCTTTTGTTTCAGTTTGAAAAGCTTATTTTAGTATTTTTTACAAGGTAGGTGTAGTGTTGATGAATTCTCTGAGCTCTTGTTGGTTTAAATGTTTTTTTATTTCTGAAGGACAGCTTTGCTGACTAGAGTATTCCTGGATGGCAGAATAATTTTTTTTTTTTATTTTGTCAACATTTTGGAGATACCATCTCACACTCTTCTGTTTTTGCTGAGAAATCTGTTGACAGCCTTGTAAGACACAAGCTTTACCTCCACCCCTTTGCTACTTAAAGATTCTTTGTCTTAATTATTTAATTTTTACTATAATGTGTCATGGGGAGAATATGAATTGATTTTGTGTGATGATATTTGAACTTTGTAAACATAGTATATCTCTTCAGTTTGATAGGTCCTCAGCTATTATTTCTTTAAATTAGCTTCTTGCCACCACCTTTTCTTCTTCTGGAAATTCAGTAACATATAAATCAGTCCTTTTGGTGGTATTTCATACACCATGCAATTCTTTCATTCTTTTCCAATTTTTTTTTATTTTGTTCTTCTCTGAATGGATAATTTCCTATCTCCTCTCTTAGATTCTTTCTTCTGACAGGTCTCTTCTGTTGTCGATGCTTTTTGTTGCCTTTTTCACTTCATTCATTCCACTCCAGAATTTGGTTCGTTCTATATTTTCTGTCTTTGTTAATCTTCTCATTTTGTTAATGTATAATTTTCCTGATTTTGTTTAACTGTTTCATTACAGCTGATTCATTTCCTTAAAATAATCTGTTTTGGGTTTAGGGGGTCAATTAGTGGATGGTTATTGTGATGCTTCAGTGGCTGTCTTCTTGACTGTCTATGTTCCTTACAGTTTTGAATTGCCTTGTTCTCACAGAAGTAGTATTCATCTCCTCCTGTCTTATTAACTGACCTTTGAAGAGAAATATCACCTGTAAGTCCTGCCAGTGATTTGGGGTCATTCACAGATCCATGCTTTTTTTTTTTTTTAAAGATTTATTTATTTATACAGAACCGGGGTACAGGCCAGAGATGTGGAGGGTGAGAGGATTCACCAGAGACAGTGGGGAGCAGAACAGGCAGAGCAACGAAGTACACTGCTGAGGGGAGCAG
>NW_004567106.1:35435861-35436512 GCF_000260355.1 Condylura cristata | reverse complement strand
CCAGTTAACCCTTACCCACACAGTGTCACTCAGTGCATAATTCAGTACTCTGAATGGGGTGAGACAGAAATGAGCCTTTCACACAAGTTTCCATACAGCTGAAGAAACCAGGTATTCACTGACATGTACTATTATTTCTTTTTCAAGAGAAATCATGACTGCAATGTCATGGCACTTACATGATTATAGGAAGAAAGGGGGTGTCAGTAAAATCAAGCTGATTCTCTTGTCCTTGTCATGCATTCATATTCACATTTTTTTCCTCTTCAGTAGTAACCTACAACTTCTCTGGAAATCTAGACATCCATAAAGACTCACTTGTTCATGGGTGATTGTCTGAGACAGTGTCTTTCAGAGGCCCTTGGATCAAAGCTGAGAGACAAGATCTTATTCATGGACTACGACAGGGTTGCATTCAGTATCAATGTCTGTCTGTCTGTTACCCAACTCAGGGGTGGATGAGACTCTTCTCAAGTTCTTTGGTGTATGCGGTTATATCCCACCTACAAAGGTACTTTTGTGAACAAAAGTTATAGTTATTGAGGATAAAGACCAATACCTCCACCCCTTTGCTACTTAAAGATTCTTTGTCTTAATTATTTAATTTTTACTATAATGTGTCATGGGGAGAATATGAATTGATTTTGTGTG
>NW_004567106.1:35428855-35435761 GCF_000260355.1 Condylura cristata | reverse complement strand
GTTATATCCCACCTACAAAGGTACTTTTGTGAACAAAAGTTATAGTTATTGAGGATAAAGACAAAAATAAGGGACATCATATTGCTCCATGATGTTAACATCACTCCTTGGCTTACCTTGCATTATTTCTATTATTGATATCATACAGTTATTTTTTCTTAAATATTTTATTTTATTTAGTCTTTTCCTGACCTTATCCTTTGCTTATTATTCCTTGGCAGTGATGACATATTTTTCCCTTCAAATTCTTTTTATATTAACAATGTCAACTGTTTATAATAATGTGGCTAATATTGCTCCTAGCTTGTGCCTTTCGTCCTTAATTTTTACTTGTATGTTGTTTAATCATTATTTGAGATATTTTTCCTTTAATCTTGTTTGCAAACTGATGTGTTTAAAATTATGGCATTTTAAACATGTGTCACCAGGCAGACAGATTTTGGAAACTGATAAATTATTGTAAAATGATTTGTTATTACAGCATTAAAAAAATCTATATTTTTAAAGCACAAATACAAAAATACTAACACCCTGTAATAACCCTTTATAAGTACAATGGGAATTATTTAATGTGTATCAGTGTATACACTTCACAACTGTTCATCCTATATCTCAACCAAACCCCAAAATCTTGTATCAGTCTGTGGTACCAAAGCCATTATAATGTGGAAATACAAGAATCAATTAGATCAAGCTTCCAAAATTACAGGCAATATTGCATTTGAGAGAGAATATATTTAGAGACATTTTAGACATGTTGACTTCAGTCATATAAAAGTTTAGCTTTATTATAGGCACTTTACTGCAAACATAAAATATCTTTTGTTATTTCTATAGTCTTTTAGCAAGGCAGTCAGTTACTGTCCAAATAAGAAAATATAAACAAAAATTACAATTTATTAACAAATTCTACCTTGAATTCTTCTTTAACTTTTATAATCCAACTAGAAAACATTGTTTCACTCCATTTAGTGATGTTTCTTTCTGTTCCTTAAAGAATAATGTCTCTGAAGATGCTGAAATTGGTGGAATGATCTTCAATTGTGGCAGGAAATGTTAAATTGGTAACTCACATTTTCATTTTGATCAAATGCCATATTTTTATTCAAATATGAAGTATTTATCAGCTCACATGGTCACAATTCACTAGCGCTTGACTCCAGACTGAACACTGACCATGGAATAATAGATGCCTTTCTGGGCCAGCAGCTGCTGGTGTGTGCCCTGCTCCTTGACTTTGCCATTCTGGAACACCACTATCACATCTGCGTTCTGGATGGTGGACAGGCGGTGAGCAATGACGATGCAGGTGCGGCCTTCTCTGGCTTTGTCCAGAGCTTCTTGGACAATCTGTTCAATAACGACAAATTAATTCTGGCAAAAATAGTTCTCTCCTTTTAATTGCTCTTCAAAATAAGCCTTAAAATTAATTTCTCCACATTAATTCCTTTACTATGTTGTCAGTGGAATGTAACACAGACTTCACAAAGCAAGGGATTTGTCACATTAGCACAACATGGCTTAGGTCACTGGGGCAGGAGTTAATCCATCCCATAGTAATTACTTCACCTCACTAACGTGAGTTAAATGTTAAGTACAAATCACTCAGGTGAAGTGGGTCCTCAGACAGAAACAGAACTTAGGATATTTTGCCTTCTTTCTTCTTATCTAGATACTCGAGGAAAGATGTTCACGTTTGCACTGGGTACGTCAGAGATCAGTCATCAAGAACATTTGTCAGAGGCAAAGTATATTTAATAATTTAAAAACATTTACTGGTGTGCTAGCCACAGAACATCCTTCAAAAAAGCCTTCTAATTTAGCTCTGCAGCAAGTTCACAAGGCCTCACATAAATTGAAAACAGCATCCTCAAATTCTGGTATTTTTAAAATAGGAATTAGTTTCTCTTTCCTGTACCTGAATATTCAGTTTTTTTTTCCAAGTTGAAAATGATTATTAACATTTATCTTACAGTACTGACAGAGTTTCACATTGCATTGCTGTCCACCATTTTCATACAGCACTTGAGGAAAAGTTGCCCCTAGAATGGGAAATTTGGCTCCAGAACGAACATTTTTTAGGCCAAAACAAACTGATTCTATGCGCTATAATTCTAATTTGCATTTTCATCTTAATTCTATTGAATAACCGCTACAGGAAGTGTTTAACTTCCACTGAAAGCTGAAACAAGTAACAACATATCAGTCTAATTTTTTTCTCTCTGTGGAAGAGTGAGGCATAAATGTAAATCTTTTAAGAACAACTGACTCAGCTATCAATGAGTCCAATTTAAATTCTTACCTTCTCACTTTCTGTATCCAGAGCTGATGTAGCTTCATCCAAAAGCAAAATATGAGGCCTTCGAACAAGTGCTCGAGCTATGGCGATGCGCTGTTTCTGACCTCCAGAGAGCTGAGTGCCTTTGTCTCCTACTCTGGTGTTATATTTCTGTAAACAGGGTTTTGTTATTGTGAAAAGTGCAATAATTATGTTGTTAACACTTCCACACACAAAAAAAAGTTTAGGCTCAGAAGCTTGTGGGCTTACAGAGGTATAAAAGACAAGATTGCTCACAAAGCAGGTTTGATCTCTTCTTGAAAACAGACATTTGAAAGTTATGTGTGTGAACAAATCAACATCTTTATGAGGAAGAACATTACAATGTTATTCTATTTCAGTGTCCTGTTTTTATCATTTTCAGGACAAAGCTTGGTCAGAGAAAGTAAATTTGCTTTGAACAGGCTCTGATAAAGTAAGTGAAGCTCATTTTATTTATAACCAACAGGTGGCAGCCTCTGCATTCTTTAAAAGTGAGAGAGTGATGAAATTTGTGGATGATAGCCTTTTAGTGCCTGTTTTTATAAAATTATCCCCAACATGTAAACTTGAATAGGTCATAAACAATTTTATTTTGATATCTAACTGTACAAGCTGAAATTTCTTAATTTCTTTGTTTTTAGGGTTCTTCTAAAATTCACATACTGTTTTCCACAACAGATCATTGTTACCATTCAATATGATGATGGCAGTTGCAAAGGCCATGTAGGGGAGTAGAAAACAAGATGTATCCTAGAATACAATGCTATGTTACCATTTTCAGGCCCCTGTCAGAATGAAATTTTAGTCAAACCCAGGTATCTGATTCTGATATTAAGCATGCATGTTCTAGATAGGGTTGCTGGTTTTTATTTCCTATACCTGGCACCTCACATTCTATGGCACTGAGACTGACGTCTCCAACTGCAGATAAAGTGAGAATCACAGGTGAAGGTCCAGGAGGTGCCTGGACCTGGATCCATCTCATAGCTGCAGCTGCCTTAGAAGGGAGGAACACAGAAGTATGTCCTGAGTGAGTATAGGTTTACCAGGTTGTACTGATACAGTATTCATCTTGTTGATCCAACAATACTCCTGAAGCCAAGGGGGTAACTCAACCATTCTCCTGCAAGGTTAGTAAATCCTAGTATAAATCACTCAGAAGTGGGTCTGTAGACAGAAAGAAACTTCAGTGATTTTGCTTTCTCTTTGTCTAGACAACTGGGGAAAGATGTCTACAGATATGCTGGGTATGAGATATCAGAAGCCCAGAAAGCTTGGGCCCTTGTGATACACAAATGCCAGGGACAAGGTCTATTTAATAAACTAGGTAATAGTTACCCTCTGCATATGTCTTTGCTAATCCCTTGCCAATGGTTCTCAAATGCTGTGTTAGTATTGCCTGGCTATTCAAACACAGAATGCTAGGCTCTACCTCTAAATTTAATTTCTCGTCTGGGACAGAGCCTAAGCCTGAAAATTTACATTTCTTCCATTTTAACTGTTAATTTGATGGGCTGGTCCATGTCCATACTTTAAGAACCACTGGCCTTGTCACTCTTAAAGGGGGTTTAATAGTGAATGAGATAGGAAGTGTGGCCAGATGCTTGTATACAGGTGTTTTTATGTTTGGTTGCTTGCTTCTCTTCACCTCTGAGAAAACAGCTCTTCAGGAGTAAAACTATAGATTAGATAGGCTGCACAGGTTTCTGGGCTCTGGAGAGACTTACATTCGGGAGTGTCTCGATGAAAGGGTGTATGTTTGCCTCCCTGGCTGCCTGTTCAATCTCTTCCTGTGACACCACCCGGCTGTTGTCTCCATAGGCGATGTTCTCAGCAATGCTGCAGTCAAACAGGATGGGCTCCTGGGACACAATGCCCAGCTGTGCCCGGAGCCACTGGACATTCAGGTCTTTGGTTTCTTTACCATCAATGAGCTAAAAACAAAAGTTCACAGATCACCTTCAGTATAGCACACTTTATATTTAGAAAATTTAATATTGTTATTTCATACTTTAAAGTTGCCAAGCTACTCAACTACTAAATTTTTTTTTAATTTGAATTTTCAAGTTCAGTTGAACAAGGTCATAACTGTATAATTCAAGAAATGTGTCATGTTTCCTTTGTCTTAACCCTGGTTCTTGGTATATAAATGTGACAGATAGAATAATGTCCACCCACCCAAGATACACCTGTGGAACCGGTGAGTATGTGATGTTGCATGGCAAGGGGGAATTAAAGTAGCAGCTAGAAATTAAGGCTGTCAGTCAACTGACCTCAAAATTAAGCTTATCCTGGATTTTCCCAGGTGCACCCCATGCAACCATAAGCATCCTTAACTATGGGAGAGGGGGGAGGGAGAGGAAGGTGCGGAGTGGTATGTAGTGAAAAAGACTGACATTAAGAAGGGAGGAGGCAAGAAAAGGGATGGTCTACCTGAGCCTCCAGAAAGAACACAGCCCTGCTGACACCTTGATTTTGTCTGGTGAAATTCACTTTGGACATGTGACCTCCAGAACTTAACAAGTTGATATTTAAGTTGTTTTAAGTCACCAAATTTTGGCAATTGGTTACAGTACTCACATGAAATTCATATAATACATTGTATTTCTAGGATGTCTCCTGACATCCTAATACGGATATATCATTTTTTCACAGAAAGAATAGTCAAGGTTAGAAAGAAAATAAATAACTACTATGACCACATAACAGCTTGTCACTCAGGTTTTGGCTCTGAGTTAGGATCAAGTTTTCAGGAGTGAACCATAGCAGTTAAAGGAGTAGAAATGAGGGTGGGAGAGTGACTGCTTTCTCTCTAAGTAGTTGATTTTGGACAAGTGAGTTACTTTCTCTTCATTTCTTGAGGGCAAAACAGGACTGATAATTCCTAAATTCTTAGAATTAAGGATTAAATGGCATCAGGAGAGGATGATGCCACTTAGCACAGTGTTGGGCACAAATGCTCACAGACAGCAACTGGTAACTGTCTTATGTACCTGGCACTACCAGGGATATCAGCTAGATGGCTGGGTGGGTGAGAGGATGCATGTTGTCTATCGTGCTGGGCCAAAGGTAAAGGAGATTGTTTTTCTCTAGTCACCTGGACTATCCTGCAGAAAACTGGGGAGTATTCCTTGTTGATAAAAATCCTTACTCTCTGAAGCAGGTGGATTAATCTACCACAAAAATCTACTTCGCAAGAGAATTCTGGCATTTGAGTGGGGGAGCCGTTCACCCACTCTGAAGAAGACATCTGTGACTGAGCTTTGAGCTTTTCTACTAGTGGTGTTAAGCACATACTGAGTCATGTGTACACTCTGTATTCCGTGCGCCTGAATGGGCATCTCAGGAGCCAACTGCCCAGGGGTAGGGCATAATCTTTGCTGTAGGAAGACAGTTTCTGTTTGCGGAGCCAGCCATGCAAGGATGGAAAGTATAGTCTTGACCTTATTAGTATCAAGCCCAGTTGCTATGGAGACTCTTCTAAGCATCTATACTGCAGGCTCCCTGACAGTGTGAAGTGAAGGTGAAAAACAGAGGCAGGCAGGGGAAAAAAGCATGCAAGATTGTGGCAAAATAGTAGCTCTTGTTACATAGAATGCAGAATTTGAGAAACGGAAATTTGAGAAAAGAAGGAACATTCTCCCCCCCCCCTCAGGTTTATAACACTAAGAGGAAAATAGATACAGCCTAACATAATCAGACACATTTGAATGATTCCTGCAAGTTTTAATGAATTTCTCCTTCACACTGAATACACTAGCTCTTAGGCCTTCTCATCCCATATAATACACTGGAATTGTAAACTGTTAAAATTTGTGCTGGCCGAAGACTCCTTTTTGTAGAAAAACTTGTTTAGAAGCCCAAATATAAAACAGATCAAAGCAGAGTATCTTTGCTGAGGCAAGAATGGTCAGAAGGAGGTTCAAGGTACTCTGGGGAATCAATGAAAACTGTTCAAAAGATAGTGGCCTAGATAAAGACATGAGCTGGGAAATAAACACATTGTTAATAATAATGTACAGCCAAATTAAAATGATAGCTACCTCTAATATAGATTATTAAATCTACTGCTTGCTTTCATTAGTACAAACTGCCAAGTATTGAATAAATATACTAGAAGCACTTTAAAATGACAACTATACAAAAAAAAAACAGCACTTTGACCATGTTGTAGGTCATGGATGTTCTTGTTTACGCTTTATGACACCCCTTATGAGATAGGTGTGGTGTTAATTCCCATTTTTTTAAAGGCATTGTCTGATGATATTTATTTTAAATTCATGAGGTATAAGTTCATACCTCTCCAGATGTAATATCTATCTTATAGCTAAGGAAATAAATACAATAAGTCATTTCTGCAAGATTACACACTAATAGAAAGTGGTGAGGACTGGACCTACACATTGTAGGCTGAGTTTTTTTTTTTTTTTTTTTTTTTAAGCAAAACTTCGTAAACTATGTAAGGTCACACAGGTTGTATTATTTTTTCTTTTTTTTAAAGATTTATTTATTTGTACATAGAGAACTGGGGTACAGGCCAGAGGCTCAGGGGCAGTGAGAGGCTTCACCAGAGACAGAGTGGGTAA
>NW_004567106.1:35396179-35428590 GCF_000260355.1 Condylura cristata | reverse complement strand
GCAAGCTAACTGCAGCGGCTTCAGTGCAAGTTCGATCCCCACCCCGGAGGTGATCCACATGGTGCAGCAGACCTCTCCTGACCTGCCCACTGCTGCTCCCCTCAGCAGTGTACTTCCTCGATCTTCCTGTTCTGCTCCCCACTCTGTCTCTGGTGAAGCCTCTCACCGCCTGAGCCTCTGGCCTGTACCCCAGTTCTCTATATACAAATAAATAAATCTATAAGAAGAAAAAAAAAAAAGATCTCTTCTGTCTTCCCTCAACAGAGAAAAGCCCCCATGTCAGCCCATATACCGCTGGTTTATGTCCAGACAGTAACAGTAAGTGTCTAACTGAAACCTAAAAGGAGTAGGAGACTGAGAAATGATATGTGAGTGGCCTGAAGATCATAGGTGAATTAACAGTGAATTAATGAGCTTAAACTTCATGGGTGCGCAACTGCAGGTGAATGCTGGGAGTTGAACAATGCTCTGGGAGGGCGGGATCCCAGGCTGGAGATGGGAAATTCTGTGCAAGCACTGGTAACAATGTGCCAAAAAAAGCAAAAGACCAGAATCTTTAAGGTTCCAAAATTTTGCTGCATATTTTTTAGTTGAAGAAAATATTCCTTTTGTACCTAATTTTGTATTTAAAGTTGTATGTTCTTTCAACTACAGTTCCTAAAACTGTATAACCTTCAGATCTGATAAGACTTAGAATCTCCTTTCTGTACAATTCCATGTGTCATTTTTCAAAACTCTCCATAATTTAAACCTAAACATTTAAAATATATCAGTTTCGTGGTTCTTAACTATGATTGCTATCAGAAATCACCTGGGAACTTCATAAAAACTTAAGAGGTTAGCTGAATGAGGCTGGATTTTTTTTTAAACTATCTAGGCTACTGTGATCTACCCAATTTGGGAACTACTGTTCATATCAATATTTCTCACAACAGGAATCAGCTCACTGATGGTCACAAGGATTTCCTGACCTCAAATCATAAGTCCACAGTTCTTATGATCAAATGAAACTCAAACTGACATATCATTTTTACATGACAATAAAAAGTAACTACTAGCAGCCTACTAACTGAATTGCAGAGTTGCTAATTGATGTTCATAAACAAATTTTGGCACATTTATTAGGGACACTTGCACTAAGAAGTCTGGCTGTCATGTACTACTTGGGAGTGTTCCAAAGCTGAAGTGCAAATACTCAGGAGCAGATAACCACATTCTTGCAATAGACGAGGATACTGTTTTTAGTGCATTGTCAAGTGTTACCTTGAGAGGGCTATTTTCCTATGTGCTCAGCATTCACTTCCACATTTTCTATATCTACTGTTCCATATTTCTAAGAAAAGGAGGGCTAAAAACGATTTCTCATACTTCCTTCTGGTTTTGAAATTCAGTGAGGTCCTTGAAATGAGATGCATTGTACAAAATCTGGGAGGGAGAGGACAGTTCTCTTTTAGCAGCTAGGTCAGCTAATGTGTTTCAGCAGATGAGTTTTTGGAATGGCCAGACTCTAGGCTTGATCTTTAGATTTGATGCTTTTGTGACAGCTAAATACACTCCAGTTACTTGCTGTTTTAGCATAAAGCTATAGTGGTGTGACTTGAATGTCTGGGTATATTTGCTTTCACTTTTTATTTCCACTTTGCCACTAAATAATTCCCTTTGTTAAGTACTTGTAAAAACTAAAACAATTTGTAAGCCTATAATAAGTCACAACTTGTTCAATCCATGCTATTTTAATTAGGACTTTCTTGTGTTTTAAGTACATGTGGAGTAAATTTTTTTTCTTTTTTTTTTACTTTCCTGTTTGGTTACGTTACTGTTTAGCACTAGTGTTGCTTTCATTACCAACATTTTGCTATCACCAAGTGTTTTTGTTTTTTGCTGAAGTAACTATTAGTACAGTAGGGGGACTGTGAGATTTTTCTTGTCTTTCCTAAATGGATTACAATCAAAGAATTTTGTGAGTCATTACTTAATCCTCTCTGTTAGTGAAACTGGTTTATTTGTTGTATTGGGGAAACATTATCAAACCCTTTCATGTTTTCTCTGGTATCAAATGACATTTTGATTGCTCATCCTTACAGCCTTATGCAACCAGTTCTATGTGTATCTTCTTTATTTGAATTTATGAAAGTAGATGCCCTATCGCATCAGTTAATGTCTTTGTGGACATCACCATACCATGTTACTCATAACTGCTCATTGTTTCCACACTGCTTAATAAATGTCTGTTAAGCACTGTAATCAATGTCTGAGCTAACATTTCTAACTACTTCAAATTGTTACAGAGGTCTTCATTTAGAATCCTTTGTTCAAGCTGTGACCAAAAAATTGAAACAGAAAATCAGAATTCGAGAAAATATAAAACAATGTGGTAAAAAAAGGAACAAACTTTATAATTATTTAAAATTTCATAACTTCTTTTAAGACTTCTTACTCATATCTAGCACCTAAAAGGATTACATTCAGAAAAGGTTTGTCAAAAGCTGAATGAATCAGTCTGATAATTCACTTATCCTCTCAGCTTGTGAAACAAAAGTTAAACCTTTATACTCCTTATTTACTCCCCAGATTTATTAAAATTTTAGCCCTGAGAAGATATTTTAATGTTTTTGTCCCATAAAAACATTCAAAGTTCCTAAAAATTATCCCCTGTACTCTGCCTTCTCACAAATTTGCACAATAATTTGCCTTTCTTTCACCTTTGATCTTTTTGATCATCTGCATTCAATTAGGCTCAATTTCCCCTTCTAACCACACCTCAGACATGCTAAAATGTTTTCTAATATTGCCACTTCACTAAGAATATTAAAAATGTCAAAAGTAGCCCATTTATTGTCAAATCCTCTTTTCAGTCTTCATCCTGTCCTCTCTCTCCATTACATTTGTCACTGTTGACTATGTGACTCCTTAAAAAAAATTTTTTTTAATTGATGTGACATTGTATAGTACTATTATATAGTTTTAGGAGTACATTAATATAAATTAGCATCTACATATAGTACAAGTTTTCTTGAAAGTCTTCTCATTCTAGGCTCTCATTCACCAGTCTCTCTTAGTACTTCTCTATCTTTCTGGCTACTTTCATTTTTGCTGAATCTTATTGTGTAAACTGAAACTGACCAATGAAAGGGAGCTGGGAAGTAAAAGGCATCTCACCAGGGAGGGTAGAGGCAGTGCAGAGACAGGGGTTAGGGAATTTGGCTGGAGCAGATGACAGCTTGGAGACCTATCTAGGATGCGACACTTAAAGTGAACCTGTGTTTAAAGGTTTATAAAAAATCATGGCAACTATAAACAGAATTAAATACACTCAGGCACTTAGATGATGTCAACCTGAAATGAGTTCAACATGAAAGTATGCTCACCACTGTCCCAGCCATGGGGTCATAGAACCGCTCAAGGAGCTGGACCACCGTGCTCTTCCCACAGCCGCTGCTGCCCACAAGGGCTAGTGTCTGGCCCTTCTTCACCTCAAGGCTCAGCCCCTGCAGTACCGGGATGTCTGGCCGAGTGGGATAGTTGAACACGACTCCATTAAATGTCACATTTCCCTCCAACATTTTCTAAAATCAGAAGGGTAACAATAAAATTCTCTGCTGCAATCCCTAAAAACATGCTGTATGGCAACCCCCTTACCTCCAGGCGTCATAGGTTGTATTGTAACTAGGCATCCTTTGTAATTGTTAGAATTTAATAATGAAGACCTAAGAGAGTGCTTTATACCATATATTACTAACACAATATCCAATAACTAGAATCTGTCCCCCAAGAATAATTCAATGCATAACTCTGTTGACAAAGTGGACAGTGTTCCTATTACCATCAAAACATCAAACTTACGGGCTTTTGGCCTTCTGTGCTGTAGCTGTCAATCAGAGGAACCTTTTCAATGATCATGATGATGTGAGCTGCTGACACTTTAGCTTTAGCATAGTCAGGAGCAAATGAACTGACTTGTCCCACTGCCATGGCTCCAAAGACAATTGCTGAGAAGACCCTGCAAAAAACCAAGACAAATATGTAGATTTATGACTATAATGCGAGAAAATTGACATTTCCACAAGCACTGTCTCAACAATAACAGGGGAAAAAAAACCCCGCTTTTCTTATAAATTCATGTAGTATGATAGACTGATTATAAAATGGCCCTGTTTTTCATCTTTCTCTGCATTATCACTTGCTTGCTATATGACTTTGCAGTTTGTCCATTTAAGAAGTAGAATTTGTTTTCCCACACTCTGAATATGGATTGACCTTGTGGCATGTTTTGGCAAACAGGATATGGTGGAAGTGACTGCTGCCAGTTCCAAGCCTGTGACTCAGGTGACCTTGCATGCTCTCTGTCTGCCACTTGATCCTCACTTCACCCCCTCCACTACCACAAGCCCAGTTAACGGCACTGACAGACAAGGCACAGACAGAAGACAGCTGTGCTAGGCCGTAGCTCTCTGTAGACACAACTGTGGACCTTGTTGAGATCTGCTATGCCTGAACCAGATCAGCAGATTTGACCACCTAATCCATAGACTTGTGGGTAAAAATGATCACTTTATGTCATCGAGGTATAGTGCTTGGATATTATGCACCATTATTATGGCATTTGAAATGGATACAGGCAGGGATGCTGGAATTATAATGGAATCTTAGAAAGCCTGTGAACAGTGAAGCAAATAAAGAGATTTTACAGACCCAGATATCATGTTGCACCAATATTCCTAATCTGTGACACATGGATCACAAAAATTTAAAGCTGTGAAGCACTTTGCAGGATATCAAAGTCAACTTCTGATGTTTATCTTCCCCTAAGTTGGCTTCCATCCTCTGTTTTAGGAAGTAGCAAGTTTGATTCAGGCTATTGTTAGAAAGCTATTTTTCAAAATGAAGAAACATAAGATTTTAGCCAGGTCTTCAAGGACTGAAATATTGTTTAAAAGACTGTTCCTTTGATAACTCCTTTCACTTAACACTTCTGGAAACAAAGTGCCTTTTAAAACAGTGGACCTGGAACCCTGGAACTGACATAATACTTAACACTCCTAGAACAATACTGTGAGCCCATTGCTCTTCTCCTCTAGATTCTATGTCTGCGTTAATGTAGCACACGTGTCTTTTTAAAAAATAGCTGTAAATAAAACTCACAATTTAGACTTGTTAACACATAAACTAGTGGAATTTTTTTTTTTTAAATAAATGCACTGCCCTTCATACAGGTCTCCCCTTTGCTATACTTGGAAGGCTGACTTCCCAAACCTAAATCCCTGAATTGAATCAACACCCCTACATAGTCATACATTTGGAAAGGTCAAACATGTGACTCAGCCGTGAGGATAGGGGAAGTCAAGTGTTTCTGTTAAGGGGAAGGATGTCCTAAAGGAACTCTGAAGAGTCTTGGGGACCCCACCCCCTACTCCAGCCTTCTGGACTCTATCCCCTACTCCACTGATTGGAAACTACAACTCCCAGCAGTACTAGAGAGAACTGTGAGGACCCAAGGGCGGAGCTAGCAGGAATTCTGGGAAATTTGGGGGGATAAATAGGGCACGATTGCATCTCTCCCACTTGCTCAGGAAACAGCTCTCCTGACAGCGAGACTTGTTTTCAGTCAGACTAGCCGGCAATGTATTCTAGTTACTTTGTACCTTGATCTCTTTCCCTGGGTTGTTTCCTATTCCTTTCCCCTTTTGTAAATAAACTCATTATTGATCCCTTTGTGTGTGCCTGCAGTATAACTGAATTGTGAGTGCATGGGTGAGGTCCCACAGACATGCGGCCCAGTCCACTCTGGGCCACCCTGTAACATTTCCTCAAATGAAATGGGGTACTTCAATAGTAACACAGGGAGACCTAGAAGTTAAATGCCACTTCTGAATCACCAAAATCTCATGAAGCTTCAGTTTTTAAATCCAGGTATGAAGTATGTTTACCTTGATTTAATTTTAGAATTTAGTTGTAAATTTTAGCTGAATACTTACAACAAAACATGCTCAAATTCCATGATCTGCTTTGCCACCAAGAATGCACCAAACCGGAAACAGCCGGCATAGGAAAAGTACATCATTGCCTGGGTGAACGCAAACGTAATGCCAAAGACATGTGCTTTCTTCAAAGAATTTCTGAAAAGAAGACATTTTGAAATTTTCTGGACTTATATTTCTCAGCCTTTAACATGGAACTTTCTTTAAGTTAGCATTGGGGCATGGCAGATAAAAATGGGTTTGTTTACAAAAATAAGTTTGGCACACACTTTGCCATTCTTGAGAGTTTAGGAAACTGCCTACTCTCTGAGACTCAATATATTGATCTTTAGTGGATGATTAACCACATCTCAAAGGTAAAGTTAATATCACAGCGAAAATAATAAGAGCCTATTACATATAAATTGCTTCCATTTTCTCCTACCTCTTGGGTATAAACATCTATAGGCTCTATAGTTAACATTCATTCTACATACATTTGCCAATACAAGCTGCTGGAACTATCATGATTAGAGTGGATTATAAGTTGTGCAATGAAGGTACTTCATGAATTAAATGTTATGGGGAGAAAGAAGGGGGTACTTAGCACACTCTGAGGGACTTAAAGAAGATTCCACAAAGGAATTAACATCTTGGATTTCTGAGTCACATGGAACTTGGTGGTGTGAAGATAAGAGAAGACTAGAAAGTGGGCAGCCCACTCTCTGGACTCCTACTCCTGCTTTAATCATGTTAACTTTGCTTTTGTCTATTTTATATACTGGAATTTCAAATGAATTTTTTTTTCAGGAAAAATTTTCTATCTTTTTTTATAAGCAGAAAAATCTACTGACAAAAGGTCCCCTTTTGTCATAGAAGGAACTGAGGATCAGAGAAGCTGGGCTTATGTTTACATCACTTTTTTTTAGAGCCCTCGCTGGATAAGGTGATTAACAGATGAAGAGGTGTCCACATGAGAAAGGGGAAAGAGAGGAAGGAGAGAAATACACAGGAAGTACTTAGTGTGCCACAGTTGACTCAGATGTCATGTTCCATAAAAGACTCATTGCCAGTAAGAGCAAATAATAGGCTCACTGTCCAAATGTGGCTGAAAGTCATTTTCAATATCCTCTTCCCAAGAGTTGCCTATTTATTCTTAGTTATTCTACCTTAAAGACATTCCTGATTTAGGTCAGAGTATAGTAGGTACATATAAGTGCTTTTCCAATGGTTCCTTTCCAGTAATTTCTACACTTTTTCATTATCTCTGGCTAAAGTAATCCTCCTAAAAAGAAATCTGGTGATTGGAAAATTCCTCACACTTCCCTCCTACCCTTCAGTGTCATTACCTGTATGGTACCTGCAAATTTTGTGAATACACATATTCAAACTTCTGCTCCCGAGTTAGAGAAACAACAGTTCGGAAATTTTCTATTGCTTCTGTAGCAACCTGAAACACAGAGAACCCATTCAATAAGAAGCACAAAAGCAAGTGGCAATAAGTTTAAGTTCCATAAAAAAAGTTTACGATTAAAAAAAGTAAAAAAGTATTACCTTTTACTTTTACATATTTATTATATAAGTTTCCTTGCTCTGGAAAATGATAATAATTAAGATAGTATTAAATCTAGTTTGCGTTCTGGCTAAATCAATCTCTTCTTTACAGAAAGAGAAGTCAAGGCTAAGAGGAATAAATGCACTTATCTAAAAGCACATTAACTTTACAGTTGCAAATTCACCTGAGAATTCAGCATTTTACATCTCTTGAAGTGCTTGTTTTTCTATGATGGTCGCATTTTAAGCTATAGTTATTCTATACATTTTTAAATGTTAGCTTAAATTTTTCTCTTTATGCTTGTCATTCATGACAACTAAAGAATCTTTGGAAAATATTGAAAATATATATAATTAAAAGTTACATATTGCTGTTTTTTTTAACTATTAATGCTATTTTTCTAAATATATACATATTCAACAAAATTGGGTTCAGCTATACTTGACTTTCTATCATTAAGTTTTACTTTAACAAATAAGAATTTTTTTTAAAGATTTATATATTTGTGCACACAGAACTGAGGTACAGGCCAGAGGTGCGGGGCCGTGAGAGGATTCACCAGAGACAAAGTGGGGAGCAGAACAGGCATGTCAATGACGTACACTGCTGAGGGGGGCAGCGGGCGAGTCAGGAGAGGTCTGCTGCGCCCTGTGGGTCACCCCAGGGGCAGGTGGGATCAAACTCATGAGGAAATGGTTTTAACTTCTTAGTGCTGTGCTTTAACCTGCTGCACCACCCAAGGGGCCCACAAATAAGAATATTTTTAACGAATTATTTTTTATTGAAATTCAACAAATTATTTCTTTCTATACATGAAAATGGGATTTTTGATAGGCCACTTAATTTCACCAAAAAAGCACCCCAATAAAATACCCTCTTATTGTGAACTTGAACAATTTCCCTTTTTAATTAATTGCTTCTCTTTATTTTTATTAAATTATTTGTATTGATGTGTTGGTTTACAACGTTGTAAACTGTGTAGAGTGAAATTGCATATTGTAGCACTGGTGTTTTTTATATTTCCTACCCTGTTGTCCATGGTTCTCCCACCACTGTATCATTTGTGAACCATAACCACATTTACTTGTGTTTACCCCTCCCCTATTTTGTTTCCCTTCCTTTCCTGTATGCCTCAGTTCTATGGTCAACTTGCTAGGTTTGACTTTTCTTGACATTTTGAACAAGATTTTCAATTTATTTTTGTCTATTAAAAATGATGTAGTAATGGCCCTCCCTGGTGGCGCAGCGGGTTAAAGCACAGCACTGAGAATCTAAAGCTGCTTCGTCATGAGTTCGATCCCCCCCTGCCCTGGAGGTGACCACATGGCGTGGCAGACCTCTCCTGACCCGCCCGCTGCTCCCCTCAGCAGTGTACTTCGTCGATCTGCCTGTTCTGTTTCCCACTGTCTCTGGTGAAGCCTCTCACCGCCTGAACTTCTGGCCTGCACCCCAGTTCTGTATGCACAAATAAATAAATCTTTAAAAAAAAAATGATGTAGTAATAACATTTGTGTACAGAAAGAAATAATTTTGTTGAATTATTGTTTTAGAAGTTTTTAAGAGTAAAATGATCAGGTCAAAGGGAATAAATTAATTTTTAAGCATCACAGCACATATTGTTAATTTATTTTATAGAAAGTTTCTATCATTCAAATATGTTTGAATTGAGTACAAACAAGGCTATGTGTTTATGATAAATGCATCCTTTACCACTTTTTGAAGCGTGGGAAAGGGTAGGAAATATAAAAAACACCAGTGCTACAATATGCGATTTCACTCTACACAGTTTACAACGTTGTAAACCAACACATCAATACAAATAATTTAATAAAGTAAATGAAAATATGTTTAGAACCTTTCCACATTTTAATATGTCCATCATATGTAATTACATAGATATATTTTCTTCAATAAAAAGAGTACATTTTATCTTGATTGAAACAAAGAAAAAGCAGAGCAATTATGAGAAGGGATAGGGAAGGAGAGCAGAAGGAAGAGTATGAAGACACCTAGAAACTAGAGAAAAGTATGATGAAGGGAGTTGCCAGCCTGTGAGCCTATGACTTTATTTTGCTACTTTTCTTCAGTTTCTGAATTGCTGAACAAGTGTTAGATAAGATTGCTTTGAGAATGGTTATAAAAACATTCTGCAAGCTAAGTGAAATAAGGCAGAAGGAGAAAGATAAATACCAGATGGTGTCACTTATTATATGTGAAACACAGAGAAACCAAACAAAGGGTCAGGCAAAGACAAACTTTAAAACCAAGCCCACAAAACTATGAACTGAGGCATCTATGGGGAAGAGGAGGAGGAGGGAGAGAGGTGAGAATAGGGTGGGAGAGAGCATAGTGAACTATGGTTGAGGACTGTAGGTGCTTTGGAGGTGGGTGGGCTATGGTGACTATACCTGAAGGAGGAAATCCTATAGTTCCAAAACATTGTCAAGGTTGTAAACCAATGGTACTTCAATAAAAAAAAATAATAATAACCATTCTACAAGCACAGTAAGCTGTAGTAACAGTAACACTGACTAGAATATTGTACTCTTTTTGGATAAGCTATTATCATTAGTTTGACTCACCTTTCCAGCACCTTCTAGCTCTTTTTTATCTTTCAGTGCATGTCCAGACAACATTTTCATTTCAATAACTCCTGCTATTGCAATAATGGGTACAATTGCTAAGAGTAAAAGTGTTAACTGCCAGCCATAGATTAAAGATATAATAATGCCTGTTCCAAGATTTGCTATATTCTGAGTAATTACAGCAAGCCTGGAACCTGTAGCCTGCAAAACAAACAAAACCTATTAATGGAGCACTTTTATATTATTTTTAAAATACAAGTTTTTATTTTCATAAGGATTATGACAATGCAGTTTCATGAAAACCTATTAATTACATACTATGTTATGAACTAAAGATTTATTTGTAGGAAGTTTACTTAGTTTCCAAAATGAAGATTTTCATGACTTCATAATAAATACTGAAAGCAGAAAATCAATAATTCAAAATGTCACTAATTCAGAGTTCAAGCATGTATTTCTAGTTCTTTAGATATTTTTAATGCCAAGAAAATGCTCACTGACAAAAACCACAATTATTAAAGCAAGCTCTGCAAATAAGCAAGTTAAAAGAGCCCAACAATTATATTAAACAGAGCTGTAGAAAATTTCCAATATTAGATGCATAACTATATAATTTAAGTCCAATATTTGTCTGTAAGGATATTCAAATATATCTTGGCCTATTCAACATTCTATCATTTCATTAGCCAGCAACTGCTTTGTAAAAAAAATACACAGTGCTGAAAATTACAGAATGTAGGATTCTAAGCAGGCAAGTTGAATGACAGAGGGAGCCTAGACATGAATTTTTAATATACAGTAACTCCTAGGTCAAAAGCCAGAAGTCAAACTACAAATTCAATTTGGACCTAAACTTTCTTACAGCAACTTCACAAATTCTTTCTTTCATTAGCATTAGTTTCTGTCCATTGACCCTATATGATAAGCTGATAAATACATTTCTAAGTGTTTGTCTTTATTTACTGTTTTAGTAGCATGTATAACACAGCAAGTAATGGTATGCTTGTAAATTATCAGTATATGATACAGTGCATGGTGTTTAACAGTTTTGCCATAAAATATAAAACATATTGTGCAGGATAAATACCTAACATTTCTTTTGTGATGATGAGAACTGACATCTGAGAAGAAAGGAAGAGTTTAAAATGGACAATTAAGACAAACACCAGCAGAAAGCAGGCACTTACCCCTTTAACTTGAGCAGCATCATTGGCAAGCCTGGTGGTCAATGCTCCGGTGGTATTTTTAGGGTCATCAAACCAACTTACATCCTGTGGCAGAGAAAATGATTTTATTATCTCAAAGCCCAGTTTGAGATTCTGATCTGACAGGGTCAGTTTTGTTGATCACTTATTTTCTATGCATTTAATACTTGCGATTTGACAATATACAAGAAAAGGACTTTATTGACAAACATGTAAACATGATTTTATTTGTCAAAATCATTTTTGAGTTCCTATTTTGATCCACACACATGGTTTCCAAGTGTAGGATTTTATACAACAGTGAAAAAGGGAAAACTTGAGGCTTTCATGAAGTCTGTATTGCAGAGATGGAAGGCACAAGTAATAAGTATGTTTTATTTTATTATACCATGTTGGATGGCAATAAAAGCTATGAAGTCAAAAAAGAGTGAGAAGAAAAAAAGTGAGGGAATCTATTTCATAGTTTGGGGAAGGGTAGAGAAATCTTCTCTAAGTGACATTAGAGCAGAGAACTAATTGAATGACAAGAGAGATGAGAATACCTGCAGGAAGGAAGCATATGCAAAGACCCTGAGGGAAGGCAAGCCTGAATGGGTCAGGCACTATCAAGATGCCTTCAGGCCTGCCAATAGCCTTAAAGGGACCTTTGTGTAAGCTTGTAAAAGCTGCTTTTTTCTTTGGACGGATTTCTATTTCACTTGGTTCTACCATTCCTTCCCCACTCACGCTCTGTGCAATAAGCCAGTGGGCCTAAAACAGAACACATACTAGAAATAAATAAAGCTGTGGGAGATGAGATCTGAGAAGTAATGAGGGCCACTATGACCTATGGGCCATGCTGAAGATTCCAGATTTTACCCAGAGATATGGGTAGTTGGGACAAAAGAGTGTGATCTGACTTATACTTTAGAACAATGACGCTTGTGAAGGGAACCTACTGCATCAGGATAAGGATGGAGACATAAGCTAGGCTAGGTGGGATATTTAATATTAAACAGAAACACAGGAGAGAAAGAGTGATTCGAGGTTTTTAGTTTGAACAAGTGGTAGAATGGAGCTGCCATTTACTGATATGGGAGAAGACAAGGTAAAGACTAAACCTGTGGGGAGGGGAAAACCAGAAGTTCATCTTTGGAAATGTTAAATATTTAATTCTTTAGACATCTAAGTAAAGAAGGTGAACACACATTTAGCTAACTGTAGTTCAGGGTAGAGTAAATAAAATTGTTTAAAGAACTCTAAATTTAAATTGAACAGTCAATATAAACTGTTTTTCTTTGTAAAACCCCTTCTATTTTTCAATACATAAAAACTAAAATGATGGTGAGCTTGAAGTAAAAATTTATATTTGTTACAAAAATAACTACATGGTTCTAAGTTATCTGAATTGACCTCTTGTATCTATGATTTCCCTCCCAAATACTTAGGAAAGCACAAAGCATTATCATTAACTTATTACAGCAGGTGTTAATCTGCTTTTATTTTTTCCCAGTTCTCTTCTAAATATTTTTAATTTATTTATTTGTAATTGAGGTAATATTGGGACAGCCCCATTAGATTGTGCCATATAGGGCACCCATCACCAGCTCCCCCATATTTGATCATCAATTTGCATTTTAAAAACTGCATCCCGGGCCCTCCCTGGTGGCGCAGTGGGTTAAAGCACTGCACAAAGAGACTAAAGCCACTTCCGCATGAGTTCGATCCTCGCCTGCCCCGGAGGTGACCACATGGCGCGGCAGACCTCTCCTGACCAGCCCGCTGCTCCCCTCAGCAGTGTACTTCGTCAATCTGCCTGTTCTGCTCCCCACTTTGTCTCTGGTGAATTCTCTCACCCTCTGCATCTCTGGCCTGTACCCCAGTTCTGTATGAATAAATAAATAAATCTTTAAAAAAAAAAAAAAACTGCATCCCTTTCCCCCCAACTGTCATGTAATTTCCTTGAAGAACTTTAGCACTGTGTCTTGTAAGCAGAAGGCACTTAAGGCATATTTGATGTACTTAATAATTTATGAAGAGGGTACTACACAAACCATCAGCTTTGCTTCCAAAGTATGAATCTAGAAGTTGGTCTGGAGACTGGTGGGGTAATGGGTATTTGGCCCTGGACCAAGGTCAACTTGAATCTAAGTATCTTACTGATACATTGGTTTGACTTGAGCAGGGTCCCCCCCACCCCCATCAAATAGTGCTCTCTAAGTTATTAGATTCAGTCCTGGCTCTGCCGGTCTAGCAATTCTCATAAATATTTTTTAAAGTTATTGTGGTAGGAGTAGGAAAGAATCGAGGAATAAAAGGCAGCTGGAAAAGAATGGGTGTCATTTAGAAATCCTCACATAGCCTACTGATGCTTTTTCAGTCATGAATCAAGTACCTCTGGCATGTCAGGTGCATCCTCTTAAAGCATCATTTTATTCAATGGGAAGTGATTAGTGACTTTATAAGAAAGTGATAAAGTCACATATACAATCTCCATGATTAATAAGGAGATTTTCCCTTTGAACTGGGCTGCTTTGGGCTACATTCCAATAATCTCCCAACACCTTTCCCTGGGGAAACATTCATTCCTGTCAGAGTTTTGAATTAGTGAAATTGTGAGCAGCATTCCATTAAGTCGTTATTACTAGTAGCACAGTGGCTTAATTATTATGTCAGTCTAATCCCAGCAAAGAAGCTAGGCAGTGAGGAAATGGCTGTGGGATGAATCTTATTATGTGGAAAAGAACAATACAGAACCTATCTCTTGCTAAGAGACACACAAGTATCTGGGGTTTCCCAGGTAAAGAAGGAAAGAGAGGAGAAGGATTAGGAGTTCTGAAGACGTCTCCTACCTACAGCTACCAAGACAAAAGCTCTAAAGATTGTGTCTACCAGTAATACTGTTCCTTGTGCCCTCCTACAGCAAACAGACAGCAGGGCTCTGAACCTGTGTCTGGAACAAAGGGCCCTCAGCCACATCAGTGAGATGAGACTGAGGAAAGATCAGTGCAAAAGCTCGCACTCCTACTGCCTGAGACCACAGGAATAAAAGCGGAGCTATACATACTGTGAGCCACAATCGTTAATACATACCTGTCTCAGCATGGATTTAAAAACCATGTATCGGAGCCGCTTGGTAAGGATCTCTCCAGCTTTGCCAAATGTGTATCCCTGTGAAGAACAAGAAAGCACACAAAGAAAGGAGACTTGAGAACCAGATGTGGATTATTTAAAACACTTGATGTCATTGTTAAAGGACAACAGACAAAGTCAGAAACCTGATTACATTTCAGAGACTATGTACTATGGTGCCTACCACGTGGATGGCAGAGATATGAGAGCCCGAATTTGACATGGACATTGTCACTCCCCCGCTAGCTGACAGGCCAATGCAGGATTTATTAGAAAGTGTGTTTCTTTGTCCCCCATTCCCACACCTGAGTATTCGTTCCAGTGAACTGGGGTCTATTACTCAGCAGTAGAATTTGCTCCCAAGGTGGGGAGCTCGACACAGGGAGATTATATTGTGTACCATCCAAAACAAGACTTATTTTTTATTTTAGAAAAAATAATGGATGCTCTTAATATACCAAGTCACTGGAAAAAAGACATCAAATCCTTAGTTTCCAAGTTTAAAAATTGCCCATCTAGAAGTAAAAAAGATTGTGAAAGAAGACTTACTGTGAGAGAATTTTCTGCCCTGCCCTTCCCTGTCCCACAAAAGTATAGTCCTTTGTGTCTGGGGGAGGAAAGAAAATTACTGGGAAAGAACATAATAGATGTGATTGTGCAGCCACGCAGAGCCGCATCTGGAGAGGAAGGACAACAGAAATTTCATTCCAACGACTTTTGGGGAGATGGGACTAGAAGAAAGCAACACTCCTTTTCTTTTTGGAGCATAGGGAAGGAAGTGGAAGTTTAGAGATGAGGCTGCCACATAAAGCTTGGGGAAAGTGGATGTGGATGGACTGTGGCTGGAGAGGAGAGACCTAACACCAGCCCACGTTTCCTATAGAGTCAGAGTTTAGAAGAGGAAACCAAGTTTCCTATCAGAGAAGTAGAGGAGGTAACCATGTTAGTTCTGTGCTCTCAAGTAGCAGGTTGGATATTATTGAGAGAGAAGCATATGCAGATAGCATAAAGGAAGAAAAACTAAAAAACTGGGGATAGCCAATTAAGACCACCTAAGTGAAAGACAGTTGGGGTCTTCCAGGGCCCAC
Source organism: Condylura cristata (assembly GCF_000260355.1). Taxonomy (NCBI): domain Eukaryota; kingdom Metazoa; phylum Chordata; class Mammalia; order Eulipotyphla; family Talpidae; genus Condylura; species Condylura cristata. Next base: position 35,413,089 of record NW_004567106.1, on the reverse strand, counting down.
CCAACATGAAGCAGGGGTACAAGTGATGTCTATTGATTATTACCTTCCCCTCAGAGTTGTACTGATACAGAACCCTCTGGTAACACAGCCACCAATCCAGGAAGAAGATGGAGAGAAAGCAATCTGAGACCGAGTTTAAGCTTGAAATCACTAAAATGATTACATTTACTTGGGAATAGCAAGATTAAGGTTTCTGCTATTACAAAATGTGAAAAGTCTTGCTTATACCAAGAACATTCCTATTATTTTTGTCCAATGCTATCCACTGTTAAGAGGCACTGTACTTTACACTATGTTAGCTTTTTAAGTCCTTATGACAAGCTATAATGCTGGGTATTCTGGCATTCAGCCAGAATCTCTACATGTCTGAGATCACAAAATTAATAGGTTTATTCTCATTTCAATCTGCCATGCAAGCTAGATTCTAGTCTCCCTGATCATCATCATATTACAAAGATAGAGCTTTGTCTCTGTCTAACTCTGAAGTTTAAAGAACAGCTCAAATCCTACCTCCCTGCAAATTTCTTAATCGACTGGATTCACCCTCAGCAATTTTCTTTTTAAGATTTATTTATTTATGCATACAGAACTGGGATCCAGGCCAGAGGTGCAGGGGTGGTGAGAGGATTCACCAGACACAGACTGGAGAGTAGAACAGGTTGATTGATGGGGTACACTGTTGAGGTGAACAGCAGGTGGGTCAGGAGAGGTCTGCTGTGCAGTGTGGGTCACCTCTCTGGCTGGGGATCAAACTTACACTGAGGGGGGTACAACTAGCTTGCAGTGATGTGCCTTACCCCGCTGCATTACCGGGGAGAGTCCAACCCTCAGCAATTTTTATTTTCTCCAAACTCCAGTGGAATTAAGAGCTGCAATCTTGTATATAGTACGTTTCACATCTGGTGAAGCCAAATTCCCCAATGACGCTAAACATTTAGTTATGAAAGCTAAGTTTTCTTTACTACCTGTTATAACATCCAGAATAATGTTGTATTTTAAAAAAAAAATCAATACATGCGGGCCCTCCCTGGTGGTGCAGCGGGTTAAAGCACTACACTAAGAAGCATAAGCCACTTCCGCATGAGTTTGATTCCCGCCAGCCCCGGAAGAGATCCACATGGCTTGGCAGACCTCTCCTGACCAGCCCGCTGCTCCCCTCAGCAGTGTACTTCATCGATCTGTCTGTTCTGCTCCCCGCTCTATCTCTGGTGAATCCTCTCACCCTCCGCATCTCTGGCCTGTACCCTGGTTCTGTATGAACAAATAAATAAATCTTAAAAAAAAAAAAATCAATATATGCTCACAACATTTTAACTAAACAAAGTATTCAGATTTTCACCTTTAAAATTCCATGTGATATCATTATACCTATTTCACAGATGAAGAAATTGAGACTTAGACAATTTAAATGATTTGCCCAAGAACACAAAATTAGGAACTTGGGCAACTTGTACATGGCCGTAGGGATGACAGCACAGCCCAAACTGCTTTATTATTCACTAAGCTTTTAATGAATTTAATTCTTTTTGCAATTTCCTTTCAGTCAATTGCAAGATTTAAAATTGGATTCTTTGCAAATGTTTCCTACAATTTTTTTTTTTTGAGGACTGACATTCTTCCATCATTAAAAGGGCTCTTTATTCTTTTAGCTAAAATTGAATGACATATTCTTCAATTTAAAATCAGTGTGACTTGCTTATAACGTTTTATTTTGTTGTTGTTGCCTCATTAAGCACACATTTCTTTGAGGACTTAAGTTGACTGGCAGCACTTAATATCCAAGCTATGTCTAGGGTTCCTTAAATTTCCAGTGTGGGGGGTGGGGTGAAAGTGGAGAGAAGCCAGAGCAAGCAAAACATCTCAGTTTGAAAGAAACTTGGTTACTAACAGTGCAGTCAATAAAGGAATAATTTTCCTAAAAAGCAAATTACACAGACTTTAAAAAATTCCCCATACTTAAGTCATAATGCACATCTCAAAAATGAATAAAGTGAATATTTACCTGAAGGAAAAATGTGATAAAAGAAATTATTCCAAGGAGTAGAAACATTAGTGAAAAGAAGTGACTGTCCCGTTCTTTTGTTTCGTCATCCTGACTTTTGGTAAATATCTGTTAAGAAAACATTTAAAGGTTTTTATCTTAATGAACATTTGAAAAATTCATCCTGGGTCTGACACATTTCCCATCTAGCATAATGTTCAGGGATGAAGGAAACCTTAATGTAATTAAGGGAAATGTTGGCTTCCCTAATACTGGCATATGCACTCTGCCTTCTTTAGAGGCCACAAAGGATCAGTCTGTTGTTTATAAATTCATACCATGCTGTCTCTTTTCATGCTCCCTCTTGTAGTAATGAGTGCAGTGCCACAGGAACTACACCTAACATGGGAAATAGAAATGACAACCTCTACTACTTTTTCCTTTGGTGGGAAACTACAATGTATGACAAACATTGTTTCACAATTTGAACCTACCAAACTGTCCTAAGGTGTCTAGAGAAAATCTGTTAATGTGGTTTTGATGACCAGAGACAGTGGTGGTCATTTAGTACTGCCCAAGTCTTTCAGAAAAAAAAAAAAAAAAGAGGTTCCTTGAGCTAGTCTTCTAGAATGCCAGTGGGAACAACAGCCAATTAATGTAGCATCACATATGAAGACCTTTCTAGACATGGTTAGAGGGGCTCATAGGTATGTTTTGGGCTCAAAGAAGACAAAAAATAACCACTCCACATGCAAGAATAAAATTTCCATTGTCTCTGTTACAAAATCAGTCTTGTAACAGAGACAAATTCCTAATCCAACCCAAATAACTTTATCCTTTATAAAGTAAAAAGGCTTTTTAGAAGAGATTAATTTTTCTGAATGAGTAATTTCAACAAAAATAGTAGCTAACAAACAGTGAGCTATTACTCTGTGCCAGGCACTATTTTAGGCAAATTCATTCTATTCTCACAACCACCTACTGAACTTTAATTATCATCAGTACTTTACATAGAGGGGGACTTGATGCACAAAGAAGCTAATTAACTTGTTGAAGGTAACACAACCAGCAATTGATTACCAATAATATAAACTCAAGCAATCTAAATGACAGCTCAGAACCTTAAGCTCCATGTCACAAACCTTCAATGAGACAGATGATTGGTTGTCTACCCAGTACACAGGATCTAACGTGCCAGCCTGAATCATATGCCTTTAGGCTTATTGTTACATGAGTAGTGAAGAAAACAAAATCCACAAGTTGTGTTTTTGCTATACACAGTTAAAATCATTCCTAATTGATGCACTTTTTTGTTTCTGATGATGCCACTATCTACTTGTGCCTGTATGACAAATGTTAGAACAGTTATCAGCAAACTATGGGCCATGAGCCAAATGTTTACACAAAACTTTAAATGAACACAGTCAAGTCCATTTGTTTCTCTAGTTATTGTATGTGGCTGCTTTGCTCTATAATAGCAAAAATGAATACTTACAAGAGACCTCAAAGTCTAAAATAGTTACTATCTTACTCTTTGTAGGAAAAGTTTGCTAACTCCAATCTTAGGATACATGCTTCATAAAATCAAATATAAAATTTATTTTCTTCCTGGTATATTTTCAACACCTAAAACAGTACCTGACACAGAATAGAATCTGAAAAATCACTTCTTGAATTACTACATTAAACATATGAGTATCAATCTAAAATAAGTTAAGTAGACTTGGATAGATCTGAACATTAGTGTATTACCAAAAGACAATGTCTGGCCTGTGTTTTATGTAGTGAAAAAATCTCTCCACATTGTTTTCAGCAGTCAAGGAAACAATGTCCTTAGCTTGACATTTGAACATCTGTCACTAAACAGAGTATTCCTGCCTGCATGGTAACTTTACTGTTGAAAATGTCATTAAAAGCAGGTGCAACCAACATATGTCAATCTCAAATCTTTCAGATGTTTTTGTTTTCACTTTAACTAGTGAGATGGAATGCTCATGGAGGCAGCATGGTTGCTGCTTCCTGGACAAGAGAATATGGGTGTTAGAGAACAGTTCTCAGACTAGTCTGATAAACATGCAACTCTCTTTTCATGCTGGTGATGTGAAGGAATTCATGAGTTTCTCAGAGCCCAGACAAGTCAGGTAAGGAACAATCACCTTATCAGTTTCATTATTTCAAGGATGTTGTCCCCAAGGCTCTGGGACAGAAATCAATTGGACATGACAAAGGAAAGTTCGAAAAATAAGCTTTCCTAGCACAAATCAGATTTGTATTCTTAAATCTTAACACTACTGAGCTTTCTATGAAAGTATACACTTTTTGTATGTAGTCACAAACATCAATAGTTTGTTCTTTAGTTGGGACTCACAAGCAAATCTACAAAATGAGCATAGTCACTTACCCCTACAATCTTTGAAAATATTACTGAAAATGCTGGCTGCATGCCTCCATTTATAATGGCACAAAATATACCAATCACAAAATAAGGCCATTCAGTTATATTCAACTTCAGAATCCTCCAAAAGGAAACGGGAGGTACATTTTCTTCCTAGAAAACAAAATATCACCAACAGACTGATTATGAAGAGACTTGATAAGCAATTTCATGATGTACAGTTCTTCTAAGTGCACAAATCTGTTTAAATGAATATATCCTATTCCTGGTTTCTATCAACTGATGGTTATTTTGTTTTTTAAAAGTACTGAGAAATTCTGACATATGACTTCTTTATATTTTAATATTTTCAGAAATATTAATCTTACATAACAATCAAAACATATCAAGAATACTTTAAAAGATTTTAAGTAGAGATAGAGAACAGAAATGTTTATACTTGAAGACCCAATATAATCTCTTCTCCTATATTATATACAGTCTAAATTTAAAATTCTTGTGCTATAAGTTATCATTAATAAGTATAAAATGTTGAGATTTCAGTTTGTGGAACACTCTGAAAAATAGGACTAGAAGATTCTGAATAACATTGTTTCCACTACAACTGCATGCTTATCAAATTAGGGGAGCCACAAAAAAGGGGATTGAAGATATAACTCTACATCTTTATGTTCTACCATACCAAGGTCTCTTTTGTACTGAGATTTCTGTCTTGGTTTTGTGGTGCACCGACAGTCTTGAGAGTTGATCTTCTTCTTATTAGACTGGATCCTGATTCTTTTTGAGACATTTCCAAAGCTTCACTTTCACTTTTGAAGTCATCAGTTGCATTTTCTAATTCAACTTCATTTCCTCTAGTCTAAAATAAACAAGAAACATGGATACTTTGCTCAGGCTCAGTTAACCAGTGAAAATTAATCATATATCATGGAAAATGGTAATTTACGTAGCTACATGGAAAGATAACCTGTTGTTTTTCAAACTTAAAACCACTAAATTAGGAATCCTATTGAATATGCTGAAATGACATAGCATGTATCATATCCACTCATCTCTTTTTTTTTTTTTTTAAAGATTTATTTATTTGTACATACAGAACTGGGGGTACAGGCCAGAGGCTCAGGGGCGGTGAGAGGCTTCACTAGAGACAGAGTGGGGAGCAGAACATGCAGATTGATGAAGTGCACTGCTGAGGGGAGCAGCGGGCGGGTCAGGAGAGGTCTGCCATGCCATGTGGTCATGTGGTCACCTCCGGGGCAGGCGGGGATGGAACTCATGCGGAAGCGGCTTTAGCTTCTCAGTGCTGTGCTTTAACCCATTGCGCCACCAGGGAGGGCCCATTTTCCGACTTCTTAATACAAGTAACATTCATTTATACTACTAAACACAGCAAAGTCAGCTTATACCTAAGAAAATTTAGGAAAATTCTAGAGTTAAACTGTACCTGCATTGTGACAAGTTTGAAGTAAATGCCTTTCTCTTTCATGAGCTCATCATGATTTCCTTGCTCCACAATGACTCCGTCTTCAAAACCAGCAATGACATCAGCATTACGAACTGTAGACAAACGATGAGCTATCACAATGGTAGTCCGACCTTCTCTGGCCTATGGAGGCAAAACCCAGGATTTTGAATACAGAAATAATTATATTAAAAAATTTACACATTCAAATTATTTAATGAACACACAGTGCTCTGGAAATTCTAAGTGAGAAACTACCTTATAAAACTTATGATGTCCAGAATATTCCTTTCCAAGAACTAACAACCAAATTCTCAAACTAACAACAACAAAAAGATATTTGGACCAATGTAAAAAAGAGATGAAAAGCTCTAAGAAGAAAAAAGTTACACAAAGAAAAATTAGGTGGCAGCATTTAGAAAACAGAGAATACAATGGATCAGTTCTTTAGCTGTTTTCAAGAAAAGAGGCCTACAGAATCCTCTCCAGAAATGTAAATTATAAAGAAAAACTATTTTTAAGTGTAATCTTCTAAAACTGTTTTTATTTATACTATAATACATAGTTCCATTGTAGAATAAGAAGAAAAGACAGATGAATTAAACAATAAGAAAATACAGATTTGAAATTACTGTTAAGAAAAGTGAAGCAAACACAATCCCATCTGTCTCTATTTCGGTTGATAGAATTATTAGTAATCTGCTTTTTTTCCTTCCTCAACAAACCATTAAGCACACTGACAGATGTTTAAAGGAACATACAGTGTTGTTTTGCAACTAGAGAGGAAGAGAGTTGGAACAAATATAAGTTCTCTTTGAATTCTACTTTAATTCAGTGCATTTTGGCCTTCTCCTCACAGAGCTAGCCTGGTTATGATAATACGTAAAGACCAAGCACAAGTGCCCAGCACAGAGCAACCAATGGAACCCAGTTTCATAAATAAACCATTTGGATTGACGAAGTACAGAAAAGTTAAGCTCTGTCGATAGTCGAGGACATCTTATGGCTTATGTAGGCTTTGGTAAGTTTAACTTTATCAGCACTCAATCCCTTTTCTGGAGACAAGAGGTTTTTCATATCTGAAAAAATTCTCAAGAGGTATTTAATATTTAGGAAGTCAAATACGAAACTTTAGATTATGTTCTTCTCTTGTTGTACGTCACAACAAAGAGCAATTTTTATCTGTGACTGTATTTTTCACTGCTTGAAAGATTTTTCTATTCTCTTTCAATGAAAGTTTATTCTTGTCTACTTAAAAAATACTAAAGAGTGGCCCTCCCTGGTGGCGCAACGGGTTAAAGCACTGCACTAAGAAGCTGAAACCACTTCCGCATGAGTTCGCCTGCCCCGGAGGTGACCACATGGCGTGGCAGACCTCTCCTGACCCGCCCGCCCGCTGCTCCCCTCAGCAGTGTACTTCATCAATCTGCATGTTCTGCTCCCCACTCTGTCTGGTGAAGTCTTTCACCGCCCCTGAGTCTCTGGCCTGTACCCCAGTTCTGTATGCACAAATAAATAAATCTTTAAAAGAAAAATACTAAAGAAATAAATACAAGTCACACAAACAGATCTATAAAGGCCTGATGCATTTATGTGCTAGTAAAGCAATCATTTTAGAAGTGATTGTAAATGACCTATTCTTTTGTAAGAGCAACATAAATAAGAATGAACAATGGGATATTCTTATGCTTTTAAGATGTAAAATCAGGTCATTTTGAACTGAGGCTTACCAACCTTATCCAGGGCTGCCTGAACCACTGATTCACTTTCAGTGTCCAAAGCTGATGTGGCTTCATCTAACAGAAGAATCTTGGGGTTGCGAACAAGGGCTCTTGCAATGGCAATTCTTTGTTTCTGCCCACCACTCAGCTGGGCCCCTCTCTCTCCAACCAGGGTGTCAAATTTCTACAACAGAAAATACAGGAGCACTTGGTGAAAGAACAAGCTATCACAGCTCACAGTTAAATATAAAAAGAAATCCCATAAACAACCCGGAGCTCAAAGGCAATAGTGCTCAGATTCCTTAAAACACAGCAATAATCAACCCTAAATTTAAATATATATATATATATATATGCCAACTACAACTACTGATTGATGCTAGTTTTAAAATCTGAATTAATCTTGATTGCACTTCCTGGAGATTCCAAACATTTAATGCAGATTCCTAAATTCCTGTGCCCTCAGGCCTGCTTCTATTCTTGGAACCTCTAGTATGACAAAGATCAAAAAGGTCTTACTTTAGGTAGCTTCATGATAAAGTCATAAGCATTGGCTTCTTTCACAGCTTTCTCAATCTCATCCATGGTCACATTTTCGCGGCCGTAGCGAATATTTTCAGCTATTGTGGTGGCAAATAACACAGGTTCCTGACTCACCACGCCGATCATTTCCCTTAGATACCTTACATTGATGGTCCTAATGTCCTGTCCATCAATACTGACCTGAAATTAAATTAGATTTCTCACATAGTGCATATCAGAGTGATTTGCAGTACTAACTGCTGCTGTAGAAGCTCAGAATGAGTCATCTTACCGTGCCCTCCACAGGGTCATAGAGCCTCTGTATCAGCTGGACCGTTGTGCTTTTCCCACAGCCACTGTTCCCAACCAGAGCCACTGTCTGCCCACTGTGAACCTTCAGGTTGAGGCCTTTCAAGATCTACCAGGATGAATTAGAAAACAACTTAAAGGCAATTTCCAGACACTGGTACTATGAACTGAGAGTTTAATTCAAGAGAGATTTAAATATATATACATTTTTTACAGTTTCTAAATGAAAATATCAGAAATTCTTCACCCAATACCCTCCTGAGTCATTGATTAATCATTTATTACTGTACCTTTATTTCTTTTCGAGATGGATAACTAAAGTGAACATCTTTGAATTCCAAATTTCCCTGTATAGTATCTGGTTTGTGTCCATTCTTTGAATAGCTGTCAATGCTTGGCTTCTATAGAGAACAAAATTTTAAAAGATTATTAGGTCACAATAATTAATTGTAGTGACATTTGTGGCATGCTGGAATAAGTGATAAAGAATTGTTAACTAGAAAACTTTTGGGTAGATGAATAAATGATTACATTTACATTACTTACATTATCAATTATGTTAAAGATTTCATAGGCTGCTCCTCTTGCATTTGCAAAAGCTTCAATGCTTGGAGTTGCCTGTCCAACACTGAAAGCCCCAATTAATACAGAAAAGAAGACCTAAGGAGAACAAAGGAATAGCATTATGTTACTTAGATGGTACTTAGCACAAAATTTTCAGACTTCTTCAAATAGACAATTAGATTTTTAAATGGCAACATAACACATGAATACTAGAAGTTAAAAATATTTGAATGGTTTAAGTACTTTTTGATTTACAATGCAGATTTAGACTTACTTGCTCAGTGATCTGTCTTATGGGACCAGAATATTGTAACAGGAAATATTCCTTCAGTGATTATGAATTTTGGTTTAGGAACATCAGCAGATAAAATGGAAACAGATACTAGAGAGACAGAAGACCCAGGTCTGAATCCGGGAATAAGCACTAATTGACTGTCTGTCTCCAGGCAATGTTGGGCTTAAATTTCTTCACTTGCCAAAATAGGCAAGGTGCAATTTTTTTCCTTACACAGTAACATTAGCTGTTGTATCATTTATATGAAACAGGATACATCAAAATATTTTGTAAATTACAAAGTATACACAGGCAAGGCACTATCAAGTGAAGTCTTTTTTCTACCCCAGACTGTTGTTCTTTGAAATCTAATAAAAAGGGTTTTGTTTTGATTTGCACAAATTAGTTTCTTATTGGTTAAGACTTTACATTGTTATTCTGGTGTTAAAGAGAACTAAAGTCATTATTAATTTCCTTCTAAATTACACAGAAATTATATTATCTAATTATTTATACAAAAGAGTTTTTACTAAATGATTATAAATTCATCTTCTCAATTAGCCTTACAATAGCACTAAAAGTTATGCTTCGTTATTCCTATTGTTTACATTGGACAGAAGAGACAGCAGAGGCTTGACAGGTGTAAGTCACTAACCCAATTAACACAGCTAATTAAGTGGATTAGCTGGAATTTAAACCAAGTCAACCTAAAATCAAATTCCATGCTTTATTTACTATTCAAAGATTCCAGTTTGTGAGACAGATGTGGACTGAGTGAATACTGAATTTTAAACTGCTTACCTACATTACAATTAATTGCAATATACCTCTTCTTATAACCTAGGTTCACTTATAACATCCCTAATATCCTAATAAAAGATTTTTGTAGCAGTCATTCATATTCTGGATTGGCAAAAGTAAGAGACACAATCACCCTTATGACATGTTATATCCCTAAAGATTTGTTTTTGAAAAACACTACTGCTTTAACTCAGCAAAATATGTTGTTCTGGCCTATGGAAAAGGAGCCCAGTAACTTCTAAGTTTATGTACTTTATTAGATCAACATATAAAGTTACTTTGTGTTTGTCAATTATCTTATTGTCTTTAAATAAAGAGGACAGCATCAGATGGCAAGCCTTTTGTCTTTGCACAAATTTGTAAGGCAGAGAACCTACAAACAGAATATTCTTTTAGAGAGAGCAACAATATATAATATAAATTTATGCAACATATTTGCTATTTTTCAAAAAAAATGAAGAGCAGTTGTACAAGGAATCTGCAAAAGAAACAACAAAACTGGCTTTGGATATACCTACTTTCATTTCCACTTTATAAGCATGTGTGTTAGTTTGTAGTATTCAATAGTTTTTCAAATATAACCTCCTATAGTCAAACCAACATACCAACTAATTTCACTGACATTATAAATAATGATTCATTTCTTGATGTAAGATCACTTACAGTGAGTACTTGTCCAATAGAATATTCTTTTGTGATGACCAACTTAGTACCGTACCAGAAGGCCAGGGCATAAGATGCATAGATCAGCAGGAAAGCAGCCCCCATGGAAATATTGGCTGTAATAGCCTTCTTTATCCCAATCCTTTTAGCTTCTTCCAAATTTTTGTTGTATCTGGTAGAAGTAACAAAAAGTATCATATAAACTCATATGTATTATTAAGTGAATCAATCTAGCATGATGGTCAATATATGTAGAATACGTCCAGCTCTGTGACAGGTGATTTACATGTATTTTCTGCTTTTGCTCATACAATGACCCCATGATTTTAGTGCTATTATATTTCCTTTTTATAAAGAGAAAGCTGCAGTTCATAAAGATTAAGTAACTGATGGGCAAGTCCTGTCAAAGCTCCTTCGTTGGTCTCAGCAATAATGCAATCAGTAAAGTGATATTCAACTAACTTCTAGAACTCACGCTGTTTTCATTGACAAGTCAAAAATAGAAGCTATACTGGTGTTTCCCTTTAAAAATGTATATCCCTTTTCAATTTATTAATAAAAGACAAAAAAGTAGAGAAAGTAGTCATAAGTTCTTTAAATCTCTGAACTTCTAATGAGGCTTTGGAGATAGTTGTTCTCCATCCTGGTCATTCTGGGACTGCCAGAAGGACTCACTGAGAGGAAATATGTGTGAGGACATTTTGAGAACTTTGAATTGCTATGCAATACTTTTTACATTTAAATAAACTAGCTTATTTCCAGAGATGTTTATTTTAAAAATTAGTGACCTGCAAACATTATTTGGTATAAAAATCTATAATAATGTATCACATTATCCCTCTCCCCTTCCTTGGCCTTGCCACACTTTGCTTACATATGACTCCCTCTGACAATATGTCCCAACCTTTGTCATGTCGTGCTGCTCACTGCTAGAGGCTCTGACCCAGTAGATTAGGCCACCCTGGGTCTTCAGGCTACCTCAAGGACTGAGAAAATAGCAAAAACATGACTGTAGCCCTGTAGTCTGGTCAGAGTGCAAAGGTCTCTCTTATATTAACCAGGCTTGGAGAAAATTCAATGACACTTCGTACAACCATTACAGGGAATGACACAAGATAGGCTAAAGCAAGAAATGAAAACAATGCTGGAGTTACTGGTGGAGGTTCTCTCTCCAATTTTAATGACCTAAAGCTTACTGTCAAATAATAATTCAAGTACTTTTTAAACATTCAAAGCATGGTTGATCTCAGCTATTAAAGGAGATAGTGCCTGTAACATGACCTTTATTTGAAAGGAATACAGACTCTTCTGTTTAAGAGACATGAAGTTAAGATCATGAGGCCCAGATTTAAACAAAAAGAATTTTCACAAATATACAAGGTAATATTACTAGAGAAATAGGAAAGATTATATTTGAGACTTAAATCTGCTTTGATCCTCTTAATCACAACTCCTTGAAGGTTTTAGAATATTGCCTTACAGAAAGAACTCATAATTACTGAAATAAAAGAATTTACTTCCATACAGAAATCATATTTTGAGGACTTTGATCCATTAAAACAAAACTATATAAATATTACATGGCAATATATTATCTTTTGGGCGGATTCATCCCATTCATTAGTATGTACAGCAGAGCGCAAACCCTGCTCACCTTTTTTCTTATTTTAAAGACTGTTTATAACTAATCAACTAAAGTTACAAAAGCATGCCAAATGAAATTTATATGACCACTAAATATCAACTTTAAACAGAACCTTAGATTGATAAAATAATCACATTGTTATTCAAATTTCTCCCTCCAAAATTTTAAATACCAATATACCAATTATAATCCTTGACAAAAAAATTTTTATAAGTATGCTTCAATGGTTGATGTGTATTGTGTGTTGTCTACATATATATATTCCTATATGTGAGTTAATCTAAGATGAAAGGTGCTACTAGATATGAAATACACATGATTACATTTAAGAAACTTTAATGCTTATACCTGACACCTTCTTATCTCCTTTATTTCAGTTCTTGCTTACCGGGACTAGTGAAGAAATCATTTCCCTGATATGTTGTGGTCCCATGCAGCCAGAGGAAACATTTGTATAGGGAGAAGCAGCAGCAAGGAAGAAAATAATTTAGAGACCAGAAAAAATAAATGAAAAGAAGGGGAAAAGGGAAGAGGAAACAAACAATACACCTTTCACAGTTTTTTAGCTTTTTGATAAAAATGTTACACATGCAAAATCAGTTGTTATAATTATCCATTCATTAAACACATTAGTGTGAAAGTGATACAGTAGGAATTCCTAAAATAGTTACATTATAAAAACATTGATATTTAGAAAAAAATTATTAATATTATGAAAATATTTGTCAGTGATGCAAATAGCCACTAAAAAGAACAAAGAATCATTTTAGTTAATTTTAAAAATATTAATAAGTAGGGCCTCTCTGGTGGTGCAGCGGGTTAAAGCACAGCACTAAGAAGCTAAAGCCACTTCAGCATGAGTTCGATCCCTGTCCCTGGAGGTGACCACATGGCGCGGCAGACCTCTCCTGACCTACCCACTGCTCCTCTCAGCAGGGTGCTTTGTTGATCTGTCTGTTCTGCTCCCCACTCTGTCTTTGGTGAATCTTCTCACCACCCCTACTCCTCTGGCTTGTACCCCAGTTCTGTTTGCATAATAAATACATCTTTTAAAAATATTTATTAATAAGTAAACATCTGCAAGGCACACAAGCAAGTGAAATAGCATTTTAAGGCAAATAAAGCTAGTATATATTTCTGAATTAAATTCATTTTAAATTCCAGTTAAATTTCATTCTATGAAAGCCATCCTTTGCTAAGGAATTACCTCAAGTAAACATCTGCAAGGCACACAAGCAAGTGAAATAGCATTTTAAGGCAAATAAAGCTAGTATATATTTCTGAATTAAATTCATTTTAAATTCCAGTTAAATTTCATTCTATGAAAGCCATCCTTTGCTAAGGAATTACCTCCTGTACCTGCTCATCTGAGGAGAAAATCATATTTAGACTTTAAATAACAGTTTATATGGAAGCTAAAAGAGAAGGGGAAGAGCTAGAAAGTAAAGGATTATATTTGGTTTAAGAAAGTATTTCTACACTACATCCCAAAGCTTAGGTTCTTGTTGCTCCTTTCCTATAGTCTAAGCAAGCTGCCCATGGTCTTATTGCTTACACTTTTTTTTCACTTGTCTCTTCTATTAATCAGCTCAATTACAGACAGAGAAATTATTGTAAAACGTAATGTGGATACTCATTTCTTTGTCAAAGATCCTCAACTACTTACTTGTGTCAGTGTAATAAAGCCCTCATGTAAGTCCTCATGTTTTGGATCCTAGCCACCATCAAGAGCCTCTCTACATCAATTTTCCCCCACCCAACTGAACTTCAGTCACACAGCCTTATGCTATATCCAAGAACATTCCAGAGTCATTGTCACTCCAGGAAATCTGAAAGCCCTGTTATCTCTACACTCATCATAGCAAGTTTTCTCTCATTCCAAGTCTCAATCTAAATGAAACCTCCTCAAAGATCATCATATTTAAAGTAAATTTTCTTTCTTTACCCACATTAGCACATTCTTTGAGTTTTGAGGAACAGATTGTTAAACTTGTATTTTCAATGATTTTTCTGAAGATCTTAGACCATCAGGTATTTGTCCTGTCTATTCTTCATTTGCAGGCAAAACAAATTTCCTCTTCTTCAGAGCACTTTTCCCCTTTGAGAAGTGCATTCTAGTTACTAATATATCCTGAAGTAGTGATTTCACATACAAAGCATCTTTGAATAGATGCATTGAACAGATGCATGTATAAGCCCATTTGATTTTTCTTATACTGAAACACTGATTAGTCTTTAGAAAAATATCTCTGCAAACTAGTTTTAAAAAATCTCAACTTATTGGCCCTCCCTGGTGGCGCAGCGGGTTAAAGCACTGCACTGAGAATCTAAAGCCGCTTCCGCATGAGTTCAATTCCCGCCTGCCCCGGAGGTGACCACATGGTGTGGCAGACCTCTCCTGGCCCTCCCGCTGCTCCCCTCAGCAGTGTACTTCGTCAATCTGCCTGTTCTGTTCCCCACTCTGTCTCTGGTGAACCCTCTCACCGCCCCTGAGCCTCTGGCCTGTACCCCAGTTCTGTATGTACAAATAAATAAATCTTTAAAAAAAAATCTCAACTTATTTACACTTTTAGTGAAGAAAGTTTCCAATATTGAACATATTTCTATAGTGATCTTTCCCTTCTTCATTCAAGTTACATCTCCTACATCATCATACATCATTACAGATTTAGTTATAACAATATACTTAAAGTAATGTACATTCCTTAACTTCATACTGCATTTAGTTATAAGGAGTACTGTTATTCTGTTATTTTATGTAATATTAAGGAAGAAATTTAATAGAACATTACATATAATCTGGGACCAAAACAGTTACAGCCTCAGAGTAATACTGAATTTCCCCTGATAATTTAACCATAAGACAATACTCATCCTGGGGAAACAAAAGCAAAAATAAACAGGTGGGACTACATTATTTTTATACCTAAAGATACTGTCACAAAACAAAAGGCAACCCACTAAGTGGGAAAAAATATTCATATATCACACATCTGACAATGGGCTAACTTCCAAAATACATAAAGCTCTCACACAATCCAACAACAAAAAACAATTAAAAATGGACAAAACAACTAAATAGACACATTTCTAAAGAAGACATTCAGATGAGGACCTCCTTAGTGGCAAAAAGGGGTTAAGTCTCAGCACTATGATTCTATCAGCAGCCACTGCAGCACAAGTTTGAACCCCCACTAGGA
Source organism: Condylura cristata (assembly GCF_000260355.1). Classification (NCBI taxonomy): domain Eukaryota; kingdom Metazoa; phylum Chordata; class Mammalia; order Eulipotyphla; family Talpidae; genus Condylura; species Condylura cristata. The sequence continues at coordinate 35,397,552 of NW_004567106.1, read as the reverse complement.
AGTTTAAACCACATGACACAGAGGACCTCTTTTGTCTCACCCACTACTCCCCTCACCAATGTCTCTCAATAGATTCATTTGTTCTGCTCCTTACTCTGTCTCTGATGAATTCTCTCACCCTCTGAACCTTTGGCCTACACCCCAGTTTTTGTATGCATTAATTTTTTTTTTAAAAAAAGACATTCAGGTGGGCTATAGACACATGAAAAATTGTTCAACATCCTTTATCATAAAAGAAATGCAAATCAAAATCACAATCTCATCCTCTGACAATAGCACATATCAAAAAGAATAGATCAACAAATATTGATAAGTTTGTGGTGAAAAAGAACTCATCCACTGTTGTGGGAGTGCAAATTTGGGCAGCCTCATTGGAAAACAGTATGGAGATTTCTAAATAAAATGAAAATGTAAATTACATATGAACAAGCAATACTTCTGTTAGATATCTATCCTAAAATTGTGAAAAATATAATATGAAAAGATTTATGTACACATAGATAACAGCACTGTCCACAGTTGCAAAGTCCTGGAACAAACCTAAGTGCCCTTCAACAAATGGACAAAGTCACTATGGAATATATACACAACCCAGCACTATACAGCTGTGAACAAATGAAGCAGTGGCCTTTGACAAAATGGATGGGTCTCAAAGTGATTATTACAAGAGAATAAGTTAGAAAATGAGAGAAATATCAGAGAGTTTTACTCACCAGTGGAATATAAATAACAACAAAAAATACACAAGCAAGCTTAACATAAAAGAACCTTGGGCTTCATGAAAATATGTTCTGGTTATGTGAGGGTGAGTGGATCATGTGCATGGAATGAGAACAAAACTATAACCTCAAATTTAAAATAAAAATTAAAAAGAGTATGTTTTCTGTGGGTCTCTAGTGTATACTTTTTATTAGTTTAACAGTTTTAATTGTTTCTAATTTTAGGAGTTTTGTCATTAATTGCCTACAATTAATGCCTTTTCTCCAATTCATCACAGTATTTCTTTTAATCTGTTAATATGGTTAATTATATTAATTAATTCTGTTAAACCATCTTTACATTGATGAGATAAAGTCAACGAACTTAACATATTTTTTCACATAGATTTATTTGAGTAATAATATCTCAGGATTTTCTGTGTCTCTATTTTAGGTGAGAGTATAACATTATTTTCCTTTCTCATACAACTGTATGGTTGTAGAATCAATGTTACACTACTTTCATAAAATGAGTTCACAAATTTTTGTATAGATTTTTTTCTCTGCAACAATTTGTATAAAATGGGTTCTCTTTCTTTCAGCTCTTAGAAGACTAAGAAGCTCTTAGAAGTCTGTAAAATTATCTGGATCTGATGGGTTTTTATTATATACATA
>NW_004567106.1:35355230-35396079 GCF_000260355.1 Condylura cristata | reverse complement strand
TATATATATATATACCTATGTAGGGGCAGTAGATTGAGATTTTTGATTTTTGGTTCAATTCCTTTCAATACATAAGTCTAGTCAGTTTACTCCTGTGACACTTTCAACCAATATTTTTTGTAGGATATTTTCTAGTTTACCAGGGCTTTAAATTTTATTGATATAAGACTGTAATTTTTTAAAAACATTTTTTTAATGAGTTGTTTTCCTTACTAATTTCTCTTTTTGTTCCTGATTAAATTTGTAAAATACTTGGTTACTTACTAGCCTTATCAAAGAATTAGTCTATAGATTTGTCAATCTACATTTTTACCTTTATTTTTCTATTAAGTTTTGTTCTTACTTTTATTATTTCCTTTATATACATCATTTACTTTGTTATTTTACTAACTTCTTAATTCAGATATTTAATTCACTAATTTTCAGTCATTTTTCATTTCTTCTAACAGAAATTGTAGTGGTATCACTGGGCTAGGATTCATTTTTAATATGACATCTTCAGTTTTGGGAAGAGATATCTCTCTAATCCACAAGGTAATATAAACTCAGACTCAACATCCCATGAGGGTCAGATTTGAGATTTTTATTTCTATAGAGAGATGTCTCCCCTAACTCAGAACTGGACAGTAGCAGTTTTATTTGTCTCCCTATGCTGGCGAATATATATTTTTTCTGGTTCACCTTTCATTGAGAAAATGTAAAAGAATCATAATTGTACCAGTTCCTTCTGTGTCTACTCAAACATTAACTTATCAGAAAGGACATTTTAAAATAACTCTCTAAATAGTCCAAATAATACTTAACCCAGTTGGTACATTAGATATTTGCTCATTTGTGATTTCTGTATCTTTCCCTGATCGCTACTAGAATTTCAAATCCTTGAGAGTAGGAACTTTATTTGACTGGATATTTGTCCTATTATTAAGCAAGACTAATTCTATTAGCCAGAAATATTTTAAGACAAAAGCAAAAATCTTGGCAGAAATCGAAATAGGACATAGATAATGCTTTCCTGCAAACTATGCCACTTAACTATCATAACTTACTCTCAGAGAACAGCTTTGTGGGTGTGCAATATGTTATATGAAAAGGGTATTCCAAACACAGACATATAATTTAAGTAACAATTTTAAAATGAACACCCATATAAATACAACTGAAGTCAAGAAGTAAAATGCTACTAGATCACAGAAGCCCTATGTAAATGTGCCATACTTTTCAAAACCAGCTTTTCATCTGTTTCCCGAGCACTTAACCACTACTCTAACTAAAGAAGACATCCTTGTTTCTCTTTATGGCATTATCAAACAATGCATAATTTTCCAAACATACAACATAGTTTATTTTTTCCTATCTTCAAACAGATGGATAGACAGTTGATATATATATACATATTGATAACATTTAAAATACTATAACATTGGAATATTATTATTATACATATTCAATTTTAAACAGTGTATTAATATTAGAAACCAATGGATCTGAAGAATGTTATATATATATATATCAATAAATTAACATGACAATATTCCTCAGAAATTTATTGAAAAGATATAGCTGAGAGGAAAATATTAAGCAACATATAATAAAAAAAGATTTTGAGCTTTTGTACAAATGAACTTTTTAGTTATATATTTATCTTTCAAATAACAGAGCATAAATCCAGTTAATTAGTCTATGGAGAAGGGAAACAAACTAGAGATTAAAATGTTCCCATATGGGAATGTGCCCAGTGGACTAAGGTAGAGGATGATGGGTGCTTTGGTGATAGGTGTGGTATGGTAACACATATATCAATAAAAATAAATAAGTAATTGGGTGGTTCCAGTGGGTGGAACAGGTAGAAGAGCTGTGATGATGATGGTGAAGGGTAATAAGATCTTTGGTAGAGGGCATGCTATGGTACATACAACTGTTAAGGGGTAAAGCTGTATACCTAAATCTTACTGTGTAAACCGAAGCTAAATAAAAATTAAAAAATACAAATTTTTAATTAAAAGTTAATGATATAAAAGATTATTATCAGACTTAAGAAACTATTTTTTAAATCACTATTCCACCTTGAAAACTCCAAAAATACTTTGAAGTAGCAGAAATAAGCTATACATATTGGAGAATACCCTTATCAAAACTGTCAACCTGTAAGACTATTATATGATACAGAATAGCATTTCCATCAACTTAAAAAAAGAGACCCAAACCTGTCAAGTTCTTTCTTTTGTCCTCCAAATGCAATTACAGTTCTAATTGCTGCTAAGACCTCTTCAGCTACTGCTCCAGCTTTTGCATATGCCAAAAGTTCTTTATCAGTAAATGAAGAAAGTATCTGTTTAAAAATGCAATTTGAAATAAAACTTTAACAATTTTATATTTTGTAAAGTAAAATAAGTACATATACAAATGTTTCTTGTATGCTAATATATGGGTAGAATAAAATCTGCCCTATATTTAATTAAGGTCATTATATTCTACTTTTCAACATATATATATATATATATATATATATATATACACACATATACATGAACATACATTTATTAGTGAGTCACTTCAAATTCTTTTTGAACTGTGATGATATACAATAAATTAAAATGATTTTTTTCACATGAAATACCTTGTGGATACTCATGTAAATAAATAAACCTGTAACTTTTGGGAGATCTCAAATTTTAGAAATGTATACAATTTCAACATTCATTAAAAATAGAGCAAAAAGTCTTGACATTAAGGAAATACGGTGTAAGCCCAACACAGTCATTGCAACACTAATCTGGTTCAAAATGTTGAGGTTAGAGGTAAAAAAAAGTGGAGGGAATCAAGCATGCATCATGACAGGACTTCCAGAAAGCTTTGCATACTAAGGCAAGCTCCTTTCCAGCTACTCAAAATATTCAGCTTTCTGACAGTCTTTGGGGATATCCTTTAATCCACCAGTTTGATCCCTGAGCATTTATTCTATTTAAGAAATAGTATTAGTTTCCTTGTATACACAGAATTTCATTTATTCTTCTCTACTGCACATGAAGTAGGCATTATTTCCCTAACTCTATATATGAAGAAGCATATTATATGTTAGATATACCTTTTATCATGCAAGCATTTGCTAATAAATAAAATGTCCAGGGTCAAGCCTGAGTCCATATAACTTCACAACCTGAATTAATAACAACTAGAGTGAATCTCTCTGAAACCAGCAAATATATGTTAATTTAGGTTCCAGAGCATCCTACTATGAAAACTCGATCAACTAGCACAGGCAGAAAACCAAGGTTAATACCTAAGTAGTCAATCATGTAACTAGAAGCAATTCATAATAAAATTCTGATTAAATATTATTATTTTAGTAAATAATACAGGCCTTGTGAACACACTGGTGTAAATAATATTGATTTATTCCTTCTCATTATAAAAAAGTTAAAATTGTTCTGATTTAAATAGTGCTTTTCTTCCTTTGCTATGTGAGAAAGTAAAAGAATCCATAATATATGTATGAGTGGGTGGGTGAAGGTAAATGGACACTTGTTTACTGTGTTTTATGTGTAGATATTGTACATGTTTTCCTTTGGTACCAAGGCAATACCCTACCAATGCACTAAACTTTCCTTCTCAAAACTATCCTCCCAAGGCTTCCTGAGGCATTCACAGTACTGGGTTTTGAGTCAAGTTGGTCAATGCCATTCCTAAACAAACTGATCTATAAGAGATTAAAGATTTTAACATATCTAACATATAATATGCAATTCAACTGTCCTCTTTTTTTTCTTCTATGACCTGTAATTATAAGCCTATGCCTAGGTAAGACTGCATTGTTTTGTGTGAAAGCATGTTTGTCAAAGAGAAAAATATCTTTCAAACTATTGTCAGGGATATGAAAAGTCAACTTCACTTGTTATTGTAATATAAAATGTAGAAGGGAGATACTTCATTACAATTACCCATACATTTAATATATAGTGTAATATACAATGTAAAACATTCAAAAACTGATAATTTCTTTAAGTCTAAGGAGTGTTAGTTTGAGACATATAGAATTGTCATTCCCTTTGTAAGCTGTCTTACAAAGGCAATTTTGTCTTATTCACTTTTTTTCTTTTTTTCTTTTTTCTTATTCACATTTATATATTCAGAAGTAATATTTTTGACCACTAAAATACTGGCCTTCATCTTTTGTCCCAATTTTCCATTTTGTTTTGAGATGATTTATAAATGCCTTTTCTTTTAAATAACTTTTTGAGATGCTTGCAGATTCACCTACATTTCTAGGAAACAATCAATAAGCTCATATGTGCTTCATATAGGGTTACTCAAAAGTGGCATCTTGAAAATTATAGTGCAATACCCTAACCAGGAAATTAATATTGTTATAATCTATCAATTTCATTTGGATTCACCAATTTGTAATGCACTTATGCATTGGTGTGTTTGGTTTTAACTAACTTTATCATGTATGTAGACTGACATGACTACAGACATGACACAGAAAAATTCTGTCACGAAGAGCCACTCTGCTACTCATTACAGCATAATTTGTTCTTTTTTAATACTTTCTATTTTATTGATGGCATTTTATGTTTAATTTTTCTTTTTAAGAGGATTGCTTAGTGAAGCATTTTTATAGCTGTTTTAAAGATTGTGTTAAATAATTCCAACATCTGATTTATCTCCGTGTTGGTGTCAGGTAATTTTTTTTCTCATTCAAATTGTGCTTTTCTTGCTACTTGGTCTAACAAGTAATTTTTATTGTGTACTAAATATTTTGACAATCAGGTTAGGGTCTCATTAGAATCTTGTATTTTAGCAAGAACTTTCCCTACCTAGGTTAAGCATGCAATTCTTGGCCTACTTTTGTGAGTTGTGGTTCCAGTGAAGTTTAATATTCAGAACCTTTATGGTAACATTTTGGTCAGTCTGGCTTATCTGGAACTACCTGAGCACCAACTCTCTGCTTCAGTTACCTAAGGGAGTGGAAGTGGTTTTTCAAGGTTGGACTATGAGTAATCTTTTGATGGGAGCAAGATGATTTCCCCTACGATCTAGCTGCACCTATGTCTTTGGGAGAAAAAAGAGATCTCAAGCAAGAGCTCTTAAGAAGCTCCCTGAACCAGCAAGTGTTCAATGACTAGATCCCTTTCTATTCTACCCTACTACCCTTCTGTCTCAGGGCTTTAAGGACAAAGAAGCTTCCTGAACTAAGTTACATTTGTTTCTTAGTATGACTGAAAAGGAGAAAATTTAAGAAGTTTGTTTGAAGCCCTATCAAAGTTTATAGTAAAGTAAGGATTAAAACCTAGGTCTCTAGTAATTATTGTTGAGCTCTATTTACTAAATAAGTAGTATATGAAACAATGAGTAATTATTAACAGAGTAACTTACTATTTCCCTAACTTAACTAGAATGAATATTAAAACATTTTTAAAAGTTTTTCAGCAAAGATTGATATGAGCTTGATATTTAACTTGCTTAGTATTTTAGTAAATAGAAAAATCAATTAACACACAAAGCTTTTGCCAAATATTTCAGCAAAACATAGAGATTACTTTAACCACCAAGAATACCATTTAAACCCTTTGTTACTGTATAACAAACTAACAGAGCTTTTTCCTCTGTAAAATGAGTTAACACATATACTTCTGAGAGTCAACAAGGTAAAGTTTCTAAAACTTCTTTACGCTTACAATTTATTTTGTTTCAGCTTCAACTTTAGCTAAGACATGTATGTGTACTTATGTTTTTTCACATATATATCTTTTATGTTTTTTTTGCCATAGGAATTTGGCAAGTTGATATTAAACCCAAGAGAAATTACTGGGCCAATCTCTCCACAGAAATCCAAATCACTTTAAAATTAACTTCATCTCTAGTTCTGAAAGGAAAATACATTTTACAGTATCATAAGTGGGCTTTGTGAAGAGTAAGAGAGGCCATTTGTACTATTTTACCTTCATGATGGAAGAACTGTAGGCTAAGACTTAGATGCATATGGAACTAAGAAGTAATCATTAAAAAATTATCATACTACTGAATTTATATATTTATAAACACAGGACCATTTACTATGTTGACAAAATTTTAAAGTTAATAGAAATTTTAAATCAGTCAGTAATAGTAAGTATGAAATAAATGCATACCTATTTTTGAAAAGATTTAAAACCAAGTATCATCCCAAGCTAGAGTAATCATGGGGTAAAGACAGCCTTTAACTGTGGAGTTGGGGTGGAAACAGATTAAACTCTGGATTCATAAGTTTCACCTACCTTTGCCCAAACAGCAGCTGAGACCCCAAGAACAGGACTAATGGCCAAAATCACAAGGGTTAGCTTCCAACCACGTGTAAATCCTATTATAAAACCAGTGAAAAACGTCGCTATTGACTGAAAAAACATTGCAATTTTGTCACCAATTCCTTCATTAATTTTGGAGACATCACTAAAAAAAAAATTGTTAGAAATAAATATCAGAATTGTGAACAAAGAACTTTCCTTCTGAATCCAACATGTTTGTTTCTTTAGATTGTTTTTAGTGTTTGTTTTTGAGCATGGGGTAAATCACTTTATAACTATAATCTTATTTGGGACTTTCCCCAGAAGGTATCACACTGTGGTTCTATTGCACACTCTCAGGGGATTTCTTGTCTGGCCAGTCCAGACCTCATGCAGTGTTAATTATGCAGGTTCCCTCATGCTTATGTAGAGTAGTGAGAATAAAATATGCACATGACCTGGTATCTATTCAGAAGGAACTGAATCCCACAATTTCTTGAGTGCTAATGTCATCCTTTCCATTTTGGTAAAAATCACATCTGGATTAAACATAAAGCTAGGTACTTACTCTGTGAGCCTTGTGTTTAGCTCCCCAACATCATGCACATCAAACCAGCCTATCTCCTGCCGCATTATAGCATGAAAAAATTGTTTTCTAATTTTGAATATCTGTCTTCCAGCTGCCAGGCACCAGAATGAAACCTGAATGTAAGCAGCAACAAGCACACCAGCACCAATCCCACTGTAGTAATAGGCATACCTGCAAAATAACAACAACGCTACACATATTCTGTTTCCTGAGCAACGCATCTTACACCAAGAAACCATCCATTCTTCCATTTTCAATTATCTGGCTATCTTTTAATCCTCAACAAATAAAAAGGGATTATAACAAATAGTGCAGATGGTCAGTATCCAGCAGTAGATGACCTTTGCCAATATAGAATTCAAAAGGAAATGGAATACTTAAGAGTGTGATTTCTATTTTGGTCCAAATCCCAGCTCTTTATTTAAATGCTGTATAATCATAGACAGCTACATATTCTTCCTATGCCTCATGAAGATTGGAAGAATAAAACGTTCTGTGTGAAATATACTTGGGGAGTGCTAAAAAAGAGAGCACTCAGGGAATATCAAAGACTTGAGTGGTACCTCAGAACAATACAATATTAGGTAAGATGAACCACCATAGTTCTGTTTACTTACATTTCTTCAGTCACTGTTGATGAATATTCTGGATAGTTTTAGCACACCAGTGAGTGGAAAGAAATAAAAAAAAAAAAAAAAAAAAAAAACTTGCCAGAAAGTGGGATCAAGAGAAGAGACTCCCCTAGTCTTTGAGATTATTAATCTGGCATATCTGGGATACCAAGAGATTACTGAAAATGAAATGCATGTGCCCTATTAGCAATTGTGAGTATCGTAAATTGTGAGAATCAAATAGTACCCTTCTAGTTCATACTCTAGCATTTAAAAAAATGCATTTTCTGAAACCAGGTCATTTATCATTTAGAAATGAATTTGTTTCCTAACTCTGAATCTTTATATTTAAGAAATTAATAACCAATGGGTTTCGCTAAGGAATTAATTTTAAGGTTTGAAGATAAGCATTCTAAAATTAAATATAGGATACCAATATTCCCATTTTTAAAAGTTCATTACTTGCCACCTTCAAATAAAAAAGTTTCTATGAACCGTGCCAAAGGCATAAAAAAAGGGTATGAAAATGAAAACCAAAAAAAAAAAAAAAACATATATTGTTCACAGGTTAGTGTTCTACACAACAGGAAACTTGGTATACATATTTTCCCTGAGCTATAGCTTACAGTTTCTAATATATTTATTGGAAGATATAATGATATTATTACATTATAGATAATAGGTAAGAAATGGTTATTATCAAAATGAAATGATAGAGCAAGAGTTAGTTAAAAAGAAACCCCACTCAACAAATAGAACTCATGTTTTGACAATCAGTTAATACATTTAAAGTATATTTATGCTTATTCACATAAAATATATTTATATTTGATGATTATATACATTTTTTCATTTTTGTCAATGTAAAACATGCCTCTGTAGGAATATCTGGAGGTATTTTCTTCTCATTTTTCAAAATATGATCAAGTGTCTCCATTTTCTTCAAATTTACCAGGTCATTTCTATAATAATGTGGAACTGGTATCTTTTGATCAACTAACCTTCGTACATCTTCTATAAACTGCTTTAGGGAGCAAACTTCAAGATATGTAAATCAATAACAAAACTTCCTGTGTGAGTTAAGATTAGGGTGATTATATTTATTCTGGGATGTTTAATTTCATTGTTTAGAATTAGATGATGAGCTAAAAATATCCTGCTGACCAATCTTATATCATAACTGAAAATATTCAAAAAGAAAACTAATAATTTCAAAGTCATTGCAAATGTTATTATTAACTAATTTTAAGAAGACACCTTGAGCTCATCTAACTTCCCTATAGATGACATCCTATATTTACCAATGTATACATAGGTCTAATCCAGGTTTAACTTCAATTTAGTGTACCTTATCAACACATTCTTTTTTAAAATCATTATATGCCCCTGAAAAACAAACAATAGCAATGATTTCCCCAAAACTTGAATTGTTATTAAAATAATGTAAAATGTTAAATATTGCTACACTTGGATTGATACAGAAAGCTTAACAGTAGTAAGGAAAATGTCTAATTACACGGTCATGTTCTTCTCCAGATTTTCGTAGACCAGTGAATAATCAAAACCTAGGATCAACACAAAACACAAAACTGTCATTCAGTTCTTCATTAAAATTTAAGCATATAAACGTGAATCAAACTTCAGTTATTTAACAATTTACAAAAAATACTTTCAAAAGAGTCCTTTTAAATTACGTGCAAGCAATATGACATGCATTAAAATCCTACACTGCTGGCTCTGTGCAAACATACATACTAAATTCAATGACATTTATTGCAAGAAAAAAATCTCACATTTTTAAGAAGCAGTCAACAAGAATATTGGTATACTTGAAGTAAAATATTTTAGAAAATCCCTTCTCTGTGACTCACAAAACTCTATCCTTATATACCCTTTCACATCAAACTGGAATGACCTTAGAGAGATTAGATGGTACAGTAATTTTTTTATGGCTATCAAAGGGCTACTGCTGACGCAGCAGTTGAAGAATATCTGAATAGTATTTAAAAAATACTATCACTTTTCATTGGTAAATGCCAGAAACACTCAGATTTATAAAAATATTACTGAAATTATTAGTACAGGACAAAAAATCACTTAAGTGTAGCCTTTTTTGTTTGTTTGTTTTGTTATAAAATACTTGCTGAGACTCTTGACCACACATTCCTTCTCCAGCTTCTGGAACCTCACTTTCCAGGTTATTCCACCATTTTGATGATGCTCTCTTAGTCTTATTCACTGATTCCTCATGTTTTCCTTCCTCTCTGCACACTCCTTGTATAACTTAAGTGTCCAGAATTCCTGCACACTCCTTGTATGACTTAAGTCATAGCCACAACTTTAGTGATTCCCTAATTCTTATTTAGAGCTACTCAAATCCTTTCCTTCATGGTTAAGGTTGTAGTTTTGATCCCCACCTTTCCTAACCTCTTGGCCAACAAGGACATCTTAACTGGTCTTTATTTAATCAGATCCTGATAACATCACCACATTTTATCTCTGAAACACAAATAAAACCAAATTGCTTTTGTTCATAACATTCAATGACTGTCTACTGTATAAAGTCCAAGGTCCATAACATATCATATTAGTCCCTTTGCAAGCTTGCCACAATATACATATGACAGGATAACAAGCTTGAAACATCAACCAATGATTCTCCAGATGTTTTCTTTATTCTCACACCTTTCACTTTATTCCAATTATTCAGTATTGTGCAGTCACTTTCTTATGAAAGAACTGCCACAGAATAAAAGAAAATAGCATCTAATTTTCGTTCTGGTGTTTATGTTCTTGAAGTCTATGTCACTGGTGACTGAAAAGGATAATGAGTAAAACAAAATATTTTGCTTAAATTTCATAAATCTAAATTTCACCATTTACTCAGAAAAACATTTTCCTTAAGCTGAGAAGAGATGCATTAGAGAACCAAAGACAATGTTCTTCCTCTGAGCCATTATCATTCTGCTCTTTCTACTTGGAATATCTTTTATTACAAAATTTCTCTTGGAAATGATCCCTCCCTACATGAGTGAGTTCAGAGATGGCCTTCTGTCAAAAGGCAGAATGACGCACAGAATTCTATAGTAATTTACACATGATTCCATTTACAAAGTCAACACTGGAATAGATGTATGGTAGTTTACATAGAAATAGAGTGGTTCTCTTCTTCACATATCCATCGATGTGAATCCTAGAGACCTGGAGCATGTCTTCTTTACCTTTGTTTCTATAATGCACAACTGCTTATCTGCTGCAACTTAATGTATACCAAAGACTTCCAAGTGGCCTCACAGAGTGACCACAAAATGCAGAGCTGTCACCAAAATACTCCATCCAAATCACTGTCCTACTGTGGATATACGGTATCAGATATTACAGGATTAAAATATTCCCTTGCTTAAAAAAAAAATCCTTATCTAAACCCAAACAATAATTCACACTTATTTTAGCCCAAGGCTGAGAAACAATGCCAACGAACACTTCAAAGGAATCTACAACTAAATAGTATACACCATGCTGACTAAAGATTCCACACCATTTGAGATTACAATACATTACATAATTTCTGACACAAATACATGAGTATGGTTGTAAATTTAACTATTGAGCACTTAATAGTAGTTTGAATAAATAGTATGTGAAATAGATACACTTGTGGGTTCTCAACTGATAAAATGAAATTACACTGTAAAGGTAGTTTTCAAACCCTCTTCCACACAGCTTTTGTGTTTGCTATGTAATGTCCTAGATCTTAGAGATACAATCTACAACAAGAGAACCAGTTTTTCTAATCTCATCACTGTCTGTGCATTACTTTCTGGCCCCAAAATGCATGTAATAGGGTAACAGTGCTGAAACGGCTAAGATTGTTTTTCCTAGGAACTTCCTCTTTTTCCCCTTTTTGCCTTTTTCTCCATTTGAGAAGTTGCAATAAACAAGTAAAGCAGTAAATCAACAATACAATTTTAGAGTAACAATTTTATCAGGTACATAAAGCAGTGAGTCAACATTGACACAGGGGTGGGGTGGGGGTGGAAGTTCTTTCTGAGGGAGAACCGAGTAAGATGCCACTACTAAGAGAAAGCAGTGAAGGAGATATGAGTATTCTAAGAGCAGAAGGCAGCTAATGCAGGTGAGCTATACAGAGTCAGTAACATGAAGCAACATTGAGAGGGTGGAGGGGGTCAGGTAAGAGTGCCATAAAGGTCAATATAAGAATTTGTATATAAAGTAGTACATGGTAAATGCATTTTGCTAAAATTTACTTAAATCACAGAATTCACTTAAAAACATAAAATTACACTTTATATTTTGTTTGGAATATTTCAAAATACTGATTATTCATATATATAAGAAGTTCTGAATTGCTTTAGTTATATCCTAAGCTGTTAAAAATTATAAAAACTGAGGTAGCACCATAGAGTTCTATAAAGATGAAATGATTTAATGACTATATCTTCATTGCAAGTTACACAGGTTCATTTGTGAAGGACATGAAGCATGAGTTTCCTATTATAACAACATAACTAACATTTGTTGCTCACTTTTTTTTAAATTTTTTTAAGATTTATTTATTTATTCATATAGAACTGGGATACAAGCCAGAGATGCGGAGGGTGAGAGGATTCACCAGAGACAGTGGGGAGCAGAACAGGCAGATCGACGAAGTATACTGCTGAGGGGAGCAGCGGGCGGGTCAGGAGAGGTCTGCCACGCCATGTGGTTTCCTTCGGGGCAGGTGGGAATCGAACTCATGCGGAAGTGGCTTTAGCTTCTTAGTGTTGTGCTTTAACCCGCTGCGCCACCAGGGAGGGCCTGTTGCTCACTTTTTAATGTGGTCTTATTTTGTGAGTCTTAAAAAAAAGAAGCAATTTAATTATCATAATTAATTATGATAATTAAATTAAATAGAACCCTTGAAGTAGGTTCTATTGCTAACTTTTTTTTTTACAAAAGTTATAAAAAAAATAAATGTATGAAGAAATTTTCCAAATCTAAAAACTAAAAAATGGGAAAAGTAGAGTCTCAGATACAGGCAGTGTACAACTCCAGAGCCTATGCTCTATTAAACAATACCTCTTAAGAGGGTGGCAGAAGTAAGTACTCCTTCTATTGGAAGAGTGAGGAATGAAGAGAGAGTTGAGGAGTGAAATATGAACTACAGCCCCAAATGGAAACCATGTGACTAAGCTATCCAAGATGAAGTAAAATTGTTAGCTGACAAGGAATAGAGACACGGGTCATTATCTGGTTTAGGAGATCAAGCCAGAAGATAATAGTTATTACTTCTGCTAAAAGTGATCAATTATTTCCTTATAAGAGTAAGAGTCAACTAATATCTAAGTGATGAAGACCTAATATTTACAAATGTAATGCAGTTTGTAATAAAAAACTAATGGGTGTATTTTATTTTAGCTGAATTTACTGTGGCACATGGGAATTCGGCTCTGTGAACTTCAGGCAGTCATTTGATTGTCTGCTCTTGAGACAGGACTAAGTGAAGGACCATATCATCACTGCAAGTAGGAAATTGTTTTAGCAGTCCAAGATTCCCTTTTTAATATGGATGAGTTCAGTCATTATTCCTGAATGTAATACATGAGGTGTATATTATGAAAAGTCTAACTCCTTTCATACTCTTAGACAAAGTATGTGTCTGGCCTTCATAACAATGTGGATGGGATCAGAATGGACATAGATTTACTAGCTCTGCAGAGCTAGCTGAGAGCACAGAAAAATTTGATTCTCTCATGGAAAGTGGACAACTGACTCAACTGCATATAATGTTGCCAAATACAGAAAAATAAGCGAATTCAAATAGCAATGAGCACTTCCTTTTGGCAAATGGTATAAAAGGAAGCTACCAGCACAACATTTTTGGCAGGTGCTTTTGAATGACATGAAGAAAAATAATCAGTGCGTAAGTATTTTATATAGCTCAAACATACTATAAAAATTTCTGGTCCAACTCATTACCTGCATTTTCAGAACTCTTGTAGTTGTGTCTCACAGTTAAAAAAAAAAAAAAGAATCACAAAGAAGAGACAGGTATTAAAGAATCCATAAACATGCCAAAATGATATTGCTATTTATGTAAATGTTCTAGGGAAATGATTTAGTAATTGAAAAGTCCAAAAGTTGAAGGGTCTTTGTAAAATACAAGTGTTATTTTTGTATCCTCAAGTGAATTTTCTAACATGTTCTTTCAATATTCTAACTACTTGAGTGTAAACAGGGTGGTAAGTCTTTGAGTGGTTTAGTTTCAATCAATCTATGTTGAATCTAAAGGTGACTTGGAAACCTGGAGCTATCTGCTCTCCTCAATAAAAGTTTGTGTGTGTGTGTGTGTGTGTGTGTGTATGTGACAGAGAGATAGAGAAAGAGTGAGAGACACACAAAGATTATTTCAATAGTCCATTCATTTTGCTACTCTTCTGGAGAACTACTTTAGACCTCCTTTCTTCAAATGTCTTGCTTTCCCCTTCACTGAGAAAACTGAATCAATCAGAAGAAAATTTCAGATTCTCACTTCTTCATCCACCCATCTTTTGGAACTGGCACTCAAATAAGTCTCTTTCCCACCTGTTACTCTGAATGTACTATCTGTGCTTCTACCTAATGAAAGAACTTCCTCCTGAGCATTTACCTATCATCCTTTCTCAAGGACATCACTCAAACAAATCTCTTTCCTTTATCCATCACTTTCTCCTAACTTTTGGGTAGTTCTTCCTATTCTAAAATGTACACATCACACACACACACACACACACACACACACACACACACACATATACATTCTTTTGGTCTAATTTCTTCATTTTAGCCTCTCTTTCCAAAGAACTCAACTTATAACAATGTCAAAATTTAAATCTCTGGTGTTTACTGACCAAATCTAGTCTTCCTCCACCTTTCTCACCTCAGTTGATGGTAACTACATTCTTCCACATTCTCAGGCTAAAAACTGTAAAATCATCCTGACCTTTCTCTCTTGCCTTGTTATCTATTAGAAAATCTCATAACTGATACCTATTTAAATTCAAGGCCTAAAAATTATTCAGGGTCCAGATTAAGCTCCTGTAAATCTGCAACTTTCTGGGATATACTGGACTTCACAGAGCTCTTGCTTTTTTATCTCTGTTAGCACTTCCATCTTACATTTTTAATACTTGTTTATATTATCTTGTCAACTTCATTACAATTATTAACTATAATTCAGTCCCATCCACCTCCCATATCACTAAATATGCAGCCCTTAATCCATATTTGGTAAGGGTTTCACAAGCATCACAGTAAATGATTGCTATTTCTTGATGTTTCAATACTTACTTGAATTAGATGCATTTGTAAAATTTACCATTTGGTCTGGTAAAGCTGCAAAGCTATCTGTCATTTCTCCAAAAACCAGCATCATGAGAGGAAGTGCAGCTCCATGGATAACAGCAGCAACTGTCCCCAGCACCATATATAACTTATCAAGCCAATTTGAATAGCGAAACTAGAGGAAAAGCAGAGAACAGTAACAATTATCATAGTTTCATGGGGGTTTGCACTACTTTCCAAATATATCCAAAATTCAAATATTTCTCAGACCACTATTGCTACCAGCCTAGTCCAAGCTAAGCTGTTGTGATGGCCTAATTGGAAATGGGCATTTGAATTTTCTATTGGGATCTGACCTATTTCATGTAGAATTCAATCTGTTTCTTATACGAGGCCTGATAAGAAGAATGGAATAATCTAGGAAATTATGAGTCTTTAATGAGGCAATAGAAATACAGATTATTTTGCTCTGATTTCCAAGAACAGAGGCCACTTTTTATCAAAAGGTTTTTCAAACAAGAAAAATCTTGATTTCCAGAGGTGTTTGAAGAAACAGGTTTTGTTGCTTTAAGAAAGGGGCTTGGGTCAGTGACTCCTGCAACACAGCATTTACATAAGTGTAAAATGATTTAATGTAATTAGGTCTCAATCACAAAAGGGGAGAGGAATGAATTAAGTGCATGTTTACCCCCAAACCTATTACTGCTGAGGATGCAGAATATGGTCATGACTGATCAGTGAAGTTACATTTATTTCTTTAATCATAGGCAAGTCATAGGAAGGAATGACAGACTTTTCTGTTCTAAAATATGGTGAGAAGTGAACACCACAAAAGGAATCAACTTAGAGCTCTGTGATAGGTTCACACACCAAAGTAGGCAAGGATTTGAGGAGGAAGAGGGGAAAGAAGATAGAGAAACCTCATTTAGTCCTTCTTGACTGTCCATCCTAGAAATATCCAGGAAGCAGATGGAGAGAATTGAGTTTGTGATACAACCTTATATAGCAGAAGTCAAAGGAGCATTAGATCATAGAGGAAGTTAGAGAGTGAGTGGGCTTAATAATAATTTGGAGATGAAATAATAGAGATAACATGCTATTTTTCCTTTTGATAACCTTGGGGCAAAAACAGGAAGAAAATATAGTTACTTAAGGGAGGTGCAATCTCAGGAGTACTAGTTATTCAACACTTAGCTATTAATACTTATAGGTAAGTTGGTCAAAGAAACAATTGGTGAAAATAAAAAAAATAAAACTGAGATGAGAAGATGAAATAGAGAATAAAGAAAATTATTATTTCTAAAACCTCAGGCAAGGTAACATCAGTGGATGCTATAAATATTCGGTAAAACAAAATAACCCATGGTACCTCCAAGATCCCTCTAAATGGAGCTATCTGATTTTTCATCATCTTAACTAAGTGATCAACAAGTGATCTATCATAAAAAGTAAAATACCCTGACCTTTGATGTTTCCAAATGTCTATGAGACATGAAGTACACAGCATTCATATATAATTATCTTACCAAAACATTTGACATGAATGGAATAAAACCTTTAGACCTATCTTTCAACATAGGGAAAATGCAAGATATGGAAAGATATGTTAAATGATACCATAAGAAAGCAATAAAAACAGTTCAGAATGCTACAGGACAAGTAGTAAAACCTTTTGAACATGTCAGTATCATTAAAAAAAAATTCTAGATTCAGCAGATATTATATCCAAGTGTCATAATGAATGGAACCTGTTTTGAAGAAGTCAACTATAAAAGATGTTTTTGAAAATAAGTAAAAAACATTTAAATATAAACAGGATTACATAATATCAAAGAAGTACTGCTTACTTGTTAAAACAATTTATTATGTATTCTAGAAAAATTTTGTTTCATAGGAAAATTTATGAGAGTTGTAAACTAAAAGATATACAAAACAGGAAATTTATCAGTTAGGTAAACTGTGCATTGAAATGTTAGTTATTAAATGTGGGTAACATGTATATGAGTGTAGATCTTAATATTCTGCCTTTCTATATGTTTGGTAGTTTTCATAACAAACTTTGCAAAAACAGGATGATTCTCAAACAGGCAAATGTCTCTTCATATCAGGCTAGAAAGAACAAGACTGACTACAGTAAAAGCAAGTTTCCAAAAATAAGAACAAAATGTTTGAAGAGCTTAGAATCTAAGATTTCTTTGTAAAATGATGCCAAATTGGCCCTCCCTGGTGGCGCAGCGGGTTAAAGCACTGCACTGAGAATCTAAAAGCCGCTTCCGCATGAGTTCGATTCCCGCCTGCCCCGGAGGTGACCACATGGCATGGCAGACCTCTCCTGGCCCGCCCGCTGCTCCCCTCAGCAGTGTACTTCATTGATCTGCCTGTTCTGCTCCCCACTCTGTCTCTGGTGAAGCCTCTCACCCTCCACATCTCTGACACCCCAGTTCTGTATGTATAAATAAATAAATCTTTAAAAAAAAAAATGATGCCAAATTGATTTTTAGAGGTAAGTGGTGAGAAGATTTGAGATAAGTGGTAAGCATAGTGCTGGGCAGACAAAGGCCCCAGTAAAATATGAGACCTCAATCACTTATTAGTAAGGCAAATTTTGGAAGAAAATCTTTAATAACTTGCATCTCAGCTTCTTTATTTATAAAAGGGAAATACACAAAGACACAGCAAGCCTCACATAACTACAATGTGATAAAAATGAGACTTACTTTATTAAACAGGCAAGATAGTAAGTAAAGTTTTTTAGTTTTAGAAATGCAAAAGTTAAAAAGATGTTTCATGAACTTACACTGAAGGAAATGAAGGTTAAAAAAAAATGTTGTAACACATCAAATTAAATGTAAGACAAAGGTATAAACTAAAACTGGATTCCCAGGCCCTCACTGGAGGCTCATGGGTAAAGCACAGCACTGCAAAGCTAGCTGCAGCCACTGCTGCACAAATTTGATCCCCAGTCAGGGAACTGACTCATGGCACAGCAGACTCCCATCTTGCCTGCTGCTTCCTCAGCAGTGTACTTGTCAATCTGCCTGTTCTGCTTCCCACCCTGACTGTGGTGACTCACCACCCCTGCACCTCTGGCCTGTCCCCCAGTTCTGTATGAATAAATAAATAAATCTTTAAAAAAAAAACCACTGGATTCTCTTAAAAAAAAAAAAAGGAAAATGGTTAGATGCTAGTAGGGAGAAGAGAGGGGGATGAACCACAACCACACAGAAAGACAACCAATAAGCACTGAAAGCCTCCGGTTGGGTTTCCTAAGGCAAAGGGAATGGTGTTGACAGGAAAGTAGTTTAGGCTAAAGAGAGGTCACTTCTCTATACATCACAGTGCCTCAGTTGCAGAGTGCAGTTAGTCAATGCACACATTCATTTATTCATTCATTCATTCAACATTCTAAAGATAATTATTTTTTTTAATAATAGAAACAGACACATTTCTAGTTATAAGTGAGATAAGTGAGTGACAATGGAAAATAAGATGAACTACCTGTTCTCATAAAACTTACATTCCAGTGCATATAGTAAAACAGGGAATTGCTATATTCAATATACATTGAAAAATCTAAACATACATTATATTTCTGGGTACTGTTCTAGGGAAAAGGAAATATAACAATAAAGAAAACATTTTAAAAAATCCTATTCTCTCAGGGCTTACATTCAGAAAGAAGACATATATATAAAGAAATCACATGATGGTAGAGCTCAATAGCCAAATATATAAAGAAATCACAGGGTGGTAGAGCTCCTGGGTGACTATTAACTTGGTGTGTCTCAAGGACCAAATCTAATTTCCACTGTGGCAAGAGCAGCGTAAAGGATATTAACCTGTGGTATATAAAAAGATAATTTGTGTGTCTGCAGTGAAGTCAGAAATGAGACAGACATCCGTTTTTAACCATAGGAAGGAGTTTGGGTTCTACTTTAAGCTGCGCATTTAAGTGTAAAGGGAAGTCATTAAAGGATATTAAGGAAGTGAAGTGATCTGCTATTGTTTCAATGGGTAGAATAATTTCTAGAAAAGCAAAAACTGGAGAAGGGGGACAAGGAATAAAGAACAGTTGAGAGAGCAAATTCTTGACCAGGTATGGCAGGAAGAATAAACCCGCTCCCAACATGTCCACATCCTCATTCCAGAAATCTATCAACATTATTTCCTTAATGGTATAAGTGACTTTAAGAGATGTTAAGCAAATTGAGAAGGGGATATTATCCTGTATTAATGAAGTAGGCCCAATTCAATTACCAGGATCTCTGAAAGAAGGAACTAGGAGAGTCAGAGTCAGTAGTGGGTAAAATAACCACTGAAGTAAGAGGTCAGGTCAGACACAAGGAGGGAGACATGATTCTAGGAAGGGAGGCAACCTCTAGATACTAAAAAGGGAAACAGATTTTCTCTTTGAACCTCCAGAAGAAATTCAGTACTGCTGACACTTTCATTTTAGCCCAGTAAGATTTTTGGTCTCAGAATTATAATGTCATATTTGTATAAAGTTCCAAGTGACTAAGTCTGTGGTATTTTGTTGCAGCAACAATAGGAAATCAGCATATAGTGTGTGTGTTGGTCAGGGGTTGGGGTGGAAGGAGAGGGTCACAATAAGGCAGACTGGCCAAGCAAGAGGGCTGAAGAATGATACATTTGGGCTGATCATATATGGGAGTCCACTAGATGATGAGGCCAAAGTACAAATATAATATACCAAAGTAGAGTAAGGGTGAAGGTTCTTGGAAAATAAGTTAAAGAATGTTGAGCTTAGGATTCATTAATATGGTTAACAAAAAGACTAATCAAAGCATAAACAAATGAAGTAGGAACTATCAGATATCAGAATCCTCAATAAAGGAGCAAAAGTAACTGAAAATTGGTAGAGGACATGACTAAAAACAAATAAAAATATTATAATTGTTCAAGATTAAACTCAAATGAGGAAGGGATTTTGCATGGAAAAAAATGGAATGTGTGTGTGTGAAATTAGCTAGAAACCAGCACTATCACACACTTCTGGGAAAACAGGTTGAAGAACTCTAACTTCACAGGCAAAGAAGAAGCAAAGAAAATTTAAAAAAATAAACAAGCAGAGAATTAGGAAGAAATTTATCAAACTATTTCATCACAGATGCAAAGAGAAGAAAAAATATGATGGGCAGGTTAAGTGCCATATAAAGATAGAGAATCAAAACATTTCCCCTGAATTACATGAGTAGCAAAAACAGAAACCAAATAATATGCCAACGTGAAACTGAAACAAAGGACACCCCTTGGAGTGAAGCAAGCTAGAAGAGGATAACTTTAAAGGAGGCATTAATGAAATTAATGATGCCTGACATGTAAATACCAATAGAAAAGACCCAGTTGAGAGGGTGAGGAGAAAGAAGGATAATAACAAATAAGGCCCTTGAGAAGAAACGGGATATGGTGATTAGTTTTAAAAACCAGATGTTTTCTCTGTTGTAAAAGGAGAGAAAGAGGAGGGAACTCATCCAGGTACAGGCAGGTTTATAGATGGGGAGAAAGGAGCTGAAAAACTTTTGTCAAGTGGTTTCCATGTTGTGACTTAAAAGGAGAGGTCTTACACCAAAAGTGAAAGAAGAGGGATAGGGAGGAGAAGTAGTGGGAGATTTAAAGTGTAGAAGAGTAAGATCTCTATGAGGAATAACACTATTGTTAGGTTTTACTCCAGCACCAATGAGAGGGTTATTTAGGGAAGAAGAAAGCAGATAGAAATTTTGCCTGGGCTGTGTGGGATAAATGACAGGTGAAATGAAGTTTATTGTTTGGGTGAGAGAATAATGAAAATGATCGCTATTTCTTTAAGCTGGATAAAAAAAGAATGAATATAAGAAGGGGGTTGATGGAAAATAGATGGGTCTGTAGATTTAAGATTCAGAGAGAACAGTGAGTAGATTGAAGAGAGAATTCAGTTCTCCAATACAGGCTATTTCAAGCTGACTCCTTGAGTTAGTCACTTTGGTGACAGAACAGTTTCAAAAAGCAACATCCAGGATGTGAGTATATGAGTGTATGACTGGGGTGAAAGAGAGGTTGAGATTATTGTATGTGTGAAGATCAAAGAGTCATGTCCATATAACATCATAAAAGTAGAAAGGGAGAAATACTGATCTAGGCAATAAAGTCTTCAATGCCTAGGAATGACCAGGTGGTCAGAAGATAATAGCATCAACAAATGACTCATCAATAACTGCAAATAGAAGTTTAACCAAGCATAAAATAAATGATAAAGCTCTGGCTTTCTCTAAGCAGATCTTGGGAAAATTCTAGGTGTGTCTTCCTACTAGTTATCTGGCCCTGAGACTAAATGCAGTGCTTGTCTGAGTCTGTTTGTTCATCTGGTGCATAGGATAATACAAGTTTCCACATCACAGAGTAGCTGTGAGGATTAAGGTAAATAATACATATGCTTGATATATAAGAAGCACTTTATATTACTATTATCTGTTATAAAACAAACAAAGATTCATTAAGTTAAAAAAAAAAAAGCTCAAAGCACAAGCCTTCCAAAATGGCATCATTTTTAAGGAGTGCTTTGTAAAGGAACTGCAGGCCAACTCTAGTTTTCCTGCTCTTATTTCTATTTGTTCCATTTTCTCACTTGCTTCAGGTTTTTTTTTCTACTTCTTTTTTTTTCTGATTATGTCGAAACAACTTTTGATACAAATAATATAAAGACTAGTAGAAATATTCGAATCTACTTTCATCACTTTGTCACAAACACTAGAAAATCTCATATTAGAAATTAGTTAACAGGGGAGGCATGCAGAAAACAGCTAACACTGAAAGTCTGAAACTGCTATGTTTAGAAAGGTCTGCCTTCAAGGTTAGCCACTGGCTGGAATCTACACTTGGGTTTTGAGAGGGTTACCAACACCCTAACATATAGAAGC
Source organism: Condylura cristata (assembly GCF_000260355.1). Classification (NCBI taxonomy): domain Eukaryota; kingdom Metazoa; phylum Chordata; class Mammalia; order Eulipotyphla; family Talpidae; genus Condylura; species Condylura cristata. The sequence continues at coordinate 35,374,379 of NW_004567106.1, read as the reverse complement.
GGCAAACTATGTAATGCTGACCACCTGCTTTCCTGTGTGAGTCTGGATTTTGGTATAGTCTGTGCCTAATGACCAGCGCAAAGTAAAAGCCTTTAGAATTTCCAGGGGGCATCTCTACAGGACAGCATTTCATTCATGTCATCACAACTTGTTGCTGAGGGAATTAAGTGTGACTCTATGGACAGAACAGTCTGGGAGCTCATCTGTATCTGGTTCCTCCTGGATTTCTTATGTGCCTTCTTCCATTTTGGTTTGTATCCTTTTGCATAAGAAGTCTGTCATGAATGTGATAACGAGTTCTATAATCCTCCTAGTACACTGTCACATCTGGGGTTTTTGGAAACCTCCCTTACATGATTTTTTTTTTGTCTTAGCTGGACATTGTTATATATAGGACATTCCACTGCTGTTTGCAGAGAATTGGAGAATTGCTTGGTATGTAAAAACCCACACATGTCAGAAATGTCATGAGGAAAAAAACAGACAAACTTAAGTGTTCTGGTATTGTAAATCAGTATTTTATACTTGGCTTTTGACAATTTTTGCCAGATTGACTTTTTCTAAAAGTCAGAAATCCAAATTTTATGTAAAATTTCTGAATTTTAAAAGTGTCTTAAAGGTTTTTAAACATGGGTCAAGACAAATTAAAAAAGTAAAAATAAAATTTTAAGCTACTGGCCCTCCCTGGTGGCACAGCGGGTTAAAGCACTGCACTAAGAAGCTTAAGCCCCTTCCACATGGTTCGATTCCTGCCTGCCCTGGAGGAGATCCACATGGCATGGCAGACCTCTCCTGACCTGCCCACTGCTCCACTCAGCAGTGTACTTCCTCGATCTGCCTGTTCGGCTCTCCACTCTTCTGCTCTCCACTCTGTCTCTGGTAAATCCTATCACCCTCCACATCTCTGGGCTGTACCCCAGTTCTAGATGAATAAATAAATCTAAAAAAAAAAAATTTAAGCTACAAAGATAACAAAAGGTGAAGAGTTTTGGTCTCAAAAGACTGAATTAATATTAAAGCTTGGTAATAAATGCTACTTTAAGATAAAAGCTTTCAATACACGAATATAAGAATGAAATATTAAACAAACGATAGCTGTCACTTGGTCACTGAAGTAATCTTAAGAATGATTTAACAGTACAGTCTCATCTCCCCAAAATTTCAAAGACGATGGTAATAAAACAAAAAGTCTCATGTACTACAGCCAAAGCAACTATCCTGCAGGGAGCTAAAGATCACATAAGATAACAACAGAGCAAAGATCACTAAGATAACAACAGAGCCCTCTGTATAAAAGTCAGACAAGTGTTCCCTCTACTAACTGTTAAGGGGAAGGATGTCCTAAAGGAACTCTGCAGTCTTATGGACTCCATCCCCTACTCCAGTGATTGAAAACTACAACTCCCAGCAGTACCAGGAAGAGAACTATGAGAACCCAAGGGCGGAGCTAAGCAGGAATTCTGGACATTGGGAGATAAATAGGGCACCATTTCATCTCTTGTGCTCTCGCTGGAGAAACGGCTCGCCGGACAGCGTGACTCAGGGTTTTAGTTTGTTTCCAGAGCTCCAAGTCGGCAGAGCCAGTTAGTCCAGTTGTTTCTTTTTCTTTTCCCCTTTTTGTAAATAAATCCATTTTGACCCTTTTGTGTGTGCCTGCAGTATAACTGAATTTTAAACGTGTGGGTGAGGCCCCGCAGACAGGTGGTCCAGTCCTGTTTGCTGGGTGACCTGTAACATTACCTCTCCCAATAGTATTTTTACATATAACTTACTATATTCATTTTACATGGATCTATACCCCCATGTTTAATAAATGTCTGGTGTGTTATTATAAACTATACAGTACAAGATTTAACTGGTGCAGTAGAATTTCAATTTCCATAGCCAGAGTTCAACTTAGTGTGAACACGTAGAGAAAAAGTAGAATCCAGACAGAGACCATCAACCAGTCATACCTATAAAATATCTAATTCCAAGAGTGATTAAAGAAAAGCTTCGAAGTTTTTCTTGCAACCAGAAAATGAGTTAAAGAATAATATTAAAAGAATTATATTAAGGTTTTCTAACTCTAGATGTTGACTAGTCAGCACAGAGGAATACCAACATATAGTAAGTCACAGTAATAAATAATTTTTTTTTTAAAGATTTATTTATTTGTGCATACAGAACTGGGGTACAGGCCAGAGGCTCAGGGGCGGTGAGAGGCTTCACCAGAGATAGAGTGGGGAACAGAACAGGCAGATTGACGAAGTACACTGCTGAGGGGAGCAGCGGGCGGATCAGGAGAGGTCTGCCACACCATGTGGTCACCTCCGGGGCAGGCAGTAATCGAACTCATGCAGAAGCGGCTTTATATTCTCAGTGCTGTGCTTTAACCCGCTGTGCCACCAGGGAGGGCCACAGTAATAAATAATTTACTACTAATTTTTATTATATGAATGCCTGAGATTTTGACCTCAAACCTACCAGGAGTCCAGAGCCACTGGCAATATAAAATACTGTACCCTTTTAAGTCACCTTCCAAGAGTTTACTTCGATTAGGAGGACTGAGGCCATCACTGGCAGAAGCACTTGTACAGATACCAGCTCATTGGCAACATAACTAGTTAGGAGAAAACAGATCTAAGTCAAAAGATTCAATTTATATGGGAAGTGTAATGAGCATTCCCCTGAAAACAAACAAAATCAAACCAATTAATTTTACCTTGCCATAATACTACTGTGCAAGAAAATATGAGACCAGATGAAAAAATCTCTTTTCTAGATAACTCAAATTTCCAAAGCATTTGGAATACTGAAAAAATATGAACTCACCATTGCAAATGTACTGACAGTTGGTTTCTTTTCTCCCTTATCTTTTTTACTGAAAAACAGCAATTGGATTACACAAAAGTTTAAAAATTACATACATTTTTAAATAAACAAATCAACATAGAGCTTATATTTAAGAACATGACAAATAAGTCTGTAACACATCATTCAATTAAAAATCAGGTTATTAGTATAATCCCATTTATGAAGTTTAAATATATTTACATGTAGCTTAGAAAACCTACATCTATGGTCACATGGGTATTGAGATTTCTATCAAAATCTTTTCTTTATTGGACCTTCGATATTTCCTAATTTTCTATTATGAATGCATACATACTTAACTTTTGCAATTAGAACAAAAGCACTCCCCAAATCCTTTGTCTTTATTTAAACTAGAAAATTACTTATGCTCTTCAAAATTGATCTCTTTATTATCTGAGTAATGCTAGCAATAGATATTCTATCTATCTACTATCTACTAATTACCCATAGTCATTCCCTTTACTAATGGAGAATAATGGCCATCAGATACGTTAAAATTAGCCAAAAAGGAAAATTAATTAAATTGTCTCTAAGCAAATCTAATTCAGAAAGGATGTCTGGAGCCCTGAATGGACCATTAAGGAAATGAATATAACCTAGAAAAGTCCTGGCCAAAAAAGATGGTATGTAAACTGTCGAAAAGCTGTCCTCAGGCATAAGGCCAATTATTATTTTGAGCCCAGATTCAAATGAATTCATCTCTATAACTTGCTTTTTTCATTTTATATAACTACAACTGAGACCTTGAAAGCAACTAACCATAACTAAATTCTGCACCTATGTTTTCATATGAACAATGAAAATGTATTTCAGATAAAAGCTGCATTATTTTTACAGATTTTCAAGTTAAAAAAGTTCATTTTTTCTTTGTACTTTTTTTTTTTTTTAACTAAGGAAGGTCAAAGAGTTGAAGAAACTTCTTAAAAGAACCCTGACTTTGTTAGATGGAACTAAAAACACACAACATCAATTCTTGGCCTTTTGGCTAAGAGCAAGTGTGGAACTAAAAACACACAAAATACACAAACACAACTCTTCATATATGGTCCCACCCTATTCCCAGTAAAGACATGGTTTAATATTTCTGGGACCAAAATGAGAACAGAAAAGCAGTCATACACAATTGAGTTTTAGCTCTAAGTTATTTACTTTTTCATTCTCTAAAACTGCTGTTACTCTAGAGAATATATATGGTTCTAGGGGCTGACTAAGCAAACAATTCCCATACATGACCTGATTTAGTATCAATCTCTGTAAAATCAGGCATATTTTTGCCTCCTTTTATAGATAAGAAAACTGTGAGCAGAGTTCACTACCTTGTCCAAGGACACACAACAAGAACAAGGACAAGTTTTAGACTAAAAAGTCCACCCCTTAAGCAAAATAATCAGATTTCTAAGGTACTGAACTGCCAGGAAATGATTCAACCCTACTATATGATCCACCACCAATCTCTATCAGCTTCCAACACAGTGCTAAAAAAGCATGACATGCATTAGAAATCTTTACAAATACAGTGAAGAATTTTTATAAATACAGATATTCCAAATGGATCTTTTATCCAAGAATTATACCTACTAGTAGTCATATACTTCTTTCCCATTATACATATAACTTCATATGGAAAAATTAAAATCAATTTTTAATAAAAAATACTAAGCTATTTTTATTTTAAGTCTGTAGGATGATAAGAACCAAAAATAAAATGAAGAAAAGTGAAAGCTTAAATAAATTTCTTCACCTCCACATACCCTTACTCTTACTCCAGCATCTTAGTGTTTGTATCATAGGTACATTGTTCTTAGGTTTTTTAATTTTTTAAAAACTAAAAGAATATTTAAAATGCACTCTACAAAGTCTTTTTTTCTTTTTGTTTATATGTAGTTTTATTATAAAAGTTTCAAATAAACAGAAAAATTCAAGGAATAGTAATAATGATTATCCATCTAAAATTCACTTAGAATCAGCAATTGTTAACAATTTTATCGTATTTTCTTTACCTATACCAGGAAGCAGATACTATCATTGTTAATAATTTGCTGACTCACTTGAAAGTTGCAATCATGTCATTCTTTGTTTCCCTACTATTATGACAGCCAACAAAATAACAATTTTGATATTTAATCCACATTCATTTTTATAAGATTGTTTTTAATAGGTTTCTCCTTTTTTGAATTTTGATATAATTAGGGTTCATACATTACATTGTGGTTTTGTCCCTTTAGTCTCTTTTTTTTTAACCTAGAAATATTCTATTTCCCACCATTACCCTGCTCCCTTCCCTCTAGTTAAGTCTTTGAAGGAACAGATATTTTACAAAATGTCCCACATATTGGGTAAGTCTGTTTCAAAATGAGTCCAAGTTGAGATGAGCAGTAAGCATAAAATACACAACAGATTTGAAGACTTAGTTTGAAAAAGAGAATGTAAATGATTTAATTATAATTCCAATTACATGAAAAATAATATTTTGGATATACAGGGATCCAGAAAATACATTTTCAAAATTAATTTCACATCTTTGACCTTTTTGGTTGCTACTAGAAAATCAAAGCTCATGATTATGGCCCACATTACATTTCTCCTGGACAAGATCAGTCTAGCAGATTGGCTGAAATCAGTCAACCTTTTGCAAAATGTTTTTGTGAATATACTTTTTTTTATGATCTAATAACTTTATTTTTTAAAAAAGACCATTTTTCCATTTTCTTTCTAAGAAATTAAACCTTTTTAATTCTCACCTACATTCTACATAATGGTTATTGGATACTCCACAATATATTAAGTCTAGACGTTATGGTACATGCATACACTTTCAGGCTGTTTATACCCACTGTCACCAATACAGATAAATGGGGGGAGGGAGAAAAGATCTATGAAACTGTATGGGGCTGTATATATATTTGTCTTAGCTTAATGCAGGAAATTGTTTTAATTTCTAGCAGTTTGTTTAAACTGTTACCAAAAAAAAAAAAAAAACCCCACTATGAATACAGGACTGTTTTGAAGAGACTTTCTAAAGTGTACATCACCAAGAGTGATGCCACCACTTGACGAGAGTGTTAACTACAAAATCAGTCTACTGGAAAGCACACTTTTCTTTTTCTGACTAGTAAGAATTGTGAGTAATTCTTAGATGTACCTTTTCTTTGAATAGGATTCATCAGTAATCTTTGCTGGAACCAATTATAACAAAGAATCCAATTAATAACAAATGATAGCTGACATTTTTCTGCAGAAGATCATTCCTTTGTTCTCTCTACCTCTCCCACCCTTTTAGTTTTTCTCCTTTCAGAACTTTGTTAAGGATTTATGGATTTTATTCACTTCAGTCTTTCATATCTAGTGCTGTCATTGTTCTTTTTGATGTTTAAATTGTCCCTGACTTGGTCAGGTAGCCCCTTAAGCAAATTCCTGTATCCTCTTTATCCTCTTTACTTATTTCCCTCCTATCCCTGCCCCTCACCCCACAGCACGACACAGTACTCCAGATGCATTTTGTATTCTGGTGACAGGGGAGATTTGAATTAGTCATTTCTCTATAGGATGTGGATTCCTTTTGAGTGAGGAATGGCAGTTAGAAATAAAGATCTGCTATGACGTGAGTTTAGTGCTTTTGTCCCCTTCAGTGGACAGAAATTATTAAAATCATGTCTTCATATTGAAGTTTCCATTTCAAATTTAACTTTATTTCTTAAAAACTTATTTGATATTCACATTTACATTTCTTTTCTCTTGCACGGAGAAGCATGATTTCTGATTCTATTAATACATGTACTAATTTGTTTTGTTACAATTAATATTGCAATTTACTACTAACAATGAACCTATTGGCGAAAGTTAACATTTTTTTCTGTGTAGATATGATATTATAATCAAAATTTACTTAAATATATATAGACACTTTGCCTATGTTAGATATAATCAGTAAATTTCCCACCGTCCCAGGCATTTTCAGACCTGTTGTCTTCTTTTCAGAATTTCCACTGTATTGGCCAGATTCTCATCAATTAAAAAATAATAATACCTAAACGTGGTTTGGGCCATCAGTTCCATCTTCCATGACACAAACACATAATGTTTATGTGGTTATTTGACAGGAAGCAAGACCTACCACAGAGCTGAGATCAAGTAGCTCTGGGTTCAGGCTCGTAGACGCTCAAACTTTCTTTAAGACACAAGATTATAAAACACAGAAAAGGACATGAGGACTGGTCTGAGGCGAATAATGTTGAGGAAGAGCTAACTAAGGTGGAGAGAAGATAAATGCTGTGCTCAACCCAGCTAGCGCATTTCTGCAATGCAACCTCTTGCGTTTAAGAACAAAATCATCAACAACTTCTACACTTACTTCAGAGCTGGAGAGAGCCTAAATCTTTCAAGCCTGTAAAATATGAAAGTGAAACAAACTGGCTACCTTTTTTTGCCCATTTGCAGGAATTTCTTCTCTGCTTTTTCATTGCGGCCTCCTTCAAGATCCATGGTGACCTGAGGAGAAACCACAGCTGATCAACCAATTGCTTGACCCGCAGGAGGCAGCGGTGAGACCGTTTTCCCGCTCCGGGCGGGCGGGGGGTGGAGGACCGTGCTGCTTGCAGACGCCCTAGCGGTTTCGGCTGTAGTGGCCCAGGGTCTGCCTGCGCGCGGGGCTCGGGTCTGGCCTCGCGTGCCGAGCAGCTGGGAACCGCGCCTTCAGGACTTTGCCCCGGTCGCTGCGGCTCCGGCTCAAAGTTCCTCTGGCCACAGAAGATGCTTCCTCCGTCCACCCGCCCTCGGGCTCAGAAACCGGTTTTCTGTTCTCGACCCGCTCCATCTGCTCAAGGCAGCAAAATCCAGTACTAGCGCGGAAAATTCTAGAGGAAGAGGGTACTTTAGGAACTCCCCAAGCGACTCAGTTCTCACCCCACTTGGTCCCCAGGGACTTGCCAAGGCGACTCACCCCTTTACTCCCTGCCTATCCCTTCTCCCATCGGGACCAAATTCGGAAAACTAGAGTCGGACCCTTCCTGCGAACTGTCCCCAAATAGTCCCCAGCCTGGCGCGCCCCTACCTCTGGCTTTCCCTCGAATGTTCACCGAGAGGTGGATTTTGGGAGAAGAGATTCAAAGTTTCAAAGGAAAGACCAGCAGGCTGTCCCCAGCGGCCTCGGCTTCTTTGAGCCTGAGGAGACGCTGTTCGAATGAGCCCTCGCTGCCTGCGGCGCCGAACCCAGTAAGGTGCGAGTGCGGCGCCCACACCCGGAACCCGCCTACCCCGCCAATCAGCTGACCACTAGGCTTTGCTACGGCCTGGCTCTATTAAGAGCTGATTGCACGACTAGTTACGAAACAGGCTGAGTTTTCAGGAGGAATGTCCTGGCTTCTGTTGCGGCTCAGCAAAAAGGCAAGTTGAGAAATGAGTATGAGCTGAGTCATCATAGACTAATGTATATAAACAGTTAAGTCTCTGCATGTTCTACTTAAGTCTCCATATCTGTAAAATAGGTGTGTGTATAGATATATAGGTATACAATTGGCACCGTACCTCAGAAGAAGATAATGGAAACTTTCTCTGACATCACATTTAATACGGTTAATAAAACAACTTCCTGCTCTCCTTTTTCAGACTCCCTGTGGATGCCTGAAACCGGAGATAATAGCATGTCCTGTGTATACTGTTTCCCCCCCCCCGCCCCCATACATACTTACCTTTAAAAAAGCTTAACTTCTGATTAGCCATAATAAGAAATTCACAATAGTAAAAATATAATAATTATATAATAATATAAATGTAATGAAAGTTATGTAAATATGGTCCTTCTCTTTCACTTTCTTCCTTCCTCCCTCTCTCCCTCTCAAAATATCTAGTGCATACTATTTTGGACCGCGGTTGACTCCTGCTAGCTGAAACCACTGCTAGAACGCAAATACAAGGGCAGGACTACTGTAGTTGAATTAAACTTCCCTTCTGAGCAGCATGTGATGTTTTTCTGCAGTCTTCGGCATGGCATTTTATGAATATTTCAGAGTAGAAACAACATTAAAAGTTAATATTAATTAGTTGATATTTAAAGGTAAAAGTAGTATTTTTCAGTTTTAGCTATCAGCTAAATGTCCATTTTTTCCCATGCATTAAAAAATATTACATTTTAATTGAAATTATTACAGTAAGCTTAGAGTATTTACCTGATAACTTTAGTTGCAATTTCATTCCACATTTACTGCGATTACTTACTATTTTTCTTCATTTTATTCCAGTTGGTGAAAAACAGGTAGGCTCACAATTCATAGTCATAAAGCAATGTTAACTCACATCACAACTTTTCACACATTTTATAAACTTGGGGATTGGTCTTTTTGTGATCTTTAGTCTGCAATGGGGAAACAACTTATCAGTGTTGTTTCTCAGCTCACTGCTCAAGGTTAACAAAAGAAACCCCTTTTATTCTTTTTTGGCACAGCGTATATTCCTTTCTTTCTTTAAATTACTCATACTTCAGGGCCATAATTTTTTGCCATCTTTTATTCCGAATTTACCTTGCCTTGATTTTTATTAGTTATACAATCAGGGTTTTCTTACTACTGCTAATTAGACTTTATAATAGGCCACTAATTTTCACATTATGCTAAATGGATATGTGTGGGTATGGTATGGATTTGCTGCTTCAAGTCTTACCAACTGTAGTCCACTTGGGGCAAGCATACAAATTTTAATTGTTGTGTCACTCATTTTTCATCTGATTCATACCTGTGCTGCTTGCACTTCTGTTTTACTTTGTCCCACCTTTAGTTATACGATCTTGTTATATTTTTTGTACCGTTGTAAACTGACATAAATGTTCCGTAAAAACACAGATTATTTTGATACTTGGAAGCATTATACATCATTTAGATGTGACATGTAATAAAAATATGTTTTGGTAACTTAGGAGACAGAATTTTTTGATATATCACTGGGAAAATTTTAAGATCATGAGTCTAATAAATACAAAAAAAATCCAAAAATGGATATGAACTTTAAGATTGTATGATAACAAATGAAAATCTGATGAGTTTTAACATGTTGTTACTAGGTAGCATATCTTAATTACCTCTCAAGATATTTGTAAATAATTGAAGGGAAATCTACCAATGTACTTTAGCATACCACAACGGCCACCAAGGCCCCCACAGCCCTTTACCCTAGACTCTTGTCTTTGCACTCACCCCTACTCTCCCTTCCTCTTTGGTAGCCTCAATTCTGCTGTCACATTTCAGAGTTTACTTTTAGAAAAATATATTCTTTTATTTTCTATTTTTAAAATAATGTAATAGTTTATTTTTTACATCTTTTTGTGCCTTTTTCCATCTCATTTGTAATCCCTGTGAGCTTCCCATCACCAAGTCACCCATGTGCCATCACCATAGTCCAGTGCATTTCCCTCCCCCCGCTGTTTTTGATCTCATTCCCCACTCTACCCCCATCAAATGTCTCTGGTATATAGCTGTTCATTCCTTATTATTATTTTCTCACCTAGTCCTTTATATTCTTACTATGAGTGAAACCACCTGGTATTTTTCCTTTTCTTTCTGTCTTATTTCACTAAGCATGACCTTTTCCAGCTCCACCCATGTTGCTGCAAAAGGTATGTGTTTATTTTTTTGGTTGCTGAGTAATATTCCACTGTGTATATGTACCATATCCTTTTAATCCACTCAATCAATTTTTGGCCATTTGGGTTTTTCCATGTCTTTCCAATTGTAAATAAAGGAACAATACACATGGGGATGAAGGTGTCTTTTTGAATCAGTGTTTTTGTGTCTTTTGGGTAGATACCTAGGAGTGGGGTTGCTGGGTAATATGAAGCTCCATTTTTAGCAGTTTGAGAAACCTCCAAACAATTTTCCATAGTGGTTGTACTAGTTTGTATTCCCACCAGCAGTGCAGGAGAGTTCCTTTTTCTCCACATCCTCACCAACATTTGTTGTTGCTAGCTGTTTTAAGATGTGCCATTCTCACTGGTATGAGGTGGTATCTCATTGTGGTTTTAATTTGTATCTCTCTTATTACAAGTGATGATGAACACTAGAAAAATATATTCTATATTTGTCTTTCCACCACTATATTTTATATCCCCATCTCTTTCTCCCTCCCCCCTAGGCCTCAGAGCCTTCACTGTGTTAACTTCTGCTAATTTTTCTAAGTATTTCACTTTGTCAAATTGTCCACTATGTAAATGTTCAGTGTTGATTTTTGTCATTCTGACTTGTTTTAGTACATGTAATTCCCTCCAACTTCTTCCATTTTGCTATAAATGACTGCAATTCTTCTTTCCTTATGGCTTAATAGTATTCCAGAGTATGGATATGCCATATCTTCTTGATCCAGTCATATATCAGTAAGCATTTAGCTGCTTCCTTACCTAGTTACTGTAAAATTCTGCACCTTCCTACTGGCAAGTAGTCCTTTCACTAACTAATCTTTATCTCCCAATTCTCAATACCTGTATCCCTACTATACTTTGTCCTGTACAAATACCATTTTTCTACCTGGTTTGAAAAGTTTGCTTTTCTGTTATCTCTTTGTCAAAGAGGAGCTAATAATGGCACCTCAGAGTACTAATGCAAGATTAAGTGATTTGTGTATCTAAAAGGCTTATACAGTGCCTGAAATAACCTAACAATTATGTTATAGTAGTAATAAATCCCCCCTTTTGCCATTTCTTGGCATTTTTCAGACCTCATAAATGTAGCTGTATTTCTTTACCTTCTATTAATTTCAACAGAGAAATAGAGGAGGAAAAAGAAATACCTAAATAATAAAGAAAATGAACAAATACAATACATGTCACACCTTTGTACCACCTCATTACCACTTCTTTGGGGATTTGTCACCACAAATATTGTAATAATTTAAAAACTGGTTTCTCTGTGTGTATCCTTACACCTCTTTAACAGTCAGTCTCCATCCTGGTAGCAACAAGGTCTAGTGTTAGCAACTAATTTCAAATTCTGTCACCACTCAGTGTCTTCTCCTCTAGTTCAGCATAATATCCAAATTCTTTCCCAATTCCCTATGTGATCTGGCCCCATCTTACTTCTGACCTCATCTCCTATTATACTTTCCTCTTTAATTATCTATAATTATGTTCTAGTCTACCAATCTTCCATTTTTAGAATATCTAGGCATATGTGGATTATTTTATTTGTGGAAGTTCTACTTCCCCAGACAGTCTGTGACTGGGTACTACCACAGGATATTTGTACTTACCATTACCTCTGATTAAAACTCTCTTTAGTTTTACAACATGATACATATACTGAAAAGTCACAATATTTTGCTCAAAGCACCTATAAACAGTGTGATCCACACAGTAAATGCTCAATAAATGTGTTAAATAAAGGAATGAAAAATATAAATGAACATGTTAACTCCAGAAAATGTTAGCTAAGTATAGCATTACATAAATGCTTTTGGTTCTAAGGTAGAATGTTGTTCATATTTTTAGGCAATTGATTTTTTTTATTTATTTGAACTTACTGGGATGTTCCTCCACAAATCTGAACTTTAGTTCAGTCAATATATTGAGTAGAAACCCACTGCTATTTACACAGGAATTGGTTCTAGGACCACTAAACTAAAATCATAATCCTTATATAAAATGACAGTCTACTTGTATATGACCTATGCACATCTCCCTTGTACTTTAAATCATCTCTTCATTACTTATTTCAATGTAATGGATAACCATGTGAATGTTATAAAATTAGTGGTTAGACTGTTTTGTTTAGGGAATAATGATAAGAAATTTGCATATTCAGTACAGATGCAACCATCATAGGCTATATATATAGCAGATAGCTTCCATCCATGGTTGGTTGAATTTGTGAGTATAAAACCCCTAGGTGTAAAGAAATTTCATAAACATTTACTGAATGGATAATATATGCCAAGTAATTGTGCTAAATTATAGAGGTATATTATTTAAATATTGTATTCTTCCTTCAAGGAGATTGTGGGTTATTTTATTTGTAGAAGTTCTGCTGCGCCAGACAGGCTGTGACTGGGTACTTTGTTTTTCTGTTTGCTTGTGTGATACTATAGTGGTTCTCCAGTGATAGAAACTTTATAAATACTATTATAAGACTAATTGCCTTACTTTCTTTAACCCTAGTTGCCATTGAAAATAACATTAACCTCCTCTGAAATACATCTCTTACCATACCTCAAGCTAAACTGATAGGCAAATGTCTACCAAGTGACTCCATCATAAATATAATGTTTACTGAGTAAGTCCTATAAACAGTGAGTTTCTTGCAACACATTATAATATTAGGTATTAGACATGAAAAGGTCACCAGTGTTTTCATTACGATCTTTAGTTCTTTATTTTACAATCTATTAAACAATACACAAAATAATCAAAATTTCAATTCCTTGCTTTTTAATTTCTATGTGTTATTAATAGATATAGTTATTCAGTGTGAATTTTTCTACAAGTTTTTAATTCTCTTATCATTAGAAAAGTCCATTGTGATTCTATCAATCAGTAAGCATTCACTAAAAATGTATTGTGGAGAATGTGCTCTTTAGTTGCTCTTTAGTTATTTAATTCAAATAATCACATCCTGGCTGCCTCAACATGTTATAATTTTTAAACTCCTCTTAGATTTTATTATATTTTTCACTTCCTTACTCCATTCTCCTAAGATTGAAATTTTCGTTCTCCAGAAGTTTCTCCCTGTGACTCTTTTGTAAATACTCTGTGTTTCTGTCCCTGATCTCTGCAATAATTCATTTATCCTACTTTTCCCTAACAGCTCCTAAACTAATGGATCCTTTAATTAGTTTATCTGAGTCTAAATTGAAGATTCTGTATTCTGAAAGATGAAATGAAAACTCACACTGATGAACTTAATTGACCTGAGCCAGAAAAGTATATACTTAAGATTTCCAGTCCAAAGAGCAAGACAAATGACTTAGCTGAGCCAACAAAAATAAAGGACCCACATATTCTCCACCCATTTATGTGTAATTGTTTTCTATGTATAAAGGATATGTGACTGTCTTAATGACAAGGGACATTGACTTTCCTGAGCTCATACTGAATTACTTCAGAGTGCTTTATATTTATATATACATTTAAAAAGGTAAAAAGCAAACAAAAATAGACCTTACATATTACTATGTAGAACTTTTATCATTCCTAAAACTTTGCAACTATATTCATCTCCAAGAAGGAATTTTTTTTGACATCAATTAGTCAGTGCTAAGCATTTAAGTGGTAATAAGTTGATAAAACTAAAAGATAATAAGTTGAGTAAATTTAAACCAACTGACTTAGCCATGTGTTAACTCAATGACAAATAAAAACACAAATTTTACTGCTTTCTGAATCCTTCTCTATTTACACTATCCAGAAGTGGTTGTAACCCTTTCCCAATCCTATTGCTCATTATCTCTATCTTTCATGTGGTATTTATTATTGTTTTACATGCTCAGGAGTTTCATTTTATATTTTAATAATATTACAGAAACTTACACAAAATAAGTTTCAATAAATGCTTGCTGAAAATACTAATATCTGATATCATAGACAGTTCCATAGAAGTTAAGACGAGTAGGCTAACTGCCTCAGTTACCATAGGGTCCCTTGAGAGTTCTATAAATCCTATTAGCCACAGAGTGCCATCCATACAAATCCATTAGAAAATCATCCCTTCATGTCAGTGACCTCTACTTAATCTACCATAATGTGCAAAAACATTTTCAGAATGAATTATAGAATCAATGGAGATAAGTTTAAGAATGAGGACAAAGAAGTGGGACAGAGAGGGGTTTAAATTTCTAACAGTACCATTTATCAGTTGAGTGGCTTTGGACAAGTCACTTAATCTCTAAAAATGTCTTCATTTCTACACTGTTAAGATGAAGATAATAATAGAATTTGGGATTCTGTTAAAAAATGGGATTTTATAAAAAGTAAATCAGGAAAGATTTGAATTATGTTTGATACTGAGCACATGGTTTATTACCCAGATAGCCTAACAAAGATGAATACTAATTAGTAGTAGTAAGAACTGGACAGTAAAAGTATAAGTGGAAAGGGCTAGTGGCAGATACTGAAATTAAATGATAAAATGTAAAAATTATAAAATAATTATTTTAAATAAAACTAAAAAACATAAAAATTATCTTGAATAAATTCAAATTTGAAGGCAATAACTAAAAAAAATAGCTACTCATTGTAATTATAACAAGTTAGAATTTTTAATATATAAAGAGTGCATTTAAATGGATTAGAAAACTCAAAGGCTGGGCCCTCCCTGGGGGCACAGCAAGTTAAAGCACAACTGCAGACTAGCCACAGCAGCTTCTGTAAAAGTTCGATCCCCAGCCCTGGAGGTAGGTGATCCACATGGTCCTGCAGACTTCTTCTGTCTTATCTGCTACTTCCTCAATCTGCCTGTTCTGCTCCCCACTCTGTCTCTGGTGAATCCTCTCACTGCTCCTTCACCTCTGGCCCAGTACTGTATGCATAAATAAATAAATCTTATTAAAAAGAAAAGAAAAAAATCAAAGACCCAAATATAAGTGGACAACAACCACAAGTAGGCAAGTCTCACATAAAAAAAAATATTACATGTACCAGGAAAGTAAAATAAAGTATTTGTTCTAACAATGGAAAGCAAATTAAAGTAACTTTTTTTTTAATTATTACAAAAGTTTATTTTTACATCATTTTGCACATTTTTTTTTCCATCTCGATTGTAATCCCCGCGGGTTTCCCATCACCAAATCACCCGTGTGCCACCACCATAGTCCCGTGCATTTCCCTCCCTCCCCCCCCTTTTTGATCCCATTCCCCACTCCACCCCCACAAAATGTCTCTGGTATATGGTTGTCTCTGGTATTATTTTTGTTATTTTCTCGCCTGGTCCATTATACTCCTGCTATGAGTGAAACCATCCGGTATTTTTCTTTCTCTTTCTGGCTTATCTCACTAAGCATGATCTTTTCCAGCTCCATCCAAGTTGCTGCAAAAGACATGTGTTTCTCTTTTTTGGTTGCTGAGTAATATTCCATTGTGTATATGTACCACATCTTTTTTTTTTTTTTAAAGATTTATTTATTTGTACAGAACTGGGGTACAGGCCAGAGATGCGGAGGGTGAGAGGATTCACCAGAGACAGAGTGGGGAGCAGAACAGGCAGATCAACGAAGTACATGCTGAGGGGAGCACCGGGCGGGTCAGGAGAGGTCTGCCACGCCATGTGGGTCACCTCGGGGCAGGCAGGGATCGAACTCATGCGGAATTGGCTTAAGCTTCTTAGTGCAGTGCTTTAACCCCCTGCGCCACCAGGGAGGGCCCGTACCACATCTTTTTTATCCAGTCATCTACTTTTGGGCATTTGGGCTGCTTCCATGTTTTTCCAATTGTAAATAAAGCAGTTTTTTTGTGTCTTTTGGGTAGATACCTAGGAGTGGGATTGCTGGGTCGTAGGGAAGCTCCATGTTTAGCAGTTTGAGGAACCTCCAAACAGTTTTCCATAGTGGTTGTACTAGTTTGCATTCCCACCAGCAGTGCAGGAGAGTTCCTTTTTCTCCACATCCTCACCAACATTTGTTGTTGCTAGTTGTTTGAAGATGTGCCATTCTCACTGGGGTGAGGTGGTATATCTCACTGTGGTATTAATTTGCATCTCCCTTATTACGAGTGATGTTGAACATTTTTTCATATGCTCGTTGGCCATCTGCATTTCCTCTTTGGAGAAGTGTCTTTTTAGCTCTACTGCCCATTTTTTTATGGGGTTGTTTACTTTTTTTTTTGTTGAGTTTCGTCAGTTCTCCGTATATTTTTGTGATCAGTCCTTTATCGCTACTTTTGTGTGAGAAAATGTTTTCCCAATTAGTGAGCTGTCTGTTTTTAGTAATGTCTCTTTTGCTGTACAGAAGCTCTTTAACTTGATGTAATCCCATCTACCATGCTAATCTCTGTATCGTTCCAATTTTTAGTATATGTGCTGCCAAAGCGAGCACAAAGTAACTTTTTTTTAATGAGACTATTAATGGTTCACTTAAGTAAAGTGAAATAGATGAGAAGTAAAAAGTACAAAAGCTAAAAAGGAAGGATGATAGGAATGTATACTTTAAAGGTGTCTAAAATATTTGACTCACAAGTTCAGTGTTAGGGACTCTCTCTCCTAAGGAAATATCTTAAGTACAGTAAAATAAAGGAATGAAGATGTTCGTTGCTGCTTTTTTTGATAACAGTGAAAACAAAGTAACCGAAATCGTTAGCATATATGAAAGGCTAAGTAACTTACGATGCATTCATTTAAAGAAAGTATAATAAAAATATGCTGATTAAGAGTTTGTAATAGCATTGGAAAATATATTATTGTGCAAGGGAAAAAGGCAGAGAATATTGTGACGGCTTGATACTCACTATGTAGAGCAAATTAATTACTGCCTTCAATATGAAGAGTGGTTATTTTTTACTGTTGAAAGTCAAGTGAGTTCTTTAAACTATTTGTATGTTTTAAATTTCTTAAATTTAGAAGTGCATTGTTTTTGCAATAAAAAATGAAATGAAGTTTGTATAAAGTGTGGAGAAGGAATAAGGAAGAGTCCAGGATTCTAGTTATTTTTATCTGTTTCTCAATGGAATTTGTGTTTGTTGCATCTCTAAGTCACTTTTTTTTAAAAGGTTTATTTATTTATGCATACTGAACTGGGGTACAGGCAG
Organism: Condylura cristata; assembly: GCF_000260355.1. Taxonomy (NCBI): domain Eukaryota; kingdom Metazoa; phylum Chordata; class Mammalia; order Eulipotyphla; family Talpidae; genus Condylura; species Condylura cristata. Next base: position 35,356,816 of record NW_004567106.1, on the reverse strand, counting down.
AGGTGCAGGAGTAGTGAGAGGATTCACCAGAGACAGAGTGGGGAGCAGAACAGGCATATTGACAAAGTACACTGCTAAGGGGAGCAGTATTCAGGTCAGGAGAGGTCTGCTGTGCCATGTGGGTCACCTTCCTGGCTGCGGATCGAACTTACACTGAAGTAGCTGCAGCTCAATGGCAGTGCAGGGCTTTAACCCCTTGCACCACCAGGAAGAGCCCTAATTCACTTTTTTTTTTTTTAAAGATTTATTTATTTGTACATACAGAACTGGGGGTACAGGCCAGAGGCTCAGGGACGGTGAGAGGATTCACCAGAGACAGAGTGAGGAGCAGAACAGGCAGATCGAGGAGGTACACTGCTGAGGGGAGCAGCGGGTGGGTCAGGAGAGGTCTGCCACGCCATGTGGTCACCTCCGGGGCAGGCGGGAATCGAACTCATGCAGAAGTGGCTTTAGCTTCTCAGTGCTGTGCTTTAACCCACTGCGCCACCAGGGAGGGCCCCTGATTCACTTTTAATAAAAAAAAAAACAATTGGCTGAAACAACCAACATGGCAAACTCCAAGTATTCATATTACTTCAAAAATTCTAATATTTCTGAAAATTTTCTTCATTATAATTATAAGGAAAGAGAGAAAGAAAAAAGGAGGAGGTACAAATAGAAGGAAATGGACTTAGTGATGAGAAAATACATGATATACTGAAATAACTGGATTCTAGCTTTGGTTTTGTCATCTGCCTATTTAACTTGGGGACATTTTATCCACTTTCTGCTTCCACATAAAGGATTTCAAAGGCCTGGAATACTTTTCCTATCTAGCCATCACATGTCTCTATCTGAGAAAGATAATAAAGAGGAAGGGGAACCAAATAAGGACTTAATTGTAATTTCTCTGGAGAATAGAGGATTATGAGAGTAGGAATCTGGTCACCTTTTTTATGCTGGTGAAAATCATTAATATCACATTACTATACAAATGATTATATTGTTTTTACAAACAAACTGTTGCACCTAAAATGCCCACTATCCTTCTCAAAGTAAATACTAGGAACCAATTTCAATGAACCTCACAAAATAAAGTAGTTTTAACTTTCTATTTTTGAATTTGTCTTTAGAATCTACTGAAATAGGCTTTGAGTTTCCTCAGTAGTAGCAAATTTTGCCTTTTACTGACAAACTTAAGCTTTTGAAATAAGAGACAACTTAGCATTGCAATGGAGAACATAGGCTTTAGCATCATATTAAATTTAAGTTCTGATCATTTGATCTTGGATACTTTTCTTTGTTTGTTTAATTTTACCTTTTCGTTTATTTTTTCACAATATGGACTTCTCCCCTCAGGGGTGGTCACCATAATTTTCCCACAATAAAGCACCATAGTGCTCCACCATAGTTCATTGTACTTGCTTTTCTCCTCTTCCTCGTCCTTCCCATCCCCTCCAAATGCCCCAGATCTATGGTCTGCCTTTTTTTTTTTTTTTTAAAGATTTATTTACTTATTCATACAGAGTTGGGGTAAAGGCTAGAGATGTGCAGGGTGATAGGATGCACCAGAGACAGAGCGGGGAGCAGAACAGGCAGATCGACGA
>NW_004567106.1:35323296-35355130 GCF_000260355.1 Condylura cristata | reverse complement strand
GCCATGTGGTCACCTCCGGGGCAGGCGGGGATCAAACTCATGCAGAAGTGGCTTATGCTTCTTAGTGCTGTGCTTTAACCCACTGCGCCACCAGGGAGGCCCTCTACGGTCTGCTTTTAAAGGACAGCTTAAAGTTTGTCTTTGACATTGAACCCTTTATTTATTCTTGAAGCAAGTGAAACTCATTTGTAAAGTGATAGAGTAAACGTAAAGCGGTTAGCTGAGGGCCTGATGTTTAGAGTTGAACATTTCTGTTCTTGTTATTACTGAGACTAGCAAGTGACTTAATTAAGAGAAATTTCAGCAAAATATGAAATATGACTGTAAAATATTCAGTGCAGTTTTATTATATGCTTAGCAAATTTTTCCTGAGTATTATTTCTAAAAATAAATTTCTTTATTTCAATACTTATTTGATAGACCCAACCCTTGTGTGTGTGTTTGTGTGTCCATTCAGTCATTTTTTTACTCATAGTGAGACCTTTTGTTCTCAGACTTTAGCACTGAGGAATTCTCAATATAATAATAACATTATGTGGTTTTTGAATTTGCAGAGGTCATAAAAAAGTCTATTTTGTTTTTAGTTTTTAATTGCTTTATGATTCATTGACTTTGAACATGCCTTATCTTAAATGAACTCTCTCTTGGGAACAAGGTCAACTCAGTTCAAAGGGCTGATGTTCACTCACATTTTTTTTTAAAAGACTATCATTTGAAAAGACAATCTACTTAGACAATTTGTTTGCTCTGATTCTGAAGTTGTGGCTAAAATTAGGGAAAGTTTTATTTTCAACTTGAAAATTCACTCACTCATTTGTTCATTCAATATTAGCTGAGTACCTACCTTATTTCATGTGCTAGTCTAGATTCTTGGCATGCAGTCATGATCAAAACAAACAGAAAACTGCCCAAGAGAACTTGTATTTGTTGGGGACGGGAGGCAGGTAGATTGAAAAAAAAATTAAAAATAAGCAATTTAGTATATTACGAGGTAAAAAGTTCTATTGGAACCAAGAGAAAGATACTGGGTATGCTAGTTGGGGAAAGGTTGCAGTTTTAAGTAGAATGACCAAGGTAGACATTTTTGAGCCAAGACAAGCTAAAGCTAAGGAAAGTTTTAGTCGTTCAATTAAGGATTTTGAAACTCCTTGAATATTAATGCTTTTATAATTATTTCTGTAAAATAGTTTTGATTGTAGGGTAACTCTCATGCTCCGGTGATTTTTCCAGGTTTAAACTTGTAAGAGAATGTTTGCAGTACTTTCAATACACTGAATCTCTCAAATGCTAAGAAACTTGATCTAAGCTACACAATCAGTAAGAAAAAGAGTCAGGTAACAGCACAGATTTTCTGACATTGCATTTGCTTTTCTTTCTATCATGCTCAGAGAGGATTTTCATAGGAGTTTAGATTGGCCAGTGTGGTATACATGTTGGAGAGACAACAATCATATTCTCTTCACTTTCATGTAAAATTTTGATCATCTTGATTTCATTTTTTGCCCTTGATCAAACTTGCCTATTTTAGTTACCATCCTTCAGGAACCAGGAGAATTATAGGTCCTACAGTGTCTTTTTCTATTTGCCTGAGTAGTAGCTACAATCCAATTATTCTTGATTTTAAAGCCAGTCAATTGCTCCAATGTTTATTACAGAGTGCTTGAAAAAAAGATAAAAGAAATGCAGAACTTACATATTTTTGTAATTAACATAAAACTATTAAAATAACTTAAATGATATAACATGGAAAATGAGGGGATGATGATAGTAAGTAATGTAAAAATATTGCAAAAAATTTTACAGAAATACTTAAATTTATTATGTGACCTTTTCTTGAGACATGGATGAATTGTGATTCTTATCTTTAGTTGATTTCCCTTGCGTTAGTCCCAGCGAGGTATTCTGTAATTCTGCCAAATATTTGACTGTATTGTCTCTAACTGCTTGCAATAGCATGCTGTGACCTTGTAGCTGTTGTGTTCCTTTTAATTGGTAAGTCAGTATTCCTTTTAGAAATTGACAATTTTTTTTTTGCAACTGATATCTTGCTATTAGTTTTACCTTTGTTCCACTTATTTTACTTGATTACTATGTGTTTCAAACTGTGCTCACACAGGCCTAGTGTATTATCCTATTACCATTTCATCACAAAGCCAAACTCTATATTCAAGTTTTCTTCATTTTCCATAGCTTCTGTTAAAGGCAATAAAGTCTAAAAGATAATGCTGTGGAAATTGCCATCTAGATTGCATGGTCATTTGACATTAAGCACAGCTCTTCTTAATCCTGCAATAAAGTCTAACAGATAATGCTGTGGAAACTGCCATCTAGATTGCGTGGTCATTTGACATTAAGCACCGAGCTCTTCTCCATCCTGTCTCCAAATTGTCCTGTCTTTTTAGCATGCAAATCTAAGTAAGAAACGCCACTATTTACTTTGTATTAGAAACCTAAGAGGGAGGACTCACCTTGAACCCTTTCCTCCCTTACCTTCTGTGCCCAATCAGATCTGTCTTCAATCTTAGCAATACCTTGTGCAAACTGCTGTTGTCTCTTACTATTACTTGACCAGAGCTTCCTAGTTAGTTTCTCCACAAACATTGCACAACCATTCTTACTCACATTTAAAATAATACCCAAATTTGTGAGCATGCACATATGACCAAATCATATCCCTAGTAAAATTCGCAGCAACTTTCCGTTGATCTCAGGTTCAGCTCCAAAGGCACTTCAGGATCTGTTTTCTGCTCATTTCTCTAGGGTTAGACTACTTCACTCCCTGCTCATTTAAATCCAGCCACAGATTTATTTCTAGTTTGAAGCCTTGGTAGGGACAGAGAATATAGTTAGTATGATTTTAATCTTAATGTATCCACTGATGTTTGTCTTGTGGCTCCATGTATGAGAGGAGAAATCAAGCATTGTACAAAAATGAGCAATGATATATACATACATTTACATGTATGTATGTATGTATGTTTATATAAATATATATAAGTGCACATATAAAATAAAATAAAAATCCAGCCACTTTTACCTTCAGTCAGCTCCTTGGAGCTTTGATGTGCTTTGTGTCCCTACTGTAAGACCCCTCTGTCCTCTCTGGTTTGTTTAAATTGTCCACCATGTGCTTGCATGTACAGACACACAGATACACATCATCATCATCGTCATCATCATCGTCATCGTCATCGTCGTCGTCATTGTCGTCATAATAAGCTTTCATTCTGACTTAGTTTAAAAGCCACGTTCTCAGGAATATGTCTCCTATGCTCCTAGCTAATCACCTTTACCAAAGAAAATAAAAGGATATCATGTAACTTGAAAATTTGGGGGAGACTCTGATTTGATCAAATTTGTGAGCAATATTGGAAGAAGTTCCAGTATTGGAAGGAGTTGCCACCACATATTGTGCTTTACCAATATGATGCCCCTATTTAAAAAAATGTAGCATAGTGCCAATGGTTCCCTTAGATATATGAATCATAACAAAATATACCGAGTGTTTATTGAGCAATTGCATTGAGCATTATCAGTATGAAGAGAAATGAGAAGGTCCTTGCCCTTAAAGAAGCCCTAATGCATTTGAGGAAAGAAATTAAAATTTATGACTAACATTTATTGAACTATGAATCATATGTGTCCTCACTTACTTCTGATCCAAGAAGGACTATAACTAAATTTATTTTAAAAAAGAGGAAACTAAGAGCTCATGAAGTTTAAATGCTGTGTAATATGACACAATCAGTAAGTGACAAATGGAAATTTGGATCCAGGATCCCATACAAAAATTTGAAGCTGAACCCACATTTTTAACCACTTCTCTAAGTTTCCTTAGGTTAAGAACATTGTATGTGTAAAAAGCAGAATTGAGATGTTTCAGCCAGCTAGTATTCTGTGTAAGAACAGACTGTCTTTTCTTTGCAAGTCTTTATTTCCCGATTTTACCCAGATTAAATAAATTACAAAAGTTAATGCTAAATTCAGCTATGCTAGAGTATGAGAGAATGAATATCTAAATTCCATTGTTTTGTTGTTGGAAGGAAACTGAAAATGGTCTCCACCTATGTCCCAAGGAAATAAATTCAACTTCATGAAGATTTTAAGCCAAACTGAATGGGTAATTGTTGTATCTTTTCAACAGCTTCTTAATAGTAAAATTGGACCTGTTAAAACTAATGAGTGAAGTATGTTTGAATGAATTGATGAGCAGATTTCAGAGCTAGGTTTTGGATGACACAACACTCAGCCTTGGGACACAGGAAGACTTGAAATTAATCCAGAAATGTGCTGTCAACGTTTTTATGCATAAAGAGTTGGTGAGGGAGAATTTTTAGCAATTGGAGGCCATCAGTTTGGGAGTGATGGCCTGAGACCTTAGTCTAGATGTGTAAGTCCACATATTCCATGTTTTCTTGAATAGAGACTAAAAGAGTATCTTGTATCTTGATTTTAAGGAAGGAATACAGGTATCCTGTTTTAGTGGCTTCACGATGAAACATAAGAAACAAAATTCTGTACAATTTATCCCCAGTGGATGTAGGTAACAGTTTGCTCAAGGTATCCTTTCTAGAGTCTTTTAGCAGACTAGGGTTATGTCAGAGTTCAAAAAGAAGGTATAAAGGCATTGTGTACTCCAGAAAATATGATTGTAAGAATCTCAGTCTTACAGTTAAACTTAAAGGTTGTGAATATGTTGTTATGAGACAGTCTAAGCAGTATAAAAAATACAAATAATGTTTATTAGTATATGGGTAACATTAATTAATACAATCATTATTGATATGCATTATTAAAGTATTTTAAAATAAAATTTGGATTATAATAAATTATAATGGTATACTGTTGATATAATACATACCATGTAATATGTAAAAGTCTTCTACATCAAAAGGATCATGGGATTTGTGTGGTTATTTCTTTTTTTTTTTAAAGATTTATTTATGGCCCTCCCTGGTGGCGCAGCGGGTTAAAGCACTGCACTGAGAAGCTAAAAGCCACTTCCGCATGAGTTCGATTCCCGCCTGCCCCGGAGGTGACCACATGGTGTGGCAGACCTCTCCTGACCCGCCCGCTGCTCCCCTCAGCAGTGTACTTCGTCGATCTGCCTGTTCTGCTCCCCACTCTGTCTCTGGTGAAGCCTCTCACCGCCCCGAGCCTCTGGCCTGTACCCCAGTTCTGTATGCACAAATAAATAAATCTTTAAAAAAAAAAAAAAGATTTATTTATTTGTATATACAGAACCGGGAATCGAACTCATGCGAAAGTGGCTCTAGCTTCTCAGTGCAGTACTTTAACCCGCTGCGCCACCAGGGAGGGCCCGTGGTTATTTCTTTTAAAGGAAGAAAAGGAAGTGTATGGAAACTTGGGAATAATTGGGGGGGATGAGGAAACAGAGTGAGAAGGCATGTAAACATAAATACTAAATATTCTGATACTCCTTAAGGTATAATTTTCTTTTATCAAAGTTTATTGTTTTTACACTAAACAGTATTAAGTATCCTCACTGTCCTAAACATGGTATATGGGCAAAAGTTTCAACAATTACTGTGATTTGTTCAAAGAAAAGTTAATAGTAAGATATTGCATAATAAATATAACATTATCTTTCAGGTGAATTTATACATTGTCAGTGAATATCTTAACCTTCCAGATATTGTAGCAGTTGTAACAATTTACATTCCCACCAACTGTTGCTTTTTCTCCACATCCTCACTAGCATTCGTGTTTTCCACTCTTTTTTATGTGGACCATTCTCATAGGAGTAAGGTGATGTCTCATTGTTTTTTTGATTTGTTATTCTTGTTATGAATGATATTGAGCATTTTTTCACGTGTCTATAGGCCTCTAAATGTTTTCTCTAGAGAAGTGTTGACATCTACTGCCCATTTTTTAAAAATTGGGATTGTTGTTAAGTTGTATGAATTCTTTTTATATTTTGGAAATTAACTCCTTGTTGGACAGTTGATGGTCAAATATCTCTGCCAGTCTATAGGTTGCTTTTTGCTTTGGTCATGGTTTTTTTCACTGTTTAAAAGCTTTTTAGTTTGACATAGTCCTATTTGTTCATTTTTGCTTTTATTTCCTTTGCTCTTAGAGTTGCATCCCCAAAAGCAGCTTGAAGTTAATATGCAGGAGTGCACTGCTGATATTTTCTTCTATGTGTTTCACGGTTTGGGGTATGCAAATCTTAATCTACTTTGAATCAATTTTTGTGCATGAATCTAAATAATCATGTGGTTACATATTTTTGTATGTGACTCACCATCAATTAGTGGTTTTATACTTTTATTCTCTTTTCTTTTTTGTTATTTTGCAATATGTTTTCCAGAGATAACTGAATTGAAGCACAGTAACTTTATTGAAAAATTCTTCCTTAGATACAAAGTCTAAATATCTTTAATCAAACATTTAATACAAAAAAGGAAATTACCAGCTTTAGAAGATTTACTTTTGTTTATTAACCTGTACAAACTTGACTGTTACCTTTTCCTTGCAGTCATGATAATATTTAATATCTTCTACTTGTTTGCTCCTTTGGTTAGCCAAATTATTCTAAATATTTCAATACATATATTTTTATTTTATTAAGTTATTTCTCTACCCAACTCCCTCATCCTTCCCTCAATTTTAATATGATGACAGATTGAATAGCTGACTAAAATTTATGTGCTGTTGTTTACAACATTTCCTAGTTTATAGCATTTCAAAATTCATGCATGACCTTGCATTACAAGGCATTAGATTAAAACTATTCTTCAAGGTAAATGTTCATTGAGTAAGAAGAGTGTTGCAACCTAAAATAAAGCAAAGTGAAATATGTTAAAATTCAGCCTGTATTTACAAAGGAAAGGAGCTATAATTTTTTTGCTTATTTTTTTTAATAATATGTTTATTTTTACATCATTTTGTGCCCCTTTTCATCTCAGTTGTAATCCTCAGGGGCTTCCCATCACCAAATCACCTGTGTGCCATCAGCATAGTCCAGTGTACTTCCCCCCACCCTACTGTTTTTGAACCCATTTCCCATTTTACCCCCATAAATTGCCTCTGATATATAGTTGTTCATTATTATTATTGTTTTTTTTGTCTGGTCCTTTATACTCCTGCTATGAGTGAAACCATTCGGTATTTTTCCTTTTCTTTCTGTCTTATTTCACTAAGCATGATCTTTTCCAGCTCCACCCAAGTTGCTGCAAAAGATATGTGTTTATTATCATTATTATTATTTTTTGGTTGCTGAGTAATATTCCATTGTGTATATGTACCACATCTTTTTAATTCAGTCATCCACTTCTGGGCATTTGGGTTATTTTCATGTCTTTCCAATTATAAATAAAGCAGCAATAAACATGGGGATGCTGGCCCTCCCTGGTGGCGCAGTGGGTTAAAGCACAGCACTGAGAATCTAAAGCCACTTCCGCTTGAGTTCGATTCCCGCCTGCCCCATAGGTGACCACATGGTGTGGCAGACCTCTCCTGACCTGCCCGCTGCTCCCCTCAGCAGTGTACTTCGTTGATCTGCCTGTTCTGCTCCCCACTCTGTCTCTGGTGAAGCCTCTCGCCGCCCCAGAGCCTCTGGCCTGTACCCCAGTTCTGTATGCACAAATAAATAAAATCTTTTAAAAAAAAATGGGGATGCAGGTGTCTTTTTGAATTAGTGTTTTTGTGTCTTTTGGGTAGATACCTAGAAGTGGGGTTGCTGGGTCATATGGAAGCTCCATTTTTAGTAGTTTGAGGAACCTCCAGTTTTCTATAGTGGTTGTACTAGTTTGCATTCCCACCAGCAGTGCAGGAGAGTTCCTTTTTCTCCACATCTCCGCCAACATTTGTTGTTGCTAGCTGTTTTAAGATGTGCCTTTCTCACTGGTGTGAGGTGGTATCTCTTTGTGGTTTTAATTTGCATCTCCCTTATTACAAGTGATGTTGAACATTTTCTTATATGCTTGTTGGCCATCTGCATTTCCTCTTTGGAGAAGTGTCTTTTTAGCCCTTTTGCCCATTTTTTGAAATAGTTGTTTACTTTGTTTTTGTTGAGTTTCACCAGTTCTTTATATCTTTGTGATCAATCCTTTATTGGTAATTTTGTGTGAGAAAATTTTTTCCCAATCAGTGGGATGTCTTGTTTGTTTTTTGTAATGTCTCTTTTGCTGTACAGAGGCTCTTTAACTTGATGTAGCCCCATCTATTTATCCTTGCCTTCACTATTGTTGCGTTGGGTGCTGTATCTTCAAAGATGTTACTGAAGTGTATGTACTGAAGTGTAGTGTTTTGCCCATCTTTGCTTCCAGGTATTTTATGGTTTTCATTCTTATGTCTAGGTCTTTAATGCACTTCGAGTTGATTTTCATGTATGGTGCGAGGTAGTGATCTAGCTTCGTTTTTTTGCATGTTGCTCCCCAGTTTTCCCAGCACCATTTGCTGAACAAACTTTCTTTTTTCCATTGTATCTTCTTTGCTCCTTTGTCAAAGATTAGCTGCCCATAAACCTGTGGGTCTATATCTGGGTTTTCTGTTTGAATCCACTGGTCTGTGTGTCTGTTCTTGTTTCAGTACCATGCAGTTTTTATTATAGCTTTGTAGTATAGCTTGAAGTTTGGGAGTGTGGTGCCTCCATTCTCTTTCTTTTTAGTCATGAAGTTTTGGATATTCGCAGTCTTTTGTGGTTTCATATGAATCTCATCAATATTGGTTCTATTTCTTTGAAGAATGTCATTGAGACTTTCATTGGGATAGCATTAAATCTGTATATTGTTATTGGTAGGATGGCCATTTTAATGATGCTAATTCTCCTGATCCATGAGCAGGGGATGTCTTTTCATTTCATTGTGTCTTCTTGTATTTCTTTTAACAGTGTTTTTTTTTTTTTCTTTGTATAGGTCTTTTACCTCTTTTGTTAGATTGATTCCCAGGTATTTGATTCCTTTTGTTTTAATTGAAAAGGGGATTTTTTTTTTAAATTTCTGCTACTTCTGTTTGTTTTTTTATGTATAGGAGGCCTCTGAATTGTGTGTGTTGATTTTATATCCTGCTACCTTACCTAACTGGTTGATTATTTTGATTAGTTTCTCAGGAGCTATAAATTTTTTAAGGAAGGAGTTCTGTCTATCTTGTCTACTTTATAATCCCCAAAATGTCTGTGCCTAAAGTACTAGAGTAGGACTTAATCCATATTGGTTAAATTAATGAGTGAATGAAATTGCATTGTATTTAGCCCACTGAGAGTTAATGGGAGAACTAAGAGTGAAGAAAAGAAATGTGAGGAAGGACTCCTAAATAATCTACCAGCAATATGCCTCTGAAGACAATCCCCTCCCATTTAAATTTCATAGTACCAGTAAACCTCTCTAAAGTTGCTAGAAAACAAATCTGACCTAATAACTTCATGAATAAAAGATTTCAATGACTTTCAATGGCTTAAATAGAACAGTTCAGAATCTTTTGCACCTAAAGTCTTCCAAATTCTGGCTATTCTTACTTATCCTTTTCAAAACTCTATCCTGCCACTTTTTCCTCTGGTTTTACTAACCAATTGCAGCTCTGTTTTGTCAGCTTTATTTGCTATCCTGTCTGCTTGGAAACCCAGTGGCAACTTACTCAGCAAGACTTTTATTACCTTTGACAGTGATATAAAAATAGTCACTCCTTCTTTTATATTCCAATATGTACTGTATGGGGTTTCATAATGAGTGTATTTGTCAATGTGTTGTAATGATCAGTTTCCATATTTACACCTTTTACTAGTCTGTGAACATTTTGAGAGGTTGTCTTACTCATTTGTTTAACCCCAGAAAAAGAATAGAATATAATGTGTCCAATAAATATTGAATGAACAAACAAAAGGAAGTCAAAGTAGGGAAAGGAAATCAAGACTAGTTTCATTGATTCAAGAAAAGTAATTGAAACTCTCCTATAGGTATGGAGATTTTGTGGTTTCAATTGCACACCATTACAGTATTAAAATAATATTGTGATACAATAATATTTTAAATGTTTAAAATAACAATATTTTAAAGTGAGTTATATATATTTTTTCATTTTTCCAGTGCATACTAAAATTATTTCTACATTATACTGAAGTCTTTTAAGTGTGTAATAACATTATGTCTAAAAATGTGCATACCTTAATTAAAGTATAATTTATATTGACAATTTGGTGTACAGTATAGTCACCTTCATCATTTATCTTAGCTAGATGTTTTTGTGCACAAAATATTTAAATTTAGTATTAATAATTTATTTAAGATTATATTAATGTTATAATGTTATATTTAATACAATATAGCCTTTTATATCCCAAGCATAGATTTCTATTTTTAATTCATACCATAAATGATGGACTTCTTACAACTTCTCAATTTTTGATTATTACAGAAAATGGTTCAATGAATACTTTTGATCATTTTCTTTGAAAACTAATGCTATAAAATCTCCCTTTAAGTGTTGCTAGATCTTCTGACTAACTTGCTGTAGTTTCTACATGAGCATTTGCTACTTCATCTCACCTTTTTATGTAATGAAATGGCTTATTTACTTAAACTTCATGAACCATCCTCAACTACCTGCAAACATTTTTTTCTGCAGCTCCACTTCTCTCAACCTTCATAGAATTCAGGAGTTAGAACTTTGTTCTAGATTCAGCTCTGACTTGAGGGAATATTCTGACTGGTTAGGTCTTTCCAGACCACTAAAATTTCCTCCAATCAGCAATAAGGTACCACACTTTTATCACACATGTGTTCACTGGTATAGCACTTTAAAAAATCTGTCAAGCAATTTTTCTTTGCATTCATGCTTGACTAGCTGTTTGGCACAAGATGCCTAGCTATTGGCCTCTTTTCAACATGCTTTTCTCACTAAGTTTAATCATTTCTCATTGTCGATTCAAAGTGAAAAACATGTGACTTCTACTTTCACTTGAACACTTAAAGTCCATTGTAGAGTTATTAATTGACCAATTTCAATATTATTGTGTCTTAGGGGATGAGACTCCAGAATTTAGTGAGGGTGGGAATGACTGGTCAGTGCGGCAGTCAGAAAACACAACATTTATCAATTAAGTTTGCTGTCTTAAATGGGTACCATTTGAATCACCCTCAACCAATTACAATAGTAACACAAAGGCCACTGATCACCATATTTAGCAATAATTAAAAAGTTTAAGATACTGTAAAAATTACAAAATGTGACAGTTACATAAAGCAAACAATGCTATTGGAAAAATAGTGCTGATAGACTTGTTTGACTATAGGTTACCACAAATCTTCAATTTGTAAGGAACACACTATCTCTGCAAAGCACAATGAAACCAGTCCTGTCTTTATATGTCAAGTATTATTATACAGAGTGAACAAAGTAAAAGTAAGTTTTTACACTAATGAAGATTTATATCTTAGGAAGAGAAGAAAAATAAATGAATGAGAGGAAGATGCAGAGCATTGAAGCCATAATAAGCACTATGGAGACAAAATAGAGAAAAAAATAAGGAATTCAGAGGATTGGAGTTTGCAATTTAAGTAGGGTACCCAAGAAGACCGTGGTGAGTAGGCCACTGAAGCAAGTAAAAGTATGGGCCCTGTTGACACCTGGGGTAGAAGAAAGCAAAGCACCCCTAGCCAGAGTATTTTGTTAGGTTCAGGGAGCAGCAAAGAGCTAGTGTGGCTAGAACAGAGTAATTAAGGAAATGAACAGGGGGAGATGATGTCAAAGAAATGACAAGTGACGTATAATCCAAACTTATAGGACTTATAGGGACTTACATTCAAATGACAGCAGAATCATTGAAGGGTTGGTATAGAGGTACAATATAATTTTATCACCCTGGCTGCGAAATTGAAAACTAACTAGGGGCCAAGGGAAGAATAAAGAAAAGTTATGCCAATAATTCAGGTAAATCTAGAGGAGCAGGAAGTGTTCAGATTCTGGCCATGTATTGAAGGTACTGCCAAGATAGTTGTAGAAGACCTTAAATGCTATGATGGCATAGTTTGTACATTTTTGCAATAAAGTTGCTAAAACAGCTTTTTTAAAAAAATATATTTATTTATTTATTCATATAGAACTGGGATACAGGCCAGAGATGCAAAGGGTGAGAGGATTCACCAGAGACAGAGCAGGAGCAGAACAGGCAGATAGATCAACGAAGTACACTGCTGAGGGGAGCAGCGGGCGGGTCAGGAGAGGTCTGCCGCCATGTGGTCACCTCCGGGGCAGGCGGGAATCAAACTCATGTGGAAGTGGCTTAAGCTTCTTGGTGCAGTGCTTTAACCCGCTGCGCCACCAGGGAGGGCCAAAAAAACAGTTTATTTTAATAAGCTATTTAACATTTAATAAAGAAGTGATCAAAGGAGGAAGGAGAAGGGAGCAAGAGATCATATCCTAATTTCCAAGGTTTGTAAGTTTGAAAAGTCATGTTTGACCTAATTTTACAAAGGAAAACATGGATTTGTGAAATACAAAGAATAGAAAGCAAAGATCTACAAAATCTCCTTGACTGATATGGATGGGAAATACTCAGAAGATCAAAGAAGAGAGCCTAACAATCAACGAGACTTGTGCTTGGCTTTGTTAATAAATATGATCAAAGTAAATGAGATGTATATTTTATTCTGCTATCATTATTGCTTAGAGTAAGTATAACATGTTTAAAAAGAGTGGAATTAATATAAAGTTTGAGTTTATAGCAATGAGATAAAATAAATATCCTGAAAATTAGGTAGCTGAGTTCTATTTTATCTTATATTAGTATTTTCTATTTCTTGGAATAAAAAAAATTAGCATAGCCTAAGCTGTTTTGACAGCTGTGCTATGAAGGCTTAGAAGTATTGTACAGAAGGTAGGTCTATAAGAAAAGGAACAATATCATTAAGAACACCATATTGGGATACCCAAAGAATGATAGGATATTGTTTATAAGATTATGAAGAAGAAATGTCTGATAAAGGATAGCCCTTCTGTCAGTCTGGAACTGACACAATTCCTTGTGCTTAAAAACAATGTTAAGGTCAAATTCATAAAGCCCCGGGCAAGCCATGTAATAGAATTGTAGAAACACTAGCTGAATCCAGAATCAATGTTCTGGTTACCGCTCCAGTAAGAACAATTAATAGTAATAGCTAATACTTGTGGAAAATTTACTATACACAGGCCCTGTTTTAAAAGCTTCATTTGATTTCTATTTTATGTTCCTACAAGTCCTATGAAAAAGGTATTATCATCATTATCCTAACCTTAGCAGAAAAAGGAAGTACAGAAAAATTATTTAGCTTCCTAAGGTCACAGAGCTTATGAAGGACAGAGCTAAAATCTGTTATGTAACCTTGTAGTAAGGGTGTATAGAATTTGTCTGAAAAGAGCTCAGGAGACCATATTCACTGCATGTTTCTTCAAAGAGATAACAACAAAAACTGCATGTACTATAAATGAAGACTATGTAATACAATGATTAATTTTTTTTATTTTATTATTTTTTATTTTTTTAAAGATTTGTTTATTTATTCATACAGAACTGGGGTACAGGCCAGAGATGTGGAGGGTGAGAGGATTCACCAGAGACAGAGTGGGGAGCAGAACAGGGAGACTGATGAAGTACACTGCTGGGTCAGGAGAGGTCTGCCTCGCCATGTGGATCTCCTCTGGTGCAGGCAGGGATTGAACTCATGGAGAAGTGGCTTAAGCTTCTTAGTGCTGTGCTTTAACCCGCTGCGCCACCAGGGAGGGCCACAATGATTAATTTTATGTGTCTATTTATTTGACTACAAAGTACTGGATTAAACATTATTTCTGGTTGTGTTTGTGAAATTATTTTGGATAAGTTTAGCATTTGAACTGGCAGTTTCAACAAAATGAGGGCTTGAAGAAAATAAAAAGCACTGAAAGAGGAAGAATTTACCCAATTTCTCCCCCTGCTTCACTGATGGAGCTCAGACATCTCATCTCCTCCTGCCTTAGAGTGGGGTTTATTCAATTGGCTCCCTTGGTCCTCAGGCCTTTGAACTCAGACTGAATCACACCATGGCTTTCCTAGGACACCAGATTGCAGATGGCAGATTGTGGACTTCTTGGCCTCCACAATCAAGCCAATTATATGTGTGCAAATAAGAGACATAAGTATATGATGCTGGCTCTGTTTCTCTACTCCTAATC
Source organism: Condylura cristata (assembly GCF_000260355.1). NCBI lineage: Eukaryota > Metazoa > Chordata > Mammalia > Eulipotyphla > Talpidae > Condylura > Condylura cristata. Next base: position 35,340,985 of record NW_004567106.1, on the reverse strand, counting down.
CAGGTAAGGAGTTTATATGTGTGGCAAGACAGAGCAGGGAACAAGCCCATGAGAGTGGATATGAGCTAACTTGAGTTATATATTTAATTTAGTGCATCACATTAATTAGAGTTTTTCCTGATCCTACACACAGAGATATTATACTCCTAGACTTCAATCTCTACTACAAAGCTATAGCCATACTAACAAAAACAGCATGGTATTGGAACAAAAGCATATACACAGACTAATGGAATCAAATTGAAGACCCAGAAATAAATACACACATATATAGTCAACTAATCAGTGACAATTGAGCAAATAATATACATTGGGATAAGGATAGCATCTTCAAACAAATGGCTGGGGAAACTGGGTCGCCACATACAGAAGATTGGAACTAGACTACCACATCACACTATAAAAATAACCAACTCAAAATGGATTAAAGATTTGAAAACAAGTCCTGAAACCATAAAATATTAGAAGAAAGCATAGGCAAAAATTTTTATGAAATACACTTCAGAAACATCTTGAAGACTCATCCCCAGAAACAAAGATTATTAAGGAAATGATAAACAGCTGGAACAACTTTAAATTTAAAAATCCCTGCACAGCAAGAGACAGTAACCATAGTGGAGTGACAACCCCATAGAATGCGAGAAAATATTTGCACACCATGCAGCTGATAAGGGGCTGATATCAAAGATCTACAAAGAACTTACACAACTCAAAACAAATTAAACAACCCAATCAAAAAGTGGGTAGCAGAAGTAAAAAACACTTTTTAAAAGAAGAAGAAATGCACATGGCCAAAAGATATTTAAAAAACATATTCAACATCACTTATAATCATGGAAATGTAAATCGAAACCACAATGATGTACCACTCACACCTGTGAGAATGGCTCATATTTAAAAAAAAAAAAATCTGGCATCATATGTTGGTGAGGATATAGAGAAAAAGAACATTCTTATATTGTTGGTAGGAATGCAAACTAATCCAGCCACTGTGGAAAGTTATGTGGACGATCCTTAAAACACTAAAAATGGGACCCTCTCTGGTGGAGCAGCAGGTTAAAGCACAGCACTAAGAAGCTAACGCCACTTCAGCATGAGTTCGATCCCTGCCTGCCCAGGAGGTGACCACAAGGTGCTACAGACCTCTCCTGACCCCCCGCTCTCCCCTCAGCAGTGTACTGTCTGTTCTGCTCTCCACTCTGTCTCTGGTGAATCCTCTCACTGCCCCTGCATCTCTGCCCTGTACTCTAGTTCTATATGCAAAAATAAATCTTTAAAAAAAAAAACTAAAAATGTATCTGCCATATCACCCAGAGACTCTACTCCTAGGAATATACCCAAAATACACAAAAACACTAATTTGATGGGAAACCTGCACTCCATGTTTATTGCAGCACTATTTATAGTAGCTAAGATATAGAAATGACTTAAATTATCCAAAGCAGATAAACAGATTAAGAAGATATGGTATATATACACAGTGGAACACTAATTAGCATTCAAAAAGATAAACTAATGTGATTTGTGGCAACATGAATGGATCTAGAAGGGGTTATGCTAAGCAAAAAAGGTCAGAAGGAAAAAATTTGAAGGGCTATAATTATAAAGTGAATATAGGGAAACCAAACAAAGAAAAAGACAGAAATTGCAGAAAAACCATAGATTGGAGATATACAGCAGGAAAGGGGGAGGGAGAGCACAGGATGTCAAAACAAAGGAGGGAAGAGCACAAGGGTCTATGGTGATGGTCACAGTGCAATGGTGGTGGGAAAATTAATGAGGCCTATGCATGAAGGGAGAAATCAAATGTACAAAAATGAAAGATGTAAGAAAATTAAAAGAAAAAAAACCGAGGAAATGACAACATGTAGTTTTCTCATTTGAGGCAAAACCACAGGTACATTATTGAAAAAAAAATGGTGGGAGTTTTTTTCCTTGTTAGTTTTCTTTTTCTACAGGAGATACCCACTGCTATTTCTGACTGACTTCCCCTTTTTTATGTTCTTCTCACCTTTGGAGTTGTTTCATACTTTTTAATGTGTGTGTTTAGTTTATGGTTAACACCTCGCCTTCTTATCCAAAACTTAAACTCTGTGAAATAAAAAAATTTGCTTACCATTCACCCACACAACTTAGAATCATATCTGACACACAATGAGCAAATATGATGGTTACTTTTATGATTCATGATAATCAGGCTAAGAAACATCCAGATAGCTGATAAAATGATATTTCTGTTTTTGTCTTTAAAGATATGACCAAAGGAGATGAACATTTGAATCAATAAACTCCATTCACCAATTTAGGTAAACATTGTTCAATCCTCTGAGGTATTGAAAAGACAAAATTGGAAGGTCAAATTGGCTCTCTCTGCTTCACCTGAGTGTTCCACTGTCTACTGCCTGTTGACATTGGTACTCCTGATTTTCTAGTCTTTGTACTCAGACTTTGACTTCCTTTCACTCCCTACTGGCCACCTACTCTTGTCTGATTCTTGGACTCATACTTACATCATCCTGTCTGATTTTTAAACTTTCAGACTTGTACTGAATTTTGTTACTGACTCTCCTGATTCTTTCGTTTGCAGTTTCTGGGGTATATATAGTAATTATATATATACAGATAAAAGTGTATGTTCCCCACCTATACACACATATTTGAATATGAAAAAATATACAAAAATATGATTAATTTATCTTTAAAAATTTAGGGCAGTTTAAGATGCAGGTATAGGCAAATTCATCTGTGTATCTAATAAATTGGTGCTAAGATTAGTTTATTATTTTTTAAAATATTTATTTATTCATACAGAACTGGGGTACAGGCCGGAGATGCAGGGGTAGTGAGTGTATTCACCAGAGACAGTTTGGGGGGCAGAGCAGCCAGACTGACAAAGTACACTGCTGAGGGGAGCAGCCCACCAGACAGGAGAGGTGGGCTGTGCCATGTGGGTCAGCTCCCTGGCTGGGAACTCCTGCTGAAGCAGCTATGGCTAGCTTCCTAGTGCTGTGCCTTAACCCTGTGGGCACCAGGGAGGGCCCCTTACTAAGATTAGCTTTGATTCACTTGACTTTATTGATCATTCAAAGAAGATTTTTCTTGAAATTTATTTTAAGGAGAAAATGTCTCATTTAGTCTGTTTGCAGGAAGAATTAAAGCAACAATTTTTGAGTCTTTGATAGTATGTTTAAAATCTGATTTACAAGTTTGTGAGTAGCGTGTTTCTCACTGATGTCTAACTTTTGCAATAATATCCCCACAATGATTATTTTTTAAGTACTTACATTAATGTTGTCTAAAATAACTTACATTTATTTTTAGAATCGTTCACAGATATTTAGCTATGAAAATAGTCCTTTAGCTATGAAAAATAATTTTTGAAAGGCACTTGTGTTGTTTCTTTACTAATTTTACTATTAATATTTTTATTTTTGAGCTGGTATCTTGCCTTTTTGTAACAAAGCTTATAGGCTTTAAATATATTTTAACCCTAATAAATGAAGTTTTCCTTTGTTGTTCTTACTTGACTATATTTACATGTTTATACTTACAGATGAAATTGAGAATCCTCTTGCCAACATCTGAAAATATAAACCTACCTACATCATCATGGACAACTTAGTCTTTCTGATAACTACTGATAAAAGTAATAACAAGAATCTTAGCACTCACACCTAATGCTTATTGAATATTTACCAAATGCCTATCATATGTTTTAAGTTCCATCTGAATAAATTCAGATGGAACTTATTCAGATAATCTGGATAACTAAAAGAAACAATTGAAAACTTATTAAAAGCAATAAGCACATTTAGGGAAGTAATTCTGCAAAAGTAAATAGATTTTCTGTGCGAAAATTGTAAATTGTGGAAAAAATAACCTACTGTAAGTGTCAGTATGATCTCTATGACAGATATTATAAAACTCCACCTAGTAAAATAAAAAAGCATGTGACAATATAAAAAAATAAGGTAATCTTAGAACATTGCAAATTTGGCATTGATGTTAATTTTTAACCTAATATGTAAGTGCGATATTATTCAGTCTCAATAAGTTTTGGGGGGAGAGTATATCAAAATGATTGAAATGTTTGTATGAAAGAATAGACATTTTAGAATTATCTAAAAACATCCTGAAACAGGATAATTAGATTCTAGTTCTATTAGATATTTAAGACACTTGTATTAAACTTCAGTAATTATTGTACCATTAGCTCATAAATGATGAATCAATAGATCCAAATTGAAAATCCAGCAATAGATTCAAATATATACAAACGTTTAGCACCAGACAAAGGCAGCGTTTCATATCAATTGGGAAAGGATCAATTGTTTACTAGTTTTGCATAACTATTGGGCATTTTAAAAAGTTATTTTTCACCAATTTGCTCTCACAGCAATAAACATCACTGAAAGATAGGTAAACATTTTACTAATCTAAGTGTATGGAAAGCTTTTCTAAGCATGAAACTTAGATATAATTAGGAACTTAATCTTATTGAGATAGAAAAACAGCAAAAACAATGAAAGTTCTTTGAGTAGGCAAGGGTGAAAGGAAATGCTCTGATCTACTGTTAATAAGTTGTAAATTGGTAAAAAAGTCTGGAGAAGTGTTCAACTTGTAACCATTATTTTTTTTTTAATATCCTTTGACTTGACATATACTTGAAATAAAAAGTATCTAAGAATTTCTCTCAAATCAGTAAACTTGGATATGCAGATAGTGCATATAGCTAATTTTTATATCGATTACATGTTAAGATCATAGAGACGATTGCATTAAATAAAATGTATTATTAAATTTAAAAATATACTTATGGGCCCTTGCTGGTAGTTCAGTGGGTTGGAGCGCAGCATTAAGAAGCTGATAATTATTGTACCACTAGCTCATAAATGATAAATCAATAGATCCCCACCCCTTGGATCTATTGAAGGTGACCACATGACATGGCAGACCTCTCCTCACCCGCCTGCTGCTCTCTCCTCAATAGTGTACTTCATCTATCTACCTGTTCTGCTCCCCACTCTGTCTCTAGTGAATCCTCTCACCGCTCCTGAACCTCTAGCTTATACCCAGTTCTGTATGAGTGTGTGTGTGTGTGTATAACTATATATTATATATATATATATATATATATATATAACTATCAGAGATTAATAAATGTAGTAAAGTTCCTGAGGTTTAAGGAAAATGTTCATGGGGATATAAGGGATAGTGATAGTGGTGAGGAAAAAAGAAAATAAATATATTAAGAAAGACATTGATAGGAACACAGAAGAGGAGGGGCATGTGTAAAAAACTAAATGATTGTGCTGGAGTATGCTGACAATTACCTTTGGTGTAAAGTTATTCTATATGGCACTATATGAGACTAGAGTTCTAGATTAAAGAGAAGCGTAAGGAGAAATGAAATGCCTTCCCTAACTTGATCAGGTATCTTGCTAGTTCCTATGGTGACACTTCAAATTTCTTATAAGGCCTTTTGGAAGTCTGAACTCTATTGCTTTCACCTCCCTACATTCCACAAGTAAGGCAACGGATCCTTGCACTTGTTATTCTTAGTATTTTTTTAATTTTTAAAATTTATTTACTTATGCGTACATAACTGGGATACAAGCTAGAGGTGTAGAGACAGTGAAAGGATTCACCAGAGTGGGGAGCAGAACAGGCAGATGGATAAAGTACATACACTGCTGAGGGGAGCAATGGGCGAGTCAGGAGAGGTCTGCCACGCCATGTGGTCACCTCCGGGGCAGGGTCTCCAACTCGTACTGAAGTGGATGTGGCCAGTTTGCAGCGCTGCATCCTAACCCGCTGAACCACCAGGAAGGGTCCGCTATTCTTATTTATTTATTTAAACAGTTGCAGTTACTTAATTATCCTTGATTTCCACATTTGTTTTGTGGTTGGTATGTACAAAAATTTCTAGTGCACAATAATAAGTTTGTATGGACTATATTTACATTATTTGATTCAACCTGTCTTTAGGTGATAAATCAGTTAAATTAGGCTTATTCTTTATCTATATTTATTTGGGTTTGCTTGTTTTCTTCAGGATGACTTTTAAATTCCATTCTGTGGCATACATAGATAGTGTCATAACATATGATATGGGAAAATGAGATATTTCATGTTGGAGTATTTCTTTTTTTATAATATTTTTAAAAATATATATTTCTTTCATCATTCTTCACTTTGTACATTTTATATCTTGGAGTAATTCTTATCACATTGTTACCTGCTGAAGTGTCCACTGTCCCACCTGATAGTAATTATGCAGCCCACACTGATTGTCGCCCCCCAGTTTTATTGAGATATTGTTGACATGTGTCACACTGTAAATTTAAAGTTTGACCTCCACAGATATAAAATGATTATCACAGTAAATTTTACAACCATCTATCACTACACATATAGACACAATAAAAAGAGGGGGAAATTTTACATGGGATGAAACCTTTCATGATTACTCTCTTAACAATTTACAGGCACATCACACAATAATGTTAACTGTAGTCACCATACTGTATATTGCATTGCCACTTTATCTTGTAACTAGAACTTTGTACCTTTTGACCACAGACCTTTCCTCTAGTTCCCACCTTTCTCCAATTCAGTTTTTGATTCTTAAGCATTGTAAAGGAGAATTTTTGTGTTTAAGCCTCACCTAGAGTTATTTTCTCAAAAGACAGTAAAACATGTAAGGAAGAAGGACAATAGATTCATTTTGCATTAAGATTTTAATCTTGACTATGTCACTTATTTGACTTTTTGCAAGGTCTAATTCTCTGTTTCTTTGTTTGCAAATGAGAGAATATAACAGTACCTACCTCAATGAATGGCTGTGAAGATTAATAGAAACTGTGCACTGTGTGTGGTGTGTGTTTTTGGCTTAATCTTTCTCTACAAGATAACAAAGAAAAGCTCTAAACTCTAAAGCCTAAAAACCAAACCAAACAAAAAAGCTGTAATGCAAAATCCATCTTATTTTGATCAACCCTTACCAAAGAATAAGCCATTTTACAAAGAACAATTTGTGAGACCTGTCAAAGTACTTCTTCAACATAGAAGTAATGTCTGTCTCGCCATTTGTATACACTACCTTAGCAACATGCTTTGCACGCCATGCCCTTGACTTTGTCGCCACTCCCTTCCATGATGTTCTCTGGAACTTGCTCTTTGGCACTATTTCCTTAAATCCTCCCCTTCTTTTGAATGGTCCCTCCACCCAGTTTCCTCAACGGAAATCTGGATTTCTCCTGAGGACCCTGCTTCCCTTGCTGTACTCTCAAACGGATGTTTTTGTTTTGTTTTGTTTTAAGTATTTTCACCCCTTTTATACCTCAGGACCAGAGGAATAGCATTTTCCCTGGTTTCTTTTGCCATCTCTAGACTATTATTTCCCCATCTCTTGTAAAAAAGCAAGTAAACAAGATTTGTTCTTAATCTTTGTGACTTAAGTAATGTGAAAGTATTGCCATCTACCAACTCCTACTTAATGTCCCTCAGCTATTGAAGATAACACAGCAAATACTGTGTACTCTATATTTTGCCATAATTCCAGGAGAGTTCATAATAACATAACATAAAATAACTGGTCATTCAACAGCCTGGCTTCTGATTTTTTTTTTAATTTCCTTCCATCACTAGACCTACCCCTCTACTCCTCCGTTGTCACATATTCTCAAACTAGATCTCGTATGTTATCATTACACAAAACAGTTCTGATTCCAAAACTGTTAATTCAAACACACCACTCTCTGACAACAGTCATCAATGGCCATTCATAGTTGCTTGCTTAACTTTATCCATTATTATTATCCTTTGAACTCAACAGGTCATCACTCTTTCATCCCTCTTTCATCACATTCTTGTTAATATTCCAAACTTTTTGTATTTGTCTTTTCCTTTCACCCTCATAAAATCTTAGTCCTGCATGAAATAAACATCTTCCTTATTACTCACATACCAACAGCCTAACTGTTCTGGACTGAATACTTGTGTTACCCCCAAAATTCATAATTGAAGCTGTAACACTCAATGTGATAGTATTTGGAGATAGAGCCTTTGGAAAGTCATTAGTGTTAGATGGTATCATAAGGCTGGACCTTACTGATGGGATTGATGCCTTCATAAGAAGAGATATAGATATCAATCTCTCCTCTGATATTGTAGATATCAACCTCTCCCATCCCTTATACAATCCCCTGCATGCAAATAAGTCATGTGAACATGTGTGGATAAAGGCTACCCATAGGCAGGAATAGAGTTCTTAACCTGAAGCAAATCTGCTGGCTTTTTGATCTTGGACTTCCTAGCCTTTAGAACTGTGAAAAAAAGTAATTAGTTGCTTAAACCACTCAGGCTATCATATTTTGGCATGGCAACTATGTTTAAGACCTGACAATGTCCAACAAAGTCACACAAGAAATCCATCATTACCCATTTCAAGTAGGTCCTCAAAAATTCACAAGGCCCTACATTTCATTAGTTGAATTATTCTAATACTCACTATAAAAAGGACTGTTTGAATCTTGCAGCTGGTGATTTCTTTTCAATCAAAGCAGAAGCCATCAGATGGGAACTTTCTCAATTCCCTAATATAGAAATTCAGCTACAAACCTTCTCTCTCATTAACTTGAGAATTGGTATCTTTAATTAAAGTTCAATGATCCATCTGTGCTTTGGATCCCAATACTTTTCTGCCTTCCCATTTTGGTCACCATCCCCACCTTTAGCATTACTAACATTTCCCACCTAGTAAATTCATTCCATCAGCTTTAAAATGTGCTCAAGTCAATTCTATGAGACGTTTACAATACAATAATGGGGACAAAATACCAACTTATCTCCATTCCACAACTCCCTATGGCACTCCTCTTGCTTTGTCCCCCTCATACCTTCTTGAAAGAATTGTGTGGCCAACTTTTTTTGCTTCCTCCTATTTGGCTTCCATCTTCATTGTTCTACTGAAATAGCACCTATTGATTTATGGGAGTTTTATGTAGTAAATGAAATTTATGTCCATGTGTGTCTGTTTTTTTTTTCTCTTCTGATTTTGCTTCTGATTAAGATGAATTGTGGATTAAAAAAAAAAACTTGTGTCTTTATCTCATCAATCTTTTCTATATGGCTATTGAGTTTGAGGCTTACTTAGAAAGTTTACTTTGAAATTAAATTAACAACTATTTGGTAACATCTCTGGCTTGTAATAGTTTAGATTTGAAGATACTTTATAAGTTATGGCCTTAATTTTGTCTTTTATTGATGGGGAGAAGATCTTTTGTCTTTTATTGATGGGAAAATAGATCTACCCATGCAAGTCTATAGAATTTTCATAGTTAAATTAGTCCTCCAGTGTTTTCATTATTTTTTATTGTAAATCTTGTTTTTATGTCTCTGAATAACCTATAGGCAATGTTCAAATAAAGAATTACAATAGGTGCACAAAAAGAAGTACAAAAAATAATGTGAAACTCATTTGGCTCTCTAGTAGTAGAATACTTTGTATTGGTTATAATTAATTACTAATCTCCAGATTAGTAATTTAGAGAAAGAATGAGATCCAGGACATACTACTCAGGATGGCTAAGAATAATCTTTATCAAATAAGGCCCCCATGTGGCAGTTTAATGAGTCACTGTACCTGTAAAAACTGGTTTGCATTACTGTGAAATCTAATTCAGCAAGTACTAATGTCAACTGAATGTCTCTAAAAGTAGCAGTTGAAACTAGTATTATTATTTAATAATATAAAATTAAGTTTTACTAATTCTTCATAAATATAATATCATAATACAAATAATATGGAAATGTACTTGAGGTAGAAAGCCAATTTTGAGAATAATAACACCTAAGTTTTCTCCACTTGACATGGCCTCTCATTTTTGTTTTCTAAATATGTATGTGTTCACTCTCCCTTAGGACAAACCAGCATGGGTGTCTAGGAATTTTTTAACGGATGGCTTTTCACTCTTTGTTCAATGTAGTTTTCATCTGTTTTAAACAATTACAGTTTGAATAGTATTTGTCATAGTAACATCTGCTTTTGATGGTTACTTCTGAATTCAAACTATTGGGCTAGCAAGAAGGACATAGTACATACATACATACAGGACATAGTAGCTCCTTAGTATGGCACACCTACTGACAAGTCTCTATATCACACTATAGAAGACAATATTTGGAAACAAAGCACTGATCTAGAAAATCCTCTTGATATTTATTAATGTGAAAGACAAAGTTTCATATCATCCAGATTATTTTCCTATAATATAAATGTGTGAATACCAGTTGTAAAGGAATTAAGACAGATTTCTTTCCTCCACAGATTTTATTATACTATGACTATACCTAGTGGCTGAAAAGTCCTTGCCCTGACGATTAAAAAAAAAAAAAAATTGGGCCCTCCCTGGTGGCGCAGCAGCTTAAAGCACAGCACTGGGAAGCTAAAGCCACTTCTGCATGAGTTCGATTCCCGCCTGCCCCGGAGGTGACCACATGGCCTGGCAGACCTCTCCTGACCCGCCTGCTGCTCCCCTCAGCAGTGTACTTCGTGGATCTGCCTGTTCTGCTCTCCACTCAGTCTCTGGTGAAGCCTCTCACTGCCCCTGAGCCTCTGGCCTGTACCCCAGTTCTGCATGCACAAATAAATAAATCTTTTAAAAAAAAATTATATCCCAGCAATTAGAAATCTACTTTATTTAAAAAATCTTGTTTCTAGAAGGCATTCAACATAGAATAACTATACTTCCTATAGTACTTTACACAAGAAGTAGAGATATCTTACCTAAACTGCACAATATATTTTATAATATACTTCAAAACTCTAAGTGGAATTTATATGGATTTTGGAGCTACTGTAAACTTTCAACAAAATCATGTCTTTTGCTACTTCAGGTTAAATTTAAGTTTACTGAAAACCTGCTCTATGCACGCCACCATGTTAGACCTAAAAAGGACAGTAGTCATTAAGATATCACTCTAAAACACGGACTTTATAGATGCAAAGGGAAGTGAAAGACAGGAAAGTGTTGGAGAACACCGACTGGCTCACAGAAACCTGGACCTTCTGGAAGGTTAAACTGGAGGGGTGGTGACAAAGCTCCATAAAGTGGATGCCTATTTCCAGACACAGGCAGCAAGGGCGACTCCCGACAGTTCTCAGGGAGCATTGGAGGAAGGTCCAGGAATGAAGAAATCCCTAAGCTTACAACTACCCACCTAAATACCGGGCCACTGCTCAGGACTGGAGAAGAGCGCAGGGAGATTACAGAGGCACATGCTCCTTATTGCTATCATGGAATTAAGGGTTATTGTGTCGCTGTAATTTATCAAGCCTGGGGAGGGCGTTGGAACAAAAGGAACCCCGCTTTCGTCCAGGGAATCAGGTCTTAGGTCGAGAAAGACAGCCCCAGCTGCTGCATTCTAGGTACTATAGCAACCGATACCACACAACCTGAATGTGTTTCCGAATAAACGATCAGCCTCTCGAGAGATCCCAGTCGTTAAAACTGAGCACCAAGACAGAGTCGGTAATCCGCCCGGGGCTCAACTGGACCCACCACACCCCCACCTCACGCCACAATCCTGAAGCAACCCACAGCGCTGCTCCCTGCCTTCTGACTGCCTGCGGCACCCTGCCGGCGGCCGCGAGCCAGGCCTCTTGACAGCTACCCACGCGCCGGGGCGGTGCTCCTTGCGCACAGCTTATAAGGCGCTCTACACCGGCCCCACCCCTCACGCGCCACGATTGGCTCCAGATGGGGCGGTGTGGACCCAAAGGTGTCGGGAAGGCGGGACTGCGAACGCGAGGCTCGTGGCCTCTCCGCAGCTGCTGCTGCTGGGGCAGGAGTGGCGGCCAAGCGTGGGTGGTTGGGCGTGCGGGGCCAACGGGCACGCGCGCGCTCGGCGGCCGAAGTCCCTCGGGAAGTCACGGAGCGCCAGACGCCAACCCGCACGCGCCGCCCGGCGGCCGACGGCGCACGCGAGGGCGGGGGTGGTGCGTGCGTGTGTGCGCGCGGGTATGTGTGTAGCGCGGGTGAGGAACGCGAGCCGTCGCTCCCCGGGTGCGAGTTCCCTGCAGTCTTCCACATCTCCCCCGCATCCCCGCTCCTAGCCTAAGACCTCCCTTGCCCCAGCAGTTGCTTACCCAGCGAAAGCCGGAGGAAGCAGGTGTGGGGGGTGACAGAGGTGTCGCCAAACAAAAGGGGCGCAGGGGTCAGCCTGCCATGGCCACCCGGAGCCTGGGGGGCCTGAGCGGGAGCCGCGGCGGCGGCAAGAAGAACCTGAGCGCCCGAAACGCTGCAGTGGAGAGGAAGAACCTGATCACCGTGTGCAGGTACGGCGCGGCCCGCCGCCTGCCGCGAGGGAAGGGGGCCGCGGGCGGCGCGGGCTGAGTGTTTTGGTGAAGAACGCAAACCCCGGGGGTCTCGGCGGCCGGGGACTATAGTCCTGGCGCTGCGACACCGGCACTCCGGGCGTGTCCCTGGGTTCAGGCGCACTGAGAGAGTCTGGGTCTGGGCACCGCCGAGGCCCGGACTTTTCGTCAGTTCCAGTGCTGGTGGCAGCTGAGGGTAGGGCTTGGGGCGGGGTTGGGGGTGGATTTGTTTTGAATGTGCAATCTTGTGTCAGAGTAAAAGAGGAGGGCAAGAGGAAGAGCTCTTTCATTTAGTGCACATTCAGCTGTCAGCTAGCTTTTGGTAAATTCGTTGTTACTGTGGTTATATACTGTGTTGCCTCAGAATCGGTTCATGTTGGTTTTGTTTTGGCGTGTTTACGTGTTTACTCCGTGCTTTCATCCACCAACACTGAGTGCCTACTACGGGCAGCCACTGTGTGCCAGTCTGTGCAGGGCTAGTGCTGCTTCTGCAGTTATTGAGTGGGACATGCAGGATCCCTAGTCTTCGTGTCAGTGATTTATTCCGAGGTCAGCCTTTCCTTCAGTGTTTTTTATTTTTTTTTTTACATTGGTATATTTCCTTTTAATCTTTTATTATATATATGTGTGTGTGTATATATATATATTTACATTATTCTTCATTTTATACATTTTCCCATCTCAGTTGTAATCCCCGCGAACTTCCCACCACAACTTCACCCATGTGCTATCTCCATTGTCCCATGTACTCTTCCCAACCCCCCGTTTTGGTCTCCTTCAATGTTTTCTAATTATAAATGTGATATTCCTCGCTATAGAAAATATAGAAACGGGCCTAATTACTACGTATAAACTCAGGATTCAGACTGACTTATTTTAATGCTGACTATTTTTTTTTTTTAGTTTTATTGGTGGCTATTAAAAAATTGAAATAATTGCCATCAATTTCTTAGGAAATTCTCTGAACCATTGAGTCATTCAGCATTACTTTGTCCTATCACTCCTTCAACCTCAGCCATGGATGATAATCCCCTAAGAATCAGAGAATGATGAAATTTTTTCTCCTTTGCGCAAATAACCTCTGTATTTTTTTCGTGTGTATGGATGTGTTTGATATCTTTATAAGGATACTTATACTATACCATATTCAGTAACTTCGAGTGACTTTTTTTTTTTTTAATTTGGACTGTTAATAAATGTTCAGCTCTCTGGTAGGAAGAACTGCCTCCCTGACAGTTAATGGCAATTTGAGTTGTTATCAGTAAAAAATAATATGCAGTCTGTTTATTTTACCACGTATTCTATCTAGAATACAACCTTTTGAGGAAGATAGGGTGTATTATTTTTTTTTTAAATCTAAACAAAATCTTTAGGCAAACAGAACAATAAATAAGCAACACTGATTTTCTTACCTTTATTTTACAAATACTAAATGAACATTCTTAAAAGGGTGATTTAAAACTGGCCTCAATACATTCAGTGCTTCTAAATATGGAATGAATTTCATATATGTTCTATCAGACGTAAGCTTCACTTTGTCTTTTGCTAAGTTGTTTGTTGTTTTTTTTTAATATGGCTATTGAAGGAATATAGTCAGTGGTGGGTACTATTCCTTTTGCTTATCCATTTTTGTCATTTATGGGTTTTGGTCACTTAATGTTCATTGACTGCCTTATGAGTGGTCATTCAGAAAAATAAATTGGTTTGTATGTCAGTTTATTTAATATATAGTTTAAGAACTTTCAATGATATCACACTGACTTGGAGAACAACTATTTGGGCTAGCAGAATTTTTGTTATTTTATTTGCTTAATTCTTATTCTGTGAAATGACTATAAGTGCTGACTATATTTATCTATTACACATAATAAGTAAAATAAATTTCCTTCTGACTTGGATTTCAATTTATGTATTTATTTATTTGTATATTACTGAGATGGTTTTTCAGGTACAGTTAGTTGATGGTGCATATAAATTAGCCATTTGTATGTTTTAAGTAGCCTCACCTCAAATTAAACAAAATTAACAAATCAATTTTTATGAACTTTTGTTGCTTTTTCTCTACCCATCAGAATTACTAACAACCATGCTTCTGAATGAAATAATTTAAAAATATTATATTGAATAAGAGGTGACCTCATGTTTAGGTTAGACATAGTGGAAACATAATTGGTTTCTAAACTTAATTTGTCTTTAGGTAGCCATACAACCTTCACTTTTTCCAATTTCCTTGTTTAGAAATCATTGTGAACTAGAGATCATTGGCATCCTTCAACTATAGTGCTAACTTCAAGCAAAATGTGTTCATGTTTGATTTCAAGTTTCTCTAAATATAATCAGGATAGTGGTAGACATATTTAATGGTATGCAGATAAGGAGTGTGCATTCTTTTCTGTACACAAATATTTTGAAGTGGTGATTCTCTACTGACTGTTCTAGAAACAGTCAGTTTACAAAACCATACTAAAACAACCCTTCCCCCATATCATTCTAGTATATCCATTAACACTCATACAGTAATGCTAACATTTTAAACAATTAGGTATACTCCTAGTATAGTTTTAAAACATTATTATATATCTAAATTCTTTAGGTTTAAAGTCTTTGGAAAAAACAGTAGTATTATGATTTGAACTTTGGAAATGGATGGGTTAGGTAGGAATTGAATTTCAGTTCATTATGATTATGTATGTAATTATTTTCATTAGTTATTTTTTCCCAGTGAACATTATATTTTGTAGATTAAAAACGTGTTAGTATTTTCTTAACAAATAAATACTTTTAAATCTGACTTTTCACAGGTGGTGATAGAGAGAAAGTAGGTCAGTTGAGGCCTCAAAATATTCCACACTCAACTCCAAAATATTCATGCACTGATTTTGGCTCAGTACACCAGCTAGTATTTTCCTTGCATAATCTCTAGCATTTGGAACTTTTAAAATTAAATTGTTAATGTTTTTCTAAACCTGCATTCTTCATTTGTGGGAAATCAAGCTAGTCGTTTTTCTGTCATTTTTAAGCTCTCTGGTTTGCCGAAAAGTTTACATATTTCTTTGATTTTAGTTCCGTTTACAAAAAGAATTAAAATCCAAAGTCTCTTTGTATGGGCTAACATTATTTTATAAGAAATTGTTAAATACACATATTTAAAAATATGTGCATAAACATTTGAAAAATTTGTTAAACTTGTAAATCAATACTTTTAGAGAAACTCCCCAATCGAAGTCATAATTTTCTATCAGCGATAGAAAGGACCAACAAGCGCAACACTTGTTGGTATGTGATGAAATACGTAGGGTGGAAACAAATGATCCAAACAATGAAAATACTTTTAATAAAATGTATCTTTAATTTTCTGTAGATCAAGATATTATTTCATAGCTTAAATGTCTTCAATTGATGGTAAGATAACTTTTTTTCTGTAGGTGTGCTCATATTTTCCTTAAAACTTGTTGAGTCAAGCTTAAAATTCTCCCAACAATTATAGCATTATATTTAAAATTTATTGTGGAGTACAGACTTCTGTATAACTGAAACCTACAATTTAAGTGTTTAAAGCACAGTAAACAATATTTAAAATATTTTGGATGAATTGCTTTTAAAACAAGTATTACACATTTCCCTTCTTCCTTAGTAATTTATCCTTACTAATAACTTTATTCTGAATCTGTTCCTGTCACTCTGCCTTGTACAGTGAATGTTCTTGGAGTCTTTTGAGGTACATAGAACTTTTTGCTATGTGTTCCTAAAAGAGTATGTGTTTGAAATTGTCTGCTTTTGTATTCTGCTACTTTTTCCTACCAAGTTAGCTGTTTCCTACAGCACTCTGTTTTTAGCAGTTCTTTTCTTTATGTTCCACATCCTACCCTGCTCATTACTATTTATTGTGACCGTAGAAAGTCAACATGTTTCTATAAAAGAATAGGCAACCATAGACTTAAGTGACTGAACTTTAACACTCTAAACTTAATATTCACTTAAGTATAATATTCTTTATATTCCTACACTTGAACCTGATAAGTGAAATGTAGATATGTTAAATGTTGCAGAAGGATAGCTAATATAATCTTTTAAATAACTTTAAATTCATTGACTTTTGTCATTCTTTACTTGAGTGTGCCTCATTGGAATGTTTATGCCTAGACTATAATCAAATAATAGTGGTTACTTATTTTTGGTTAAAGCTCTTGTAGTTATGCTATATGTAGAAGAACTGTGGATTGGGATTCTGATATATATTAGTTATATTCCTTTGGAGCATGATCAATACCATTTCTAAAGATAATACTTACGAGACCTATAACAGGTGTCTATAATGAAGTTAGTTTTAGGATGATCATCTTTTCAGCTACCAGTCCTGAATGGACTTCTCAGCATTCACAGAAGTTCATTATTGCTTCCCCTAGCTAAACTGACTTCATATTTAACTGACAACAAAGAATAGTTCTCCCTTCCACATTTACTGGAGGGTACTGTCTTAACTGCACTGATGACTGTTCAGTCAGAAACTCTGTTGAGAGACAAAGTTTTCAAGGACACTTATCCATTCATAAACCGCTAGGTCATTTCATGTAGTCAGGAAGCAATCGAGTATGTAGACTACATTGTTTCGCATTCTCTTATCCCTAGTTGATTTTTACCCATAGGTGCTTTAAAGGATTCCATTAGCCCACACTGAGTGTCTATAGAAACAATCACAGAGGGTTTTCTTGAAGTAGCTGTTAAGAACATTTTTATGTTAAAAAATGTCTTTTTCATGAAGACCTTTATGAGAAATATGAGTTTTATTTTAGTGAATTGTATTTCTAGTCAGTGGATTTATTACCATACACAGGAGATGAATGTGATGAACAGACAACTTCTTTCCCCTGTAGATCTTAGGAATCTTAGTGTTTTAAGTCATTGGCCAACCTCTAAATGATGCATGTAGGACATCATTGCAATTTATTTAATGTTACTCATAGACAACTTTACTCACACATTTGTCATATAATTTTTTTTGGTATAACATGCATACAGAAAACTTCAAAGAGCATAAGTTTACCATCAATGAATTTCCTGCAAAGAGGAAAAACATTGTAACTGGTACTCAGGTTAAGTATAAGGATGTTACCCAAAGAAAACCAAATGAAGTCAAACTATACTCTTGCATTCATTGCCACATTATTTACAACAGCGAAGATAGGGCATGAAAATAAGCCATTTGCTATTTTCTGTTCTGTTGGGTCCTAGGATCTGTGGCAAAGAGAGGCAGGAATAAATGTGTGTAAACCATGTTATTGTCCACTCAGTAGTATTAAATCTAGTGAG
>NW_004567106.1:35316976-35322846 GCF_000260355.1 Condylura cristata | reverse complement strand
AAAAAAAAAAAAGATGTGGAAAGAAAATGTGGTATATATACACACACAAAAAAATCATTCTGCTGTAAAAAGGAAGGAGGTCCTGACATTTGTGACAAAACATGGATCAGCCCTGAGAGCATTATGCTGAATAAAATAAATTAAAAAAAACCCTAAATGTGTGATATTATATGCATATGGAACCTTAAAACAACAAAAAAACATAGCAGAAAAAATGTACCTGATAGATTCAGAGAATAAATTGGTAGTTGTTACAGTTTACAGGTGGGTTTTGAGGGGATGGGAATGGACAGAATGGATAAAGGTGGTCAGATAGTCTAATTTTTTAAAAAAGATTTATTTATTTATGCATACAGAACTTGGGTACAGACCAGAGGTGCAGGGGTGGTGAGAGGATTCACCAGAGGCAGAGTGGGGAGCAGAACAGGCTGATGGACAAAGTAGACCGCTGAGGGGAGCAGCAGGTGGGTCAGGAGAGATCTGCCATGCCATGTGGGTCACCTCCAGGGCAGGCGGGAACTCATGCTGAAATGGCTTTAGCTTGTCAGTGCTGTGCTTTAACCCACTGCGTCACCAGGGAGGGCCCAGATAGTCTAATGTAAATAACTCCTGGGGAAATTGAAAAAGTATAAAAGACCATTACTCAAATCACAGATACCTCATCCTTGCCTTCTTTTACTTCTTATGTCTGATAAGGGTTACTGCTTTCTTGGTTGCCAACACCATATTTTAGTTTTGCATCTTTTTGGATGTGAAATGAGTGGAATAATTGATAACTATGGCAAGGGAAATAAAAGCAAAAATAAACAACTGACATTACCACAAATTAAAATATTTTTAAGTAAATTAAAAAGATATCCCTGGGTCCTCCCTGGTGGCATAATTGGTTAAAGTGCAACACTATAAAGCTAACACAACCACTGCTGCATGAGTTCGATCCCTAGCCAGAGAGGTGACCCACATGGTGTGGCAGATCTCTCCTGACCCACCGCTGCTCCCCTCAGCAGTGTATTCAGTACATCTGCTTCTTCTGTTCCCCACTCTGTCTCATGTGAATCTTCTCATGTCCTCACCACTGGCCTGTGCCCCAGGTCTGTATGCATAAATAAATAAATCTTTAAAAAAAAAGAAAAGACATCCCTTTGAATGGGAGAAAATATTTACATATTACGCAACTGATAAGAGCATATATCCAACATATATATATATATATACACACACACACACACATATAAAACAATTTAATAAGAAGAAAAAGACAACCTAATTAATAAATGTACAGCAGGTCTGTATGCATAAATAAATAAATCTTTAAAAAAAAAGAAAAGACATCCCTTTGAATGGGAGAAAATATTTACATATTACACAACTGATAAGAGCATATATCCAACATATATATATATATATACACACACACACACATATAAAACAATTTAATAAGAAGAAAAAGACAACCTAATTAATAAATGTACAGCAGATATAAACAGATAATTCATTAAAGAGCATATCCAGAGAGCCACTAGATTAATGAAAAAATGTTCATCATTGCTTTTAATAAGGGAGATGCAGATTAAAAGCATAAATCTGTGAGAAAGATACATATTAAAGACAACAACAAAATGTGCTAGAGAGGATAGGAAGAAAGATTATACTGTTTTTGAGTACAACCATTTTAGAAAATGATCTCAATTTACTTTAACTAAAATGGAAATACCTATATGACCCAGCAATCCTTCTCCTGGACATCTGTCCAAAGAACATGATATTATCAACTTAAAAACTCATATCCTGTACAACTCTAGAGTATTTATTACAGTACTCTATATAATAGGTAGGACACAGGAACAATATAAATGCCCATAAACAAAATATTGGATCAGGAAAGCCTGATGGTCCACACTGTGGAATACTTTTCAACCATAAGGAAAGACAAAATGTTGCTATCTATAGCAAAATGAAAGGAGTTTGAGGGAATTTTGTGTAATAAAGCAAGTCAGAATAATAAAAAATATATATTCAACAATTAAATAGTGATTTCACAAAATAAAATCTTTATCTTTAACAAATGAAATGTGCTTTCCAAGGTTTGGAATTTATTAAGACTATTGAGGTTCATGGGATAACAGGGATTTACTAAATTAATGGATAGTGTAACATGTACCTTTTCCTATTTAACCTCCTTAACATTGTATCTAAGATTCTTCATTTTTATTGAATTTGTAACTGTAGTGTGTTCATTTTCATTGCTGCATCTTATTCTGTTGCATGATTATACCATATTACATCTACTCTACCTGATGGATATTTGAGTTTCTACTTTCTAAATATTACTAGCTGAACATGTATGCACATATATTTTGGTAAATATTTGTCTATACTTCTTTCAGGTATATATCTAAGAGTGGAATTGCTGGGTCATATGGCATCCATTTGTTCAGCTTCAAAAAATACAACAGTTTCCCAAAGGATTTGTACCAGTTTATATAGTAGTGTGCGATATATAAGTTCTAGTTGCTCTGTATCCCCACTAACACTTGAAAATTTTCTGCCTAACTTTAGATATTCTGGTGTGTTTGTTGGATGTCATATGTTGGTTTTAGTTTGTATTTTCTGAGGAAGCTAAGGCCATTTGGAGGTGCTCTCTTATGAAGTACTAATTCAAGTCATTTGTGAACTGTCTATGACTTTTTATTCATTTTGTATGTAGTTGCACCTTTTGTATGCAGGTCTTTCATTGGATATATGTAAAGCAAATATCCTCTCCTATTTGGTGACTTGATTTTTCATTTTCTGTATAATGTGTTTTAATGAATAGGAGTTCTTAAATAGTCATAAATTTCCTTTATGATTAGTACTTATTATGACATGCTTAAGAAATCAGGCTATTCTACAGTAATGATAATATTAATCTGTTTTCTTCTAAATAACTTTATTGCCATATTCTTTTTAAAAATTTTTTAAACGATTTATTTATTTATGCATATAGAACTGGGGTACAGGCCAGAGGTGCAGGGGCCATGAGAGGATTTACCACACACAAAGCTGGGAGCAGAACAAGCAGATCGATGAAGTATACTGCTGAAGGGAGCAGTGGGCGGGTCAGGAGAGGTTTGCTGTGCCATGTGGATCACATCCGGGGCTGACGGGAATCAAACTCATGCTGAAGTGGCTTTAGCTTCTTAGTGTTGTGCTTGAAGTCAGTGCGTCACCAGGGAGGGCCCCCCATATTCTTTTATTTTTTTATCTATAATTTACTGTAGTTTATTTTAATTTATTCTGGGAAGTACAAGGTCAAGATTAAATATTTCCTACAAGAAGATCAGTTACCTAGATCCATTTATTAAAAAGACTGGGCTTTCCCCACAATAGTTATATTTATCATAGTCAAAACCCCATAGTATCACTGGTGTGTTATTTCTGGACACTTCTATTCCATTATTCTGCTTATCTATCCTTGAGCTAATAGCATACTATTTTAGTAATTATGACTTTATATTATATCTTGATATTTGGTAATGTAAGTTCTTTAACTTTATTGTTCAAGATTATCTTGGCTACTCTTAGCATTTGCAAACTAAATTTCAGAACCAGATTATCAATTTTCATTAAAAAGATCCTCAGAATTTTATTAAGACTATTGAATCTATAAATCAATTTTGGGAAAACTGTCATCTTTACAATATTAAGAAATACAATATATTTCTTTATGCATTTAAATTGTCTAAAATTATTCTCAATTGTGTTTTATGGTTTTGAATACATATACATGTAAGGTTTTTCTTATTTCCCTTTTACTTATAGATTATTGAAAAATTTTTTCATAAGTAGAAACTAAAAAAGTATCATATACTTTTTCTGTCTTTCAACACAAACATGATTTCTCTCCATTTTATCTTGATATGTTTTGAATTACATAGATTGACTTTTGAATGTGTAACCACCATGGAACAAAAATACTTGGTCATATTGTATTATCTGTTTACATATATTTTACTTTAATGAGTTAGTATTTTCTTGAGAATTTTTATATGTCCATTTATGGAAGAGATTGATCTCTGTAACTGTCCTTTTACATAGTGTGTCCTCTTCTAGTTTTATCATCAAGAATACCTGACTGTTTAAAACAAGTTGGAATATGTATTTTTATCCTGTTCTAGAGCATAGCTTATATTATTGTAATATTGTTTCTTAAAGTTTTGGAAGAATTCACCAGGGAAGAAATCTGAACCACAAATTGCTTTGTGGGATGTTATCTATTCAATTTACTTAATTGATGTTGAATGATTCAGATTCCTGTTTCTTGTATCAGTTTCAGTAAATTCTTTGAAGAATAGGCCCATTTCATTTAAATTATCAAATTTATTCATAAAGTTTTTAAATATCTTATAATATTTTCTTTTTGTTCTGAAAGCTATAGTCATTATCAATTTTTTCTCTTGATATCATGAAACATATCTATTTTTCCCAATTTTTTTTCCTGCTAGGAATTTGTAAATTTTATTAACTTTCAAAGATTAATAAGAACTATCTTTTTGCTTTGTTAATTTTCTGTGCCATGCATTTGTTTCTTAATTCATTTTTTAAAAACATTTATTCATTTATGCATACAGAACTAGGATTCAGGCCAGAGGTGCAGGGCTGATGAGAGGTTTCACAAGAGAGAGTTGGGAGCAGAACAGGCAGATTGACGAGGTACACAGCTGAGGGAAGCAGCAGGCAAGACAGGGTCTGCTGTACCATGTGGATCACTTCTGAGCCCAGATTCAACTTGCAAAGAGGCGCCATGGCTAGCTTCCCAGTGCTGTGCCTTTACCAGTAGCGCCACCAGGGAGGGACTGTTTCTTAATTCATTGACTTCTCTTGTCTTTATTTTTCTGCCTTCTAGTTTCTTTCTGCTAAATTCCTGTAGTTTTTGTAATTTCTTCAGATGAGAGTTTAGATCATTATTTACAGTATCCTTTTCTAATATGTACATTTTAAGACTGCAAATTTCCTTGTTTGCTTTGGTGTAATTCACAGGATTTTTTAAACTGTCCTCATTATTAATTAATTTGAAATATTTTCTGATTTCTGTTGGGATTTCTTTGACTCATGAATTATGAGTCAAATTATTCAGACAGTTCAGGGTTGTCTAGTTATATGTAGGTATTGACTTATAACCTAATTGCACTGGGCAGAGAATATAGTTGGAAAGATTTTAAACTTTGAAATTTTGCTAATGCTTTCTTTATGGCAAAGCATATGGTTATTTCTGTAAATATCATTTTAGAATTGTGATCTCTTCCTAATGATTAGGTCCCTTAGTATCATCTAGTATCTCTAAAATTGTGACTGCCTTAAAGCTTATTTTGTCAGCTATCAATATAGTTTTCTTTTAGTTAAATATATATTTTTTTCCATCCTTAACTTTTAATATTTTAGGACCCTTAAATTTAAAGTGTCTTGCAGACAGGATTGAATTGAATTTTTGTATTTTATCTAGATACTCTTTAAGCTATTTATTCCATTTACATTTAATGATACTATATTTGGGTTTACACCACTATCTTAATATTTTTATGTTCACATAAAATGTTTCACATAGAACATGTAAGAAAGGAAATAAACCTTTCAGTCAACAGATGAATGGATACTGTTCTCATTATCATTTTAATTACATATCTGGGATGGATTCTATCATATCGCTTTTAAAAAAAAATATTTATTTATTTTTGCGTAGAACTGGGGTGTAACATGTCTTTTGCAGCAACTTGGATGGAGCTGGAAAAGATCATGCTTAGTGAGATAAGTCAGAAAGAGAAAGAAAAATACTGGATGGTTTCACTCATAGCAGGAGTATAATGGACCAGGCGAGAAAATAACAAAAATAA
>NW_004567106.1:35273927-35316831 GCF_000260355.1 Condylura cristata | reverse complement strand
AAAAAAAATGTGCAAAATGATGTAAAAATAAACTTTTGTAATAATTAAAAAAAAAAAAGAACTGGGGTGTAAGTTTGTGTGAGTGGGTAGTGGGGAGGATATGTGAGGAGATTACCAGAGACAGAGTAGGGAGCAGTACAGGTCCATCTACTGAAATGCACTGGTAAGGGGAGCAGCGGGCCAGACTGGAGAGGTCTGTTGCTCCTTATGTGGGTAATTTAGCTCCTTGGCTGGGATCTGACTCAGCTAAGTCGTGATAACAGCCCTGAGACTTAACCTTTAGGCCACAAAGGAGGTCATAGCTTATATCTTGATAACTATCCTTTGCTGATGATTGATGATGGGTATTATATTAATGATAGAGGGTAGTTGTCCCATCTCTTTAATAAAGTCTATTAGCAATAATGTAAGGTATAGAAATAATAGAAAGCACTTTTATCTCAGAACTTTGGTGATTAAATTCTATTAAAGTTACTATCCTTGGGCTCTCCCTGGTGGCGCAAAAGGTTAAATCACAGCACTATGAAGCTATTGCCACCATTGCAGTATGAGTTTGATCTCCAGCCAGGGAGGTGATCTACATGGCATGGCAGACCTCTCCTTACCTGCCTGCTGCTCTCCTCAGCAGTGTATTTCAGTTGATCTGCCTTTTTTGTTCTCTACTGTCCCTGGTGAATCCTCTCATTCCCAGCACCTCTGTCCTACAACCCAGTTCTGTATGTATAAATAAATAAATCTTTAAACAAAAAGTTACTATCTAACTTTTAGTCTTGAAATGTGATTATTCTAATTGATTTTTGTATTTTAATTATCTTCAGATGTAATTCCACATAAAGGGAAATACAAATGTAGATAACCTATTTCATGTGAAATTCATTTTTTTCTGAAGCTTATTTGGTAAGTAGTTAAGATTATATAAAGGCTTGTTATTAAGGGATGGGAATTCACTTCTTACTAGAATGTCCTGAGTATATGTGTATATTATTAATTCAGGATAAATATTAAAAATAAGCTTTTTAAAAATTCTTTCAAACTAAGAGTATCAAAATTTAATGAAGTAATCATTTTATTTTTGATTTGTCACATTTTTTGATTTTTAGCTTTGTTGTAGTCAAAGTATGTTATCGGTTTATAAACTATGGAAAAATTAATTTGGTATGGGCATAATGAAAAATTTTAAGATTGTAACTACCTCCTTTTCCTTGATATCTGTCAAAGGGGAAAAGCAATTGATGCTTTGTTAGGTTTGAAGGTTTTAGTCC
The DNA here is from genome assembly GCF_000260355.1 of Condylura cristata. Lineage (NCBI taxonomy): Eukaryota > Metazoa > Chordata > Mammalia > Eulipotyphla > Talpidae > Condylura > Condylura cristata. The sequence continues at coordinate 35,315,569 of NW_004567106.1, read as the reverse complement.
AATCATTCTTGTTAAGCTCACAAAATTTCTTTTGGTCACTAAATGTGGGAAAGAAAGTCTTTTAAGACACATTTTAAATTTTATAATTTCTACATTTAATTATAAGAGCCTTTTATGTAAATTTCTATTCTTATGTAAAAGCTGTTACACAGACTTGAGTTGGTATTTTTAGACATTCATCAAATTGTCATTTCATTATTTTAAGATCAGTCCTCTTCAGGAAATAGATGACTAATATTAATGTCATCATTATCAGGAATAACTCAGCATCTGTGTGATATTTTTTAGATGTACTGAAATGCTTTACAAGTTTGGTTTTTATAGCATGCTCTAGCTAGTTACTGTCTTATGGAGGAAAAATTTCTCATTATTCTGGTATAATGGAGCTAGCTACATGATTCTAGAGAAGTAAGTGTTGAGTGGGAAGACTTGGCTAACTGGAGTAAAACATGGAACCTTGAACTAATCTGCATTGTGAAATTTGGGTTTTGTGTTGGCAAGAAGAGAATAGAATATAAGTAATGAAGCATTACTTATGCTTCATTAAGAATTACTTATACTTATGATTACTGAGAACCATTTTTTTCTTCCTTGTTAGCCCGGATGTAGTAGTAATTATTTAAACTATTTTCTCACCTTTGATTTATCTTCATGCTTAGATTCAGAAATCATGTCTAACAGTATGTTTGGGATGTTTGCAGCTTTTAGTCCAAGGTTGAGTTAAAAGTAATTCAAGGCGCTCCCTGATAGCACAGGGGTTTAAAGCACAACACTAAAAAGCTAAAGCCACTTCTGCATGAGTTCAATCCCTGCCCTGGAGGTGACCACATGGCACTGCAAACCTCTCCTGACCCACTTGCTGCTCTCCTCAACAGTGTACTTCATTAGTAGGCCTGTTCTGCTCCCCACTCTGTCTCTGGTGAATCCTCTCACCACTCCTGCACCTCTGGCCTGTACCTCACTTCTATATGCATAAATAAATAAATCTTAAAAAAAATATAATTCAGTACTGAGTGTCACCTTCACAAGTTTTTGTCATGCAGATAGTATCTTCTGAAGGAATATAACCCACTGGTAGCATGATGAAAAGATTCCCTTTGTTGGCTGCTGACTGATAATGTATATGGCTCTTGATGTTACTAAGACGTGTTACTATCCATGGCTTTTTCATCCCATTGCATTTGACAAAGTAGTTGAGGACAATAATGACTAAAATCTTATCAGGCTATTACAGGTGGAACTTGGGTTCTAATGTAGCTCTTTTGATGAAATAAGCACTTTGATATTTTTATCTTTAGATATAATTTTCAGTTCATTTCACCAGTATATATTACTCTCTTGAAATAATGCCATAATTTATTTTATAGCAATAACTTACTCCTACCTTGAATGTGACTGCAGAATCAATTTTTCTATTCCCTGCTATGTAGTAAGGGTTAGAGAGAAACACTCAAATATTCAGAAGTTTCCTTCTATTTAGATCAAAGTTGGAGGTGGAGACTGTGCACTTCCCTTTCATTCACTTACTGAATAAGAAAATTATAGCTTTTATTATTATTAGATGTTTGCTGAAGATTGGCAACATTTTTCTTCTGTGGTCAACAAAATGGACACAAAACTGAGTTTTTCAAGTCTTTTTTTAGTCTGGTTTTTCCTTACCTTCTTTATATATTTCTATTCCATTTACCCATACATTATATCCCATATTTATCTAATGTTTTGACTGTCCTTTAAATAACTTCTTCAGTGTTACTTCCTTTCTTTTGAATAATGTCTTCGAACTTTGAATTCCAATGCAGTCATAGATAGTATATGTAGTTGAACATTAATTTCTCATGTACTTTTTCTAAGCTTAGTTTATTTGTCTGACCAGAAAAGCCAGAAAATTACTTGAATAATTATTTCCTCACTTCTCTCAAGGACATATAACTACTACCACTCTTTTTGTATAGAGTAAAAGTTAATTTTCATTATAATCAAAATATGTCTTAGGATAATGGTTTTCAAAGTGTACTCTTAAACGCAGACTCTTTAAAAAATCTGAAATATCAGAATAATTTTTAAAATAATTTAAGACATATTTTGCCATTTTTGTTCCCTTCTAATGTGGACAGTGCAATTTTCTAGAGTCTATGTGGTTTATAATAATAAAATAGATTGAATGCAGAAGCAGATGTGAGAATCTGGGTTATTCTATGAAACACAACATTGAAGATATTTCCAGTGGTGTAAAATAATGCTATGCCTACCCATTTTTTGTTGCTTAGGAAAATCTGTTTTTAGTAAAATATTATTTATGTGCACATATAGCAGATTAATTTTGCTTATAATTAATAAGACAGCCCCACATTGCACATTTCCAGTATGTAGAACATAGTATTCAAGATATAATATATAGTCATTTCAGTACTAGAGTTTAAGTAAATAACCAATCCTACAACAGCATGGTTCCAATTATATTGCCATATATTAACTGTGAGTTAACTGTATGAAACAAAATTTTTCTGGTACCTCCTTAGTTCACAAATTACTGTGTAACAAATGTACATCATAATTAGTGATTAGTCACATCTCTTTTTTCAGTCTGTCGAGGATCGGTCAATATGCATCAATTATGCATATTGCACATATTATGCACATGCACAGAAAACAAAGCCTATAGTTGTACTGCCAACTTGGCTCCTGGTAATAAACATATATGTTTTGCTATGATGGATAATAGATAGATTGAATTGTCCAAAAAAGATGAAAAGTATGTCAAAGAAACAGAAAGTAATAGCAATGGAAGTAAAAATTATATGGAAAGTAAAAGGAACAACAAAAGAAATAGCTGATCATAGGATATGCAGTTAGAGGAACTTAGTAAAAACAAGTATTGACATAAAGGAGCAAGGTGTTTGTAACAAAGAGGATGAAAATGTCCCAGAAGTGATGCTGTCAACCACTTCACAGGATACAATGTTGGAAACTGATCCAAATATAGCACTATGACAGTGTACCAAAGCATAGGGAATATGCTCAATCTTAAATTAAGTTACATAATGAGAAGGCAAGCTCCGATGAGAGCACTTTTGATAAGAGTTTTCCAAAGAAGGTACTTTGTCAATTTTCAGTGTGTACTAGAGAGTGCTCCCCCCATTTCCATTTACCTATACCTCATAACTGTATGAGTTTCTAATGTTTTGACAGAAATTTGAAAGTCACAGAATAATTGTAATTCTTTCCATTAGTAAGGTCACATTGCATATTTTTAACTTGTAATAATTTTTATTCTGGCTATTCTGCAAAATGAGGACTGCTTGTATTTAAATTTTTTGTTTAATTTCTATTATGATAAATACTGATAGACAATTCATAAAAAAATCTTTCTATATTTCCCGTTATACTCACTGCCTTTGCTTTCTCTCTTCTTTCAGTAGCATAACCAACAATCCTAAAACCTAAGAAAACAGTTTGTATTCCTTTATCTTCTTCAGTTTAAATTTCTAATTATTTAGCAACTATCATTCATTTCTTTTATAGCTCATAAAAACTTTGTATATGTACATTCTAAATACTCACATCTTACTTTTTTTTTCTCACATCTTATTTTATGCTCCAAAACTCTTAAAAGCATTTGGGTCTGACACTTGTTTCTTGCAGTTAGAATTATGACTTTTAATATTTTGTAGTTAATAACATAGGTCTTTTTTATTCTGATTTTAGTGGTTATGAAGATCGTGAACTATTCCTAAATCTTCACTTGGTCAGTAGATAATGGTAAATATGTAAGTGGAAATCCTGATATTCTGTAAAATTTTCTGTTTGCAGAGAATAAATTACATATTCTGAATAAATTGAATTTTCAGAATATGTAATCTTTTTTTTTTTACAGTGTTTCTGTAATACTCAAATTGCCCACCTCTCATTTTTCTTACTTGGGTGAATGAATCAACTCCGTTTAAAAGCTATTGTAATATCCCTTTTTTCATAGGTTTTCTGTGAAGACCCTGATTGATCGGTCTTGCTTTGAGACAATTGATGATTCTTCTCCTGAGTTTAACAATTTTGCTGCTATTTTGGAACAGATCCTAAGTCACCGGCTAAAAGGTAACAACAGTAATATATTTTTTTATTATCTTGATAGTTGTTTTTAATATATTCGGTATTTTAGAAACTATATAGTCAGGTTCAATTTAGATATCATCTAAAGAGACAAAACTGATTTTAGAATATTTTATATTTTGGACTGTGTTTCTGACAAGATTTTCTATACTCTGATTGGATCTATTTCCAGGGTGCATTAAAAATATTTTCAAGTGTATTAGTTTTCCATACAAGGAACAGGGCCACTTCCATTAAGTGATGGAAACTAAAAGCTTAAATTAAAAGATATCTAACCTTACTATGTAGTACTTTAATCAATTTATAAAGAAATAGCAACACATTATTTGTTACTTAATCTCTCCTTCATTAAGCTATAATCTCTGACAACTTTTTAACAGAAAATATGTTAAAAGATATTCTCAACTTCAGTTTTCTTAAATGAGTAGTTATATTTATATCAAAAGCATGAATACTTTAAAATGTTTTTAAGGGGATGATGTAAACCAAGATCTCCCAGATATAAAATATTTTTTTATAAAATATTTTTAAATAAAAATATTATCTGTTCAATATGGCTGATAGCATCAAGAAATGTTATATAGTTAACTCTTAGTAATAATAAATATTAATCATACCACATATTACATTATCTAGTCTTCCCAAAGAAAGCCAGATTATCAAATAATTTCACTTAAATTTTCATTATCGTTATAACCTTAATAGTACAGTTTCAAATCAGTAGTAATCTGCTTGGGTAATATGATTTGTTAAGAATCTAAGATTTTATCAGAAAGTTTATTCTGTTTTGTACTTTTTGATATTGAATATATCAAAAGTCTATATAAATGTCTTAGTTGAACATTCTTATGGGTCTATAAAAAAGGTTGGATTCTATTACATCGTGAAACTAAATTTCAATTGATTTAATCCTTTGCACTTTAAAATGAATACATAGTTATGTTTGCCTTACTGTTAAAACTTGGTTATTTTACATTTTAAAAGGGTAATTTTTTCCTTATTTTTGTTTTTCTAAATTTTCTGCCTTGCTACCTCTTAAAAGAAAATAAGCTTTTATAAAAGCAAAGGATATACAAGTATTTGGGATATTTTCAGGGCTACTGGTTGTATGTTAATTGTATTTTAAAATTTCATATGTAAATTGATAAATAGCACATAACTAGAAAAATACATGTGATATACTAATACTAGATGTCCTTTATTTTCATGAGTCTTTTTTAAATCATGACCTCAGTTCTCTTGATTGGGGTTACCACTTAGCATATTACAACTATTAACAGAGAACTTGAAATATTCATTCTGAGTGACTAGACAGACTTGCTGCTATGTAAGTGGTTACCTCCTGCATGACTGGAGTCATACTCCAGCAAAATATGCGTCATAGGCATTAGAATTTCTTCTTAATCACCTCTATAGGTGTTTTTCCTGAGGAGTCAGTGAATTACCACATGAAAAAAAAAAAAGAATGTTTAGCTGAGTTATGGATAAAAATTTCACTGGCATAATAAGAAAGATGATGTAATGAGATTTGTGTTATTTTTAAACTAGGTAATACTAATAATTCAAAGAATGTTTTAAAAATTGTATAGTCGGGTACTATACTGACTGTGATTAGTAATACCTCTGTTTTTTGATAGTCTAATTTATAGCAAATTTCTTTTACTTTTGGAGAACTTAATTTAATATTAAACTGTTGACTTAAAATTTTATTATGTAACAATTTTTCTTATGCTTTTCATTATGTAAGAACAGATTAAAGTGTATGACTTCATAATTTCATAAGATTTACTTTTCTCCAGCTTATTTTTTTTTAAAGATTTATTTATTTGTGCATACAGAACTGGGGCACAGGCCAGAGGCTCAGGGGTGGTGAGAGGCTTCACCAGAGACAGAGTGGGGAGCAGAACAGGCAGATCGAGGAAGTACACTGCTGAGGGGAGCAGCGGGCGGGTCAGGAGAGGTCTGCCACACCATGTGGTCACCTTCGGGGCAGGTGAACTCTTGCAGAAGTGGCTTTTAGATTCTCAGTGCTGTGCTTTAACCCGCTGCGCCACCAGGGAGGGCCTCTCCAGCTCATTTTTAATTATTGAAATAAAATTGTATTTAGTTTAAATAGTAAAGTATTTCAGGAAAAGATAATAGATACACTGTCCTCAGGCATAGTATAGGTTAAACTGACATAGGTGAAGCGGAGAACTGAAAGTTACCTAGTTAGTTCAGTCCAAAAGCCTCATTATCAAAGAAAAAGAGGCTTTTAAAAAATCACATATGTTAATGTTGTTTGCAGTTAATGATTGTCTGTTTTGAATATTAGCTGAGAATTAGGAATTAATCACAGAAAACTCTGTGAACAATCAGAAATTTCAAAGAACTATTAATTCAGTTCAGTAAATTTTGAACTTTTTAAAGTTCTATTGAACTTTCCTTTCTCCACCCTATCCTAACCACCCCTAATAACAACCACCAAAGCTGCTGGATACATAAATGGAATGTCTTATTAAAGCAGGGTGGGGAAATCAGTCATTTTGCCAGCTCAGCAGTGATCACATTCTACCCAGAAACTCCCAGCATCACTTCAGATACCACCATGGACAATAAATCAAAATCACTGCTCTCAGCACTCTTCTGCTGAAGCAGCCCACTCAACAATCTTTCTAACTAGTGGATATATAGTCCTTTAATACTTCTGTTACCTGGATATTTACATAGGCAGTCCATTATATTTGGGGACAGTTCAAATAATTAGAAATTTCTTAGGTAGATGAAGCAACCCAGTCTATTTTTTGGTCACTTTTTTTTCAATTGTCAGCTAATAAACATTAGAGGATTACTATTATATAGCCATTTTGTCTCAGTTACCCTTTTCCCTTTTTGTACATAAAATAACCCTAGTTCTTCATTCTTTGGAAGCAATATAATCTTAGTTAATATTCTGGTTTATAGTTTGCTAGTATTGCTTTTAAAGTCTTATACTCAGCTGAGGAAAGTGCTTCAGATATCCTTAACTTCTGTACTAGTTAGAACTTAAGAATACATTTTGATGTATTCACAATTTTGGTTCACATTGAAGTTGAGGCCAAGTAAAACCCCATGGCTTCTAAAAAATTTAACCATTACTTGTTTTTAGTTGCTTTAGTTTAACATTCATAGGGATTAATACAGTATTATTTTCTTTGCCATTGACCTTAGAGATGAATGATACAACTTACCAAATGAAATTTAAAAGGACTTTTGCTTTCAGGAAGATAAGTTGGTAATACTTTTCCATATTTCTCCCACCAAATGTAACCAGACACCCTGGACATTGTATATAAAGCAGTACAAAGAGACTCCAAAAGATAGAGATGAGGAAAGATGACTCGGTAATTCTGAGCATCTGGAAGGAGAGTGTTAGGTTCCTTAGGTTTTCTGGTTATCTCATCTATCTAAAACTGGATGCTAAGGAAACCAGTGATGTGTGAAAGTTAACAGGCACAGAAATACAAGTCCTGACAAGCACCTGCTCTCTCTAGCTAAATGATCTAGTCTTTAAGATACAGATAAATATAAATGGAAGACTTTCACCTATCTGCCCTACCTTAGCTAGATACCAAAGAAAAGCTGTGATACTACACCCTACCCAGACCAAAAAGTCTCATGAAGCTGTAATGAAGTGTCCCAACACCACTGTCAGAGTGCTTATTAGAGGAAACTAGAGAGCTGGGACTTCTTCCCTCCTAGATGGCTGTGAGGCTTCTCTACCCCCCTACTCCTACACTGTATCAATGAAGAACCTGGATTTCCATCTCTACCCAGCAGTAATGAGGTGCTGTTTCCCTGACACATTAGATTTTGTCAGAAGAGGTCTGTTGAAAAATAATATCCTTCACTATCGTTTAGTAGGAAAAAAGGCTGTCTCCAGAGAATGTCCAGAAGAGCCCAATTAGGAAGTCTACACCTAGCAGTGATGAAGACTTGTGTCAATAGAGACTAAATGGGAAACTTGTACTTTTCACTACATTTGGCAGTGACAAAGTGATGACTTACAAATACCATAGAAAAATCACCTTTTTTGCCCTGCAGTAATATAAAAAGTCAGTTAAAACAAAAGGTTTAAATACTTCAAGTCTAATAATATAATACGAACATGTCTATATTTCATTTGAAGACCAGAATTATCTGATGACAAAAGACAACTGATATATCATGAAGTAATTGTAATAAGAATGCTCCAAGGGGCAGTGACAAACATGATTGCAGCAAATGAAAACATAGGAAACTTCAGAAAACAAAGACACTGTAAGAAGAATCAAAACTAAATAAACACAAAATGAAAAGGCTCAGTTGATAGGCTTGACAGGAAAATGAAGGGCAGAGGAAAGATCAGAGAATTAGAGGACAGCCCAATACAGGTTTTCTAGTTTAAACAACAGTAATGAAATAGTCTAAATATAGAAAACAGACCCCCCCCAAAAAATGCACAGAGCTTCAGAAATCTGTGAACTACAACAAAAGAATCTAATACACTTGTAATTTGAGTTCTTGAAGGAAAGGATAAAAGGAAAGAAATACTCAAAAAAATACTTGCAGAGGCCCTCCCTGGTGGCACTGCCGGTTAAAGCACAGCACTGAGAAGCTAAAAGCCACTTCTGCATGAGTTTGATCCCCGCCTGCCCCGGAGATGACCACATGGCGTGGCAGACCTCTCCTGACCCGCCTGCTGCTCCCCTCAGCAGTGTACTTCGTCGATCTGCCTGTTCTGCTCCCCACTCTGTCTCTGGTGAAGCCTCTCACCACCCCTGAGCCTCTGGTCTGCACTCCAGTTCTGTATGCACAAATAAATAAATCTTTAAAAAAAATACTTGCAGAAGTAATAATTGAAAATTATCCAAAGTTGGCAAGAGAAAAACATGTATTCAAGAAGTCAAGTGAATCCCTAACAGGATAAATGCAAAGAGATGCTTATCAAGACACATATGATTAAACTTTTGAAAAAGAAAGAAAGGTTCATAGTAGCTAGAGAAAAGCAACACGTTGTCTATTAGGGAAAACCAATTTGACTGATAGCAGGTATCATGAGAAGTCATGGAAGTGAGAAGGAAGCAGATTTTTATTAGAAACAATGGAAGTACTTCTTCCTAGAACTAATAAAAAACATCAACATAGAAATCTATATCCAACAGGTAGGAAATTATAGAAGGAACTTTTTGAAAGAATAACTTGATAAACAAAAGTATGGGTAAATACAATAGACTTTCCATATTATTTAGCTTTGTGTGTTTCCTCTGGTTTTGATTTGTCTCTGGGTTACTTGAACTATTTTTAGAACTCTATTATTATTTACCTCTATTGAGTGTATCTTTTGTATGAATGTTTTAGTGGTTGTATCACATTATATATGTGTAGCTTATTACAGTCTACTAGCATCATCATTATATAGTCTGAATTTTAAAGACCTTTGGTTTCTCATATTCCTTTACTATCCCCCATTTATAATGTAATTATTTAAAATACTTTCTCTACATAGACCACTATGGCATGGAGTGGCCAGAGAGCTAGCCCACATGGCACAGCAGGACCTCTTCTATCTCTCCCACTGCTAATGTATTTCAGTACATCTGCCTGTTGTGCTTCCCACTTTACCTCTGGTGAATTTTCTCATCCCTCGCTCTTCTGGCCTACACCCCAGTTCTTATATGCATAAATAAATAAATCTCTTAAAATATTTTTTCTACATACAGTTAGAACCATGTTTTCCTTATATAATTCAGAGCCATATTAGTCTTTGAATTTTTATTTCCATATTCAAACAAAAATTAGAAACTCAGAAGGAGAAGCAAGCTTACTATGTCAGGTTATTGATTTGTTTGACATATAGTCTAGGATGTAGGAAGCAGAAAGAAAACCCAAGAACTTAACTACTGTGTCTTTTCTTGGATTTTTATTCTCCATCAATAGCATTGTTCTTATGTTCATTTTGCATTTAACTTCTAGGGTTTTCACTATATTCAGTGAAAGTTATATCTACTTAATCTTATCTATAGCCAGAATTCTTCTTTAAATTTTTAATGTGAGGAACTATAACAATAGTTTTTTTTTCTAATTTAAATTATCTATCCTTGGGGTAAATCTGAATTGAGCCTCATGCTCTGTTTTAATATACTTTGCCATACTTAGAATTTAGTTTGCTAATATTTTATAATTTTGGATCTGTGTTTATAAGAAAAATTTGTGTAACTTTTTTGCTTTGCACTTGTTTTGGTTTTGTTATCAAGACTATATTAGTCTCATTAAATGAATGGGAAATATTATATCTTTGGAATAATTTTACATAAAGTTGTAATCTTTTATTAGGTAGAATTTGCCCATCAAAATCTGGTTCAAGTGGAATATATATGCACACTCTTTAACTACCAGTTCACTTTTTTTAATGCTGATGTAAATTTGGGTTGCTGATTTCTTTCAGTCTGCATTTTGTTTTATGATTGTTGGTTTTTCCGTAGACTTAATTATTTGACTTCCAGTTAGTTGCAGTCTTTTCTTTCAGTACAAAACACTTAGAGAAATTCTACTGAATTACTGGTTTGCAAAGTTAAATCTAACTAAAGTCCAAAACTTAAGACATATGACCATATTTTTACAGCATTGTTAAAAGCTAAAGTTCTGTTGTTCTTTTTATTTTTTTTTTAAAGATTCATTTATTTGTACATACAGAACTGGGGTACAGGCCAGAGGTTCAGGGACGGTGAGAGGCTTCACCAGAGACACAGTGGGGAGCAGAACAGGCAGATTGACGAAGTACACTGCGGAGGGGAGCAGCGGGTGGGCCAGGAGAGGTCTGCCTCGCCATGTAGATCACCTCTGGGGCAGGTGGGAATCCAACTCATGCAGAAGTGGCTTTAGCTTCTTAGTGCTGTGCTTTAACCCACTGCACCACTAGGGAGGGCCCTCTGTTGTTCTTTTTAAACCTACTTCCTACCTTCATCATTTGCCAGCCATGCCCCTCCTCTGATGGGCATGAAGTATTTCATTCAGGTTACTGTAAAAGAGTGAAACCCAAATATTCCTTCAATAAATGCCTGATATTATTTTTTACATATACTCCAGGTAGTTTTTACATCCTTAATATTGTTTACAACTACTTTTCTCTCTTTTCACGAACCTGATTTTGTCAATTTTATTATTCTTTCAATAACGAATGGCTTTGTCTTATTTTTATTTGTATTTATGTATACTCATAGCATTTTTACTTTTTCACTATATGTTCTTTGAGTGTGTTCTATTAATATGGGACACTCAATACTAATGTTTGGGCTTGTCTCCAACATGCAAATAAGTTTTTCATATTTAATACTTTTATTAATATTCATTTTCAAGGGATTTCTACTTTTCATTACTCTTCTTTGGCTTATGTGTTTTCAGAGATTTATTTTTGAAATATCTGAAAATAGAAACTGTTTTGCAAGTCTAAAATGCCTTTTACTGAGGTAACATTGATTTACAAAATTGTATATAATTCAGAGACATATGGTCACACATCCTCAAATGCATGTCTCACATAATACCTGCCATCAAGCCATCTATAGTACTCTACCATACTGCAGTGTGTCACCTTCCACGCTGCATTTTCCTTTGCCCTGCTTGTAGCCTGATTCCACAATTGTTTTCTAAGCTATCGATTTTGTTTTATCTGAGCCTTCTTTTTTAATCTATAATTGATACCACCCAGCATTTACCATTCTCCTTCTGATTTATATCACGAAGCATTATTCCACCCATAGTGTTGCAATTGGTAGGAGATCATGGCTTTTAAGTTTGACTAGTATTTAGCATTGGATATATATATATCACAATTTTCTAGTCCTCATCTTTGTCACCTAGGTGGAGCATTTAGGTTATTTCTATAGTGTGGTTATTATAAATAGTGCTGAGTGAACATAGGAATGCATATTTATCTTCAAAATAGTGTTTCTTTATTCCTCATGTAAATACCTGGGAGTAAAATTTCTGGGTAGCTCCATTATGAGTATTTTGAGGCACTTTCAAACTCTTTTCCTTAGGGGCTAGAGAAGTCTACATTGACAACAGTGTACCAGGTTTCCTTTATTCCTACTCCCTTAGCAACACTTGTTTCTAGTTTTTTTTGTTATGGGTCATTCTTATAGGTGTGAGGTGGTATCTCATTATGGTTTTGGTTTGTATTTCCCTGATAAATGATGGTGAGCATTTTTTCATGTGCCTGTTGACCATCTTTATGTCTTTTTTTTAAAAAGTTGCCTCTTACAACTGAGATGAAAATGAAGAATGATTTAAATATATTTATATATATATACACACACACATATATAAAATAAAAAATTTAGAAAATGCAACAACCTAAAAAAAAGTTGCCTCTTAGTTCTTCTGTCACTTATTATTTGCTAATTTGTATATGTTCTCTGCTATCTTGAATATCAGTCCCCTGCTGCATAAATATTTTCTCTTATTTATTAAGGTGCTTTTGTTTTAGTGGAGTTTCTTTCACAGTGCAGCTTTTCCTGGACTGTACCACACACATTCCTGCCATAGTGCCCCACTGCACTGGGTGTTTCCTCTGAATTGATCACACTGCTTCTAGATATCAGAATGGGTAACTATCCCATTGATTTCAAAAGGGATATGGCCTTTTTTAAGGCTACCCCTTTCACTATAGTTTAAATTATAATTCACCTCCCCTGAATTCAATTATGCTTTTATTCTCAATTACTACTGACCTCTTTTTCATTAATTATTAACATGTGAATTACTTGGTAAGTTTATTGACTGTCTTTACCTCCTCTGAAATGTAAGCTTTACCATGGCAAAGATCTGTTTTGTTTATGTATCCAAAACCTGTAGAGCAGTGCTTGGCATATGGTAGGCATTCAATGAATATTTGTTAGAAAATAGAATCTCTGATGCAAGAATGATAATCTGGCTTGTGGATTCAGATGCTTAAAATGAGTTAGAATGGCTATGACATTTTAGAAGTTATCCATTCCATTTGAACTGTTATGATACTTAAGCATTGCTCAGGAACACTGGCTTGAACCTCAAAGCTCTTCCTGACTTACATGATAAATAGTTACCTCCCTTGGAGGCCACCTTTTGAAGTGAAATATAAACACTGTTAGAAACAATGGGTAAAGATAAACCTGATCATTTGACTTTTGAATTTTCTTTGTTCATTTTTGAAGGTTTTCCAACTTTTGATTCTTGGTTTGCATACAAAATGAAACTTGAATTGTTTCTGTTGTAGCATATGAACACAACTCATTCAATAAAAACCCATATACTCAGGCCAAAACATGATATGAGAGATAAGAAAGCGACTCTGAAGGTTAGAGCTTGGCTTGTAGACAATGGACAAGGCCTCTCTGAGAAACACCCTTTTAAGTTATGTACTTGAAAATTTAAGGAAAGCTTCAGCAAATTTTGTTATCTCAGAAATCATAATACTCAAATTATTCTTGAAACATCCATGGCATATTTGTTTCAGTGTCTTAAAGTACATAGGAAATAAAATTAATCTCAGTGCAATGTCTTCAATGTCTTAAAGTACATAGGAAACATTAATGTGTTGTAGTAAATTTAAGTTTCTTTAGTAAATATGTAGATTCTAAAAAAATCCTAGTGTCTACAGCATGCATAGTGAGCACATTTAGTATCTAGAAAAATTTAGGCGTCAAATTTCTCTATTTTTCCTGTATTTTTAAAGCTATATTCCTATATTTTCTTTTAAGTGTTATAATCCTCTTGTTTTTAGGATGCCTTTTGAAAAACCTCTTTCTTCATTTTCAGAATTTATCCTGTAGCAGTAGTACAGACTATTTAACTTTTCTGCATTCTTATTAATGGTATACTGTGTCGAGAAAAAAGGAAAAAAAGAAAATAATAGTTTTCTATTTCAGTTCTTCATTGTAACCTCTTTGTGTATATATATTTTTGACTTCTTGAGCTAACAGCTTTTGCTTTCTTTCTTCATCCTCAAAAACTGTGAGAAGTTCAGCTATAAAAATGTAGGGTCTAAATAAAAACTTCCAGAAACCCCATATACAGTTGCAAGTAGAAACTGTACATCTATCATGTATGTTATATATATGTATTCCTATGAGTTTGTATGTATGTGTATGAATATATGCATGTATATTTTCTTTCATATCATCTGTATTTTGCCCTTGCTTTATTATAGGTATTTTGTCATCATCACACTATATTTTTCATTGTTTTTTATGTTCAAGTTTATGTTTTAAACTTGAAATTAAATTTATATAACTTAAAACTCAGTATTTTAACTATTAACTACTGTCTAGTTCTACAATATTGTTATCATCCTAGAAAGACTATCTACCTAGTAAGTGTTTGCTTCCTTTTCTTTCCTCCTCCCATTACCTGGGAAATTCTGATCTACTTTTGATCCTTAGAGATTTATTTCTTTTGGACATTTTGTATTAGTGAAATAATAAGATATGTGCTCTCTTGTGTTTAACATTGCTCACTTACCAGTGTTTTCATGGTTCATCCATGTTATAGCATGTATTAGTAGTTTGTTCTTTATGGCTGAATAATACTCTATTAATATGAATATGTTAAATACCTTATTTTGTTTATCTGCTAATAATTTAATGGACATTTAGATTGTTTTAATGTTTTTCCTTATAAATTAGGCTTCTGTGAACATTTATGTATTTATTTTTGCTTGAACATGTATCTTCTAAGTGTACTTTCATATTATACATAGAGAATCCTAGAGATTCTATCAAAAGACTATTAGAAATAATAATCAAGTACAGTAAAGTTTCAGTCTACAAAATCAATATACATTATGTCTGTGTAGTTGCAAATAATTAACTAACAGAAGAGAGATGAGGAAAATAGTGCCATTCACAGTTGTACCAAAATGTATAAAATACCTAGGAACAAATTTAACAAGGAAGTGTAGGACCTATTCACTGAAAACTGTAAGACACTGTGAAAGAATTAAAGAAGACACAAAGAAATAGAAATACATTGCATGCTTATGTATCAGAAGAATAAATATTGTCACAGTGGCCGTTCTAAACCTAAGGCAAAGCACAGATTGAGTAGTAGAATCTATCATGATGCTAATGGTATTCACATAAATACATTAAAAAATCCTGAAATTTGTATGGGTTCATGAAAGAGTTTGAAGACTCAAAATAATTCTAGGAAAAAAGAATGAAATGGAGGTATAATGTGCTCTGATTTCAGAATATATTAAAAAGTTTTAATAATCAGAATAAAAAAAATAAAAATAGGTGTTCAGGTCACTGAAATAGAATTGAAAGCCTGGGGGGAGGGGATCACATCTAGGTAGACAATTTATGAAAGAAAAATCAATGAATACAATAAAGAAAATATCTTTAATAAATGGTGCTGGGGAAAAGCCAATCAACATGTAAAAGAATGAAACAAGATCACTATTTTATGTCACATGTTAAAATCAATTAAATGAACTAAGTAATTGGACATAGACCTGAAACTTTAAAATACATTGACAAAAACATAGATAAAATGCTCTTCAATGTTTGTCTAAATGATGTTTTTGCAAATGTGTCCCTGCAGTAAGAGAAATGATAATATAAATAAATGGTACCTTATTAAACTAAAAGAACTGTGCAAATCAAAAGAAACTATTATTAAAATGAAAAAGTAGCTGCTGAATTCAAGAAGTTACTGGTAAATCTTATATTAGACAAGAGGTTAATACCCAAGATGTATAAACAATTTGTAAAACTGAACAATAAAAAAATACAACTCTGTTAAAAAAAAAAAAAGGCAGATATAGACAGAAATTTCACTAATGGTACATAGAGGGCCATAGGCAAAAAAAAAAAATATGTCCTACATTACTTATCACTAGGGAAATGCAAATCAAAATATAGTGAAATTCATGTCAGATCAATTAGAAAGGCTGTTCTCAAAAAGTCAAGAAAGAATCAAAATTGACAGCATGTGGAAGAAAAGGAAAACATTTGTTCCTTATTGGTTGAAATGCAAATTAGTGCATCCACTGTGAAAACAGTATAGAGATTCCTTAAAATTAAAAATAGAACTTCCATATGATCCATTAGTCCTACTTTTGGATATTTCTCCAAAGAGTATGAAAATACTAATACAAAAGAACAAGTATACTCCTATGTTCATTGTAGCATATTCACAATGACCAAGATATGAAAACAGACAATTGCCCAGTGACAGAGAAATGGATAAAAATTGGAATATATACCCAAAGAAATAACACTCAGCCATAAAAAAAATTGTGTGACATTTGTGACAGTGTGGATGGACCTTGAGAATATTATGCTAAGTGAAATAAGTTAAAAGGAAAAGACAAATACTGTATGACTTCACTCATTTGTGGAATATGAAAAAAAAAACACAAATCTTTAGATTCTAACAACAGAATGGTGGCTGCCCACATAGGGGAAGGCATGGGAGGGAATGGATAAAAGGGGCAGATGGTGCATGGTAAATGGACATTTGGTGGCAGATGTGGAGAGAAAATGTGATCTTAGAACCTTTAGCATTGCAAACAAATGTTACCCCAATTAAAAATAAGAACTAGTGAAATCTTAGAATTGTAATTACTGAAACCAAAGGGTATTCACATTTTGATATATGTAATATACATTTTATATATGTTGCTATATTGTCTCCTGGAAAGTTGTACAACAGTAATACATGTGATATTTTTATCGTAACCTCATAATACTGTTAATTAATATTTAAAAATTTTAATTTCGTGGGAAATATTTTTGGACTCATTTAATATGTAACTTATAAAAATAGTTTGTTATTTTAATTTATATTTATTTGCCAATGAAGTTGAATATATTTTCATGGTCATTAATTGTTTTTCTAATCTCCTAACTTTGAACTCTGCCTATTTCTTTTGTGAAGTTTTCTTAATTACCCTAAAAAAGAAAAAAAACTAATTTTTTATGTCATACAGAACTAGTTTTTATATAGCACATTTTGATCAGTAATGATTTTTTTTTCTCACTTGAAATTAGTCTTCTACACTATTTCTGTTGGTAGTTTATTTGTGTTTATCATTTTTCCTTTGACAGTTTTGTTTTGAAACATCTGACATATTTTACTTGTCTTAGTATTATAATGTTTTATATAACTTTGAATTTCTAAAATTCTAAAACATATATACTCTGCATATTTGGCTACTTCTAGAGTTACTTGATTATCATAGTACTCTTAATTAGTACATTTGTTGTAGGTTTTATGGATGAAGAGCAAAAGAAAATAAAAAGAGCTCAAATATTTGTACTTTCTAGAACATGTGGACTAAATTATATGTTACAATCAAACCAGAATTTTCCATGAGTTATTAAATTGATACCACAATCTGGAGGACTTTCTATAATGTTGAGGGTATCATATTAATTTCAGTTCCTATATCTTTCTGTTTTGTTATTATTTTTTTTACTTCTTTAAATTTAAGCATTTTTTTTATTTTCTGACTTTTTTTTCACATTATTCTTCATTTTGTGCATTTTTCAGTTGTAATCCCCATGGATTTCCTACCACCAATTCACCCATGTGCCATCACCATAGTCCAGTGCACTTTTCCCACCCCAGTTCTGATCACATTCACCCCCATAAAATGTCTCTGGCTTATAGTTGTTCATTGTTTTCATTTTTACTCTATTACATTTGTTTCTCTTTTTTCCCCTTATCTTTCTTTTTTTTTAATTCCATGAGTTGCTCATTCAGATAGCCTAATATTATTATTAATTTTCCCTATATTTCTTTTCTTAAAGACACTATGATTTTAAAAATGTAAAATATATGTATGGCTATGGTACTCAGTTTTTAAAAATTGTTGAATTAGTGAATTAATACTGTCATTTCAAAGGCACTTATCATCTTCCAATAAATGGTATTTTTAAATCAGCCTTTTAAAACTTTATTATAAGTTATATATAATATTACAGTTTGATTTCTGAGCCTATTAAGAAATCAAAAATGACTCCATAGAAAAGATAATTGTTTTGTTGTTCACTGAGTTATACTGCATATTGCAATTATAAATATTGCCTTGTTAAATTTTTCCTCATATAAATAAATACATGCTTGAAGTTTCAGACTGTCAAATGATAAGAACTTGCATTAATATTTTCATTCACAGAATAGAGTATATCCTATTTGATATTGACAATTTAAAAAGAAAACTTTGACTATTGTATATTACTATCTGATAACCTATAATCAGCTTTTTTGGTTGCCTTACAAGTAGCAACTAACTTATGAATTGATACTTGTAGGGATGTTTTTAATAATACATCTTGGATCATTTAAAAACAAAGTTATATACCTTTAACTTCATTAGGACTATATATGCATATATAGCAAAAATTAGAATAAATGTAGCAAAGGAAATATTCATCTTCTACATAGTTATTAATAGTTAGCAAATTACTTTAATCAGAATAGTTCAGCCACTAAAGTAACTGAAATAAATAGAAAACTTAAGTGTGGAACAAGCACTAACATGAAAGAAAATGGAAGAGTAAATGTTATATTCAGTCTCATTACCAAATAAATTCAGTCATTTAAAGCAATGGTCAGTAATCTTTTTAGAATGAGGATCAATTTCAGCATTATAAAGGTTATAAATTTGCACTTATTTTCTTTTTCTTTTTGCTTTTGGAAATTACATATTTTGGGGGTTAGAAAATGCTGTATAGTCAGTATGATTAAGCAACTTTTTATTCTATTTCTTACCTGGGAGATTCTTTTGGCTAGAATTTCGTAACAAAGGATTTTATTTTAATTGCTAATAAAAAGTTTTTTTTTTTTTTCAAACAGACATGGATTCTTTGGGCCACTTAAAAATAATGTGAACTTTGTTACTCAGTTTTTGGGGTTTGGTGGCAACTGCACTAAAGATTTTAATTTTATATGGAAAATATGCACCTCAGTCACAACTACGTGTTTACCACTCCATTTTTTTTCTTATTTTTTGAGGCTGTTATTGAGAACTCACCACCAACCAAGAAAAGAAACTAACTAATTTCCCTACATCTATATATATAATCTATAGCCAAAGGAGTAGATCAATATGAGGCTGTGGGGAACAGTGATGTGATCTATCTAGACATTTTCTATGGTGCCTCTCTTTTCCCATCCCACATGGCAGGGTATTGCAGTTTTACTAACAATTCTATAATCTGGAATCTAGTGTCATTTGACCAGAATACTTTCTGGTTGCTTTTAACTTACTAGAGTGATATACCAAACTGTGATTAAAGCAATTTTAATGTCTACAAATAAATGAAGCTATTTTAATTTTTAAACTTTTTGCAAGATGTTTCATAGTCAAAATCAAAATATGTATAATGAGAGCATAAATGCTAACATTGATAGCTTTACAACAAGCCTCTTAGCTATAAATTGAGTCTTACACAATAGATTCAGTAATCATTTCCTACTTTATATAACCAATTGTTTAATCATGTCATAAATCTTGACATGATATACTTTTGAAGTAAAATTTGTTTGAGATTTTCTTGGAAATTGCTATCACTGTGGTAATCTAATTGCATTAGTAACTACAAATAAGATACATAATTTGCTTTTCAAGGTGGAGATAACAATAAATGTGTTTTAAACATTAGTAATTAGTATTCTTAATATTTGCAGTGAAAAATATTTTGTTCTGATTTTCATTTTAGTACTGAGACTCTTTTGTTTTGTTTGTTATACTTGCAGCAAGAGTATTATGCCTAATATGGCTGTGAACTAGGATGTCAAATGTGCTTGCAAATGTAGTATTTTTGAAAAAAAAATATTACATATGAAGTTGGGAGAATTGAGAATATATGATAAAAATATAGATGTAGCTAGTAGCACAACTGTGTATATTTCCTTGCTTTCATTTGACATAAAGTGTTGCTAATTCTATGTTTGGTTTCAGAAATGACCTAAGTATTTAGAACCATGTTGGACCACGTTCTATAAAATATTTCAATGTTTGCTTATGAGAGAAGAAAGTATCACTTTTTGGAAATGTGATTTTGAAAATTTGGCTTTGTAGTTTTCCTGTATAATTACACTAAGAATTTCCAAACAAAATAGAAAGAATTTATAGTGCTTTTCCAGATGTGATTGTTGGAAGCTCTAGGAAATAGAACAGTATTTTGCATACAGTAGACATTTCGTCACTGTTGGTTGACTGAACATTTTTTAACTTGATATCTAGTGCTATTCTCAAAATTAAAAAAAAAACCTAAAACATACATCTTAGCTCAATCAAGACCAAAGAAAGAACTGCTCTTCAACATGCACTTTTGTATAACTTTCAGAAAAATTAACAGTTAAAAAAAAAAGGTATTTTTAAAGTTAAAAACTTTCGTAGTTTACTGAGTAGTGAGTAGTTTTCTTAACCAGTCTTACAACTTCTGATATGGAAGACTACCAAATTCATTCAAGCATTTTGCTTATTTTATATTATGTCTTTATCATTTCAATATATTTGGAAAAGAATGATGGAAATGAAAATAAACAGAAAGCAAATGCTTCTCATTTATTTCTGATTTAAAGACACCTTAGCTTCTCCAATGGAATATACTACAAAGGATCAGCTTGATTTATATGCTAAGTATAGCTCAAAATCATCTTGAGTTCATTTTACTTAATAAGTAAAAGTTGTGTTTATTGTGTCAAGATTATTGGTAGCCATCTTACTTGGACTGTTCAGTTTGCAGTTGTAAACTTGATGGCAGGTTTCTTAAATATCTGTGTATTGTTGTTGTTTATTTTTTTTAAAGAGATATCCCAAAGTTGCAGATGGCTGGCTCATCTCCAAATACCTCTTCAAGGTACTCTATGCTGGTGATGTCTCCCGCCACTGAGCTTCACGGGAGCATGGAATTGACTTACTGGGGAGGGCTGTATCAGTTAAGTGATCTTTTTTAGTACATTGCATGGGTTTTGCAAAGCTTTCCGTTTTTGTTAATACAGAGGGCACAGACATATTTATGCAAGTTTTAACATTAAAATCTGTTTTAAACCCTCACAACAATCAGTTTGTTCTCCTTCTTCTCCTTGTGACTCCTCCAGATTTTTATTGAACTTTGTGATTTTAATCACTATTTTATTACTCAGGCATAGCTGTATTATTTACATTCTGACAGTGATATAAGAATTATTGGTTTTTTCTTAATTTGTAAGTGATATACAATAACATTTGTATTACATTCAAACTGGGGACTTAGGGAAGTTGTATGAATTTTCAGATCCACTCAGTAAAACTTCTGTTGGTGCTATCAGCAATACGTGCTTTACTGTTCTTAAACCATTAGTGGGAGCAGATGTCTTAATTTCCTTTCTCCCATCTGAAAAGCATTCCTTCATGCACTTTTGTCAAAAATATATTATGGAACTCTTGTATACAAAACAATGCTAGGTTTCTGTACTTATTCCTAGACTTTTATTATATACATTTTTTTTGCTTTGGAATGAAATGCAGTCATTATTTTTAAATATTATAATAAGACAAAAGATAGAAAGTGGAAAACAAATATCATTTCCTCAATTCCAGTTGCATGAGTAATCATTTTAAACAATTTCTTTTATACTTTATTCCTCAGAGCTACATATTTATATATAGGACTGTATGGTCTTCACCCTTTGGTTCTCTAATTCAGTTTACTAATATTTAAGCATTATGTTAAAAAATGCTGGTGGGAGAAAAAAGAACAAAACTTTTGTACTATTCTTGAAAAGATAGTAAAATTACTGGGATAAAGAATCCAGTTTTCAAATTTTTGGTCAACATGATTATCTTAATATTTTTGTTTTTGGGAATTGACCAACATTTATTGTATAGTTACATACTTTAATTATGTGATAAATTCTTTACTAGTGAACAAGACATTGTCAATAACAGGAAAATAATTATATTTGGCAAATTAATAACTGTAATTCATAATTATTAAACAAAGGTATCATATAAATAATATACAGCACTAACAGTATAAATTCAATTGAGTAGCTAATCTAGGATTATATTTCTTTTAATTCAGCTTAAAGTATAAATAAAATTGTTTTTAAATTTTTAAAAACAATCTAAAACATTGTTTTAGATTACTAATGTTAGATTTTATAATATTAGTCAAAGTTACAAAATAAATATGTACCTCAATAGTAGTATTTTTTATTAAAGAAGACTGAATTCTTGCAAAAATGGGACTTTTCTTTAGTTAGCAAGAAGTGGAAAATATTAAATTTTAATAAATAAAGTTGTGCTGCTACAAAGTTTAAAGTTAAAAGTATGTGAATATTAATTTATTGACAACAATAAATCCACAAGTAACCTAATTCCTTTAAGTACCTAAAACTCTAATGTTAGTCACAGAGTGGTTTATTAAAATTTGATGGACTATCTTTTATTGCTTGTCTAGATGAATAGTAATTCCAAAGTAGTAGTAGTCTTTGATAATGTTATCTGAGTGATGTATTATAACACTAGCGGAACTTCAGTTTGTGAGATGTATTTCATTTGCTATTTACATAGCTAGACACAATTACAAAGGGTGGAGAGACGAAGTCACTTAACAGATTCATTTATATTTTATATTATCTAAAGATAATGTGTCATTAGCCACCACTTAGTAGAGAATCACTTTAGAAAATTTAGTTCCTGTTCTTAGAAGGTCTCATTCTGGCCATAAAATAAGATACAAACAAAACACTAACATAGTGCATAATGTGAATAGATGTCTAACTTAATGAATATAGGAGCAATTTAATAATAACATTGATTCCCAAAGATTAAGGTCATTTTTAGGTGCTGAAATTAAGGCAGTTTAGTGGAAGAAATATCACATATATAGTTAGTAGCAGGCAGACTTTTGGACACTTCACTTACTTTCTTTGTGTAAAATGAATTAGAGTTGGCCTGATGACATGGAATTGTATTTTTAAAACACTTTGTCATTGGCAGAAAACAAAAACAAAAACAAAGTAAACTGCTAAGAACACATACAATTAAAAGCATGCCATACAGTCACAGTCATCAAGATCTATAAAAGAGAACTTTGTTAGTTATAGCTTATCTATTTTCTGGAATAAAATTTCTTCAAAATACAGACTGGTCAGTGTGATTTGCTTCTGTGTTTGTTTGTTTGTTTAAGGAAATGGGAATATATTGTGAGTTATTTATTTCAGTAGTTGTTTTTAAAGTCATGATCAACTCCTAAGTTTTTTTTCTCATTTTTCTGTTGGATACTAGTTAAAATTAAAAGCCTGCCTTTTATTAGCAGTTTTTCTTTAAAAGTTATATTCAGATAATATCTCAGATAGCCAATTAAATGCTTTAAAAAAATTGAATCCTTTTCATAGATGTAGAAATTATTTAAATAAAATTTTAATATATACAAACAATTTACTTGAGAATTTGTTTGAAGGTTCTTCTGAGTATCTTGAACTAAGAACTTCACTTTGGAAATGTTGCACGTGTTATAAAAAGGAAGGAGAATCAACCAAGTCATCTTCACATTTAGTCTGTTGATTTATTTAAGATATATTTAATAAGTCATTCTCTCAGTTGTTATGTCAAAAGTCTTGTTTTTATCTTTTGGGTGGAAAGTCTTGTATATAGAGTAACCTATTCATAGTAGGAGTCCTAAGAATATAGTGTCTATTCCTTCTCTGTTTAACCTAAGCCTACATTTTTAGTTTTTGTGTAAATTTGTTTTCTTGCCTCCAGAATGAGATTTCATTGTATTCTTTTGGTTTTTGACAACTCTACTTGAAAACATTTTATAAATCTTTTTCCTCAGTCTGTGAAACTCTTGAGAAGGTTTAAAATTAATTAAGAGAAATTTTGTTACTCTCCCTTGTAAGATCCCTGTCAATGTTTAGTATCCATTTCTTGAAAGAAATCTGATAGTTATAGTTGTAATTTAAAAAATATGGAATGATATATTATTAGAAGTCATAGAAAATTAGCTGAAACTAGAAACAGTTGGGGGAGGCAAATGTGTGGGAAAAGATTGAAGAATGTTTTAAAGATTTTTTTCCGGATTCTAAGTAAGAATGGGAAAAATCTTAAATTTATTTCATTCCCTCTTTGTGGTATAAGAGGAACTTGAGTCCCTTAACTGTTTGTATGATAATAGTAGTAATACTATATTAGTGTAATTGTTAACATATGTATTATATTATTTACTACTTACTACATGCATATTATCTAATCCTCATAGCAGTATTACAGGTAGGGTGTACCATTATTGTTAAGTAATAAAAGAAACTCAGATTTACAGAGTTGAATTATTTGCTCAAGATTATACAGTTAGAAAGCAATCTATTTCAGTTCCATTTAACTCAAAAGCTTATAAAAGTCATTTTAAATTGAAATTTCATTAATTTACAACACTGTAAATGTTGGAGTCCATTTCAGGGGTACATTTTCTCACGTCAGTAACTACATATATGTTAGCACACCCAATACCAAATGTTACCAGCCACCAGTCAGCCCTTCTACCTACTCCTTCCTCTCTCATAATCACCACACCATTTTTTGGTCAAAGTTAAGGGGTTTGTTTTTATTTATATTTTGTTTGTTCACTTGGAAGAGCCCATATTCTTAACCATTAACATTCCTTTGTCCTTCCAAATGGCTAACAAATTGCTGACATGAAAATTGCCTTGTGGACAAACTCTACTGAGATACTCTGCTGGGAACATTTTTAAGTCAAGGAAGGTAAGGGATAAAAGAAAGTGATGGGAAGAGATTGAAAGGAAAAAGGGAGAGTATAACAGCCCTGTTGATTTTTATTTGTAGGTAAGAAGGTTTGACTTTTAAAGAGATGTAAATATACATAGATATTTGAATAAGAATTTGTAGGTGCTTTAATATTCTTATTTATATATACTAAAGGTAA
This sequence comes from Condylura cristata, assembly GCF_000260355.1. NCBI lineage: Eukaryota > Metazoa > Chordata > Mammalia > Eulipotyphla > Talpidae > Condylura > Condylura cristata. The sequence continues at coordinate 35,290,541 of NW_004567106.1, read as the reverse complement.
ATGTCCATAATTTTTAATATTACTAGCATACGGACATCTTAATGCCAGATATAATTCCAACTGTTATTATAAAGAGGTATACACATTTCATATAAGATTACCTGTTTTATGCTAACTTACCAAAACATTTTTAATAAGTATTTATTGAATGTCTACTGTGATCCAAACACAGTGTCAAGCGCAGGTGGTTGATTTAAAGACAATTAAGAAACTATCTCTGCCTTAGAGATTTTTACCACCTAATATTTGAGACAGTCAAATATACAGAAAAAATTAAGGATAAATAAGCACAGAGTGTTATGTTAGAATTATAAGAATAAATACCTTGGTATTATGTAAGATTTCTATTGGTTGATTAATTTAAGTATATTAGAAATTCCACAAGGATCTTTTTAGAAATACCAGTACCATGGCCGAAAGATTTTGATTGTTTAGTTGACTTGAAGCCCAGGCATGGTATTTACTAAAAAGAGCCCAGTTATTCTGTTAGTTGTGAACTACTCAAATGTCATTTCAGGCAATTCTAAAATGTGTGCTGACAGAAACATCTATTGATGTTATGGGAGAGAAACTATTACTGGAGAAAGGAAGATTTGAGATAATTAGTTCAAAATAAAAGACCATAGATTTAAAAATATAATAGCAACTCTTTCTACATTAAGATTAAAACTTCCTAGGTAAGACTAATCATGATAGACAGCTGAAGAAGATATAAGGAATAGGCAAAACTAAACCAAAACAAACCCTAGACATCTGACTTTGGAATTGAGGATTTTGAGTGGGAAGGTGGAAGGAAGGCAGAGAAGTGGAAAGGGGGCAGATTGATTATGGTAGAGGGTTATTAGAGCTTTTGGTGAAATATGGTTACACAACTGAAGAAGCATGAACCTATTCCCTTAAATCACACACAGTTTTGTAAACCAACATTACCTCAATAAAAAAATAAGTTAAAATTTTTTTTGTAAATACTAAGAACAAAATTGTTCCATGGACCTTGTATTCAGACCCTGCATATTTCTGTTAATGTAATATACTCTGAGAACATTTGTTCATGAACAGACATGTAAAATTGCCAAAGGATTTTTCATGGGGTGGGGACTATAAGAGAATAAATGAATGACAAAATGGAGCTTTGTGAATTTGTATATGAGAGTGGTAGAAGATTATGAATAATCAGCAAATGTAGCATTCTGGTTGACTGGTTGACTATATAGTAGGGTGCACCACATATTGATTCATTTCTTTTAAATATATCTCTAAGAAGGGGGAAGGTTTTCTTTTTCCTTTGTTTTTCTCAGTAGCAAAACTTAAGAATTCAGCTGTTGACATTTAAACTAGTACTTGACCACAGTGGAGTTTTTCTGTGTACTACCTAACAGACTATATTAGAAAAGATGGATATTAAGCTGCAATAATATTTTTAGTCATCTTTTTTATTTAAATATTTTTGTACTTAAGAACACTATTATTGAAGGTATATAGTTAGTTAGATAGCTAATTAAATTTAAAGCAGGACTAGACTTAAGACTTCCTACGCCAAGGTTAGTACCCTATCCACTAGAGCACACTATGTTGTCTTTTAATTTTCAGAATTTTCGTGTTCCTGTTTCGTGTTTGAATTTTCTAGTCTAGTTTTCTTTTATTTTGTATTGCAATTTTTCTCCTGAAGGTCAAGTAACCTGGTTTGGTTATGAAAGTCCTCGTAGCTTCTGGGACTATATCAGAGTGGCTTGCCGAAAAGTTTCACAGAATTGTATCTGCAGTATTGAAAATATGGAAAATGTCAGTTCCTCTAGAGCTAAGGTAAGATATAAATAATAGCATGTAGCATTTTTAATCTAATTGTAAGTAGTTTTGACCCAAATGGAAAATTGTTCATTTTATGCTATAAAGAGTGTTTCTTGTTTTTTTTCTTTGTTGGTATAAAACATTTGACCAAATTTAACATCTTTAAGAGACCTATTTCTTTTTTTAATTGCATATAATTATTTAGAAAATTCTTAAATCTTTACTATTTCCTTATGAATAACAATACAATACAAAGCTAGTCACTTAGAAAGTGTGATAAAATGTTTCCTATTTATAAAGTTTCTACATTTTGTGAAAATCTAAATCTGTTGAAAGAATCCAGGGAGTCCAAAATGTTAAAACTATTTTTATTAAAATAAAGATATTTGCTTTTACACCGTGTTGATATTTGTCCTGCTAAGCAGAAGCAATGGTGAGTAAAATTGATGCTGCCTTAGCAAAAATTAATGCAGTGTCAGTAAACTATACCAGAAGGCTTTCAGTTCTTTACTACCATGTACTCAGTCAAAAAAAAAAAGCCTAATTTTCACTTACATTTTTAATATTCTGAGTGACAAAATAGAACGTATGAATAAAGCAGTATATTGAAATATTGCCTCAAGGAAATACACACATGTAGTTGTTTGAGTTATGAGCTGCAGCATGAAACTTCTTTTATGCAAGACTCTTTTTACTTGAAGAAAAGTCTAACTTTGAATCATATGCAGTGTTATAAATCAACATTACATCAGTAAAAGAATAATAGAATAGAAAAGGGAAAATGCTATCTGTTTTTAGATTAAATATTTGGTAGAAATTTTTGGAATAAAAAATGAACAGAGTAACTTTTGTAATAAAAAAAAAAATGAACAGAGTAAGCCTGTCACTTCAGCTGACACTATTTGTTGTCAATAGTAAAATGAGAGCTGACCAGTAAAAATTAAAAACACAGAAATCTCATATTCACCATCTTATGTTTGATAGCTTGTCAGTAATAAACATATTTCTGATAACATTGATGGCAAAATTAACCAATGCATTTTTTAATGATTAATGAAACATGTCAACATCTGGTAGACCTGTATTAGTTATTTTTCAAATGACTGATGCATGTAATTAAAAAATTATGTATGGTTAACATATCTATTCAAATAGACTGATGAATTTAATGCAAGGCAGTGTGTAAAGTTCATTGATGTGGCGATAGATTCCATGTTGCAATTAACTTTAAAAAAATCATCACTTGGCCCTCCCTGGTGGCACAGCGGGTTAAAGCACAGCACTGAGAATCTAAAGCCGCTTCCTTATGATTTTGATTCCCACCTGCCCTGGAGGTGACCACATGGTGTGGCAGACCTCTCCTGACCCGCCCTCTGCTCCCTTCAGCAGTGTACTTTGTCAATCTGCCTGTTCTGTTCCCCACTCTGTCTCTGGTGAAGTCTCTCATCACCCCTGAGCCTCTAGTCTGTACCTCAGTTCTGTATGCATAAATAAATAAATCTTAAAAAAAAAATTCTTAAAAAAAAATCATCACTTATTGAGTTTTGATGTAAAATATACTATCCAAATGTATGAATTTAAAAAGGCTGTTAAAAGACTCACTTTTCCAATGGTATATTTGTGTGAGACAACATTTTCCTATTCATTTGAAAGATTTGAAGTATGTAAAAAAAGCCACATTCACTATTTTTGTTTAGAAAAAATACTTTCATAAAAATATTCATGTAATGGGTTAGATATTTTTATTTTGAATAACCTAATATTTTTAGTTTCCTGCTTTTATTTATAAAATAGTAAATATTGATAAATATTTATGAAAGCTTTTTGGGGATGCTCTCTCTAATATTTAAGATTGTGAAAAGTCTAAGCTGCTAATAATAAGCTAGTCAGATTTTTTTGTTATTAGATTGCCATAGGAGCTTTCCTTATTATTTTCAACACTTAAGGGAAATAGTTATAGAATAAAATGTAAGTTGAATACAAGTAGATTTGCAAATGGATATGTACAGTTTACGACCAGGACATCATTCATTACTTTACAATTATAGGCCTATAAGTTATATATCTATATAATAAAAATACAGTAATCATATTTCAAAAGTATATTTTCTTAAGATTTTTATTCCTGCACTCATTATTATTTAGGAATTGATTTCTTTTGGAAAAACTGTTTTTGGTAAAACTGAAAAATATATGTCAAAATTTAATAAAATAATTTGTAAAACATCAACTAGATATCTGAGTTTTAAAGGAAGCTATTTACAAAATTTAAATTTAGTGTTAATAAAGTGTAGCTATAGAATCATAAACTTCATAATATGAAAAAGTACAGATAAAATTCATAGCTATTTTTGACTTATTTTGAAAACTGTTGAGAGACAGAACGGTATTCACAAGCGATCACAAATACTAGAATTTTACAGTAATTTCTAATATTAAAAAGAACCTACTTTAATGACCACTTTCTAATATGACTGATAAGATTTTATCTCTTCTTTTAACTACTACTTGAAATTTCCTGTTCCCAGTTCTGATTGTTTTACACTCTGTTCATTTTAAATACTGACTTTACGTGAATTTTTCTAAAACACTGTCTCCTCATATTCCTTTTCTGCACTTCTCACAGGTTGTTCCAGTGCCTAATAGCTAAGTTACTTTAGTTCCTTACTTTTTATCTACATTTTAAACAAGTGTTTATATTGAGTGTAACAGAAATTGTAAATACTGAGAATACAGTGATATGGTGAAAAAGATGACCAAGGGGCAAATGTCATGTACATTACTTTTTTACTAATACGTTGAACAAATAAATGGAATATAATCTCAGAAAATGACACTGAGAGGTTAGAAAAACATAGAAGTTGTAGAAAAAGGAACATGTTTTTACATTGGGTAGTTAGGGATCCTTCTATGAAGACACATTTGAACCAGGATGTGACTAATGGGAACTGTGCTGTGTAAATCTTGACCAAGGCATAGAACAAAGCACATGGTCATGATTAAGTTTGTATCTCATTCTCAGTGCAATGGGAAGCTACTCAGGCTTTTTATTTATTTATTTATTTTAAGCATTAGATCACCGTGATCTGATTTACACTTTTGAAAGATCACCTGGATACAGAATGGAGGATGCATAGAAGGGAGGGATGACAACAGTCAGTAATAACAGAGTACCTTGTATCAATGAGCTCTTCTGCCAAGAACAATTATAAAGTTATCTAAAATCTACAAAAAAAAATATATATCTATATCTATATCTATATCTATATAGATATAGATATAGATATAGATATATATAGATATATATAGGGCTTAAGAGAACAGCATGAGAATTTTAATGACCACCATCATGGAAAAAAGGGTGGTACATAAGTGTACCCCACACTCATCTTAGCTTTTAGTCTAAGAACAATTGTCTGTTTATATTATGGTTGTAGAAGCTAAGCAGAAAGTACTGTGGGTGGTAGGAGTTGAATGTTTCTGTTCTAAAGGAAGAAATTGGAAATGGCAGTACTAGCAAAATCAAGGCTTAATGAAGAGGAGAGAATTGCAGACAAATGTGCCTGAAGTTATGCATGCAGTTTTTCTGTGTGCCAATTCATAGTCATCTGAACAAGTCTCACAAACCAAATTGAAAGCAGCAAATTAGAAGCCAAACAAACCGATGAAAAAAATTGTTTTGTCTTGTGCTAGAGGTTAGAGAATTGCAAGGGGCTTTTACAAGCTTTTATTGTGTGACCTCAGAAAGGCTACATTTTGGAAGTAAGAGAAATTCTGATGAGGGCCAGCCCATAAAAGACCTAAAAATGGTATACCTAAATGGTGCTGGGCAATTTTCAAGTCCATCATCTGCCTACCAATGAAATACAAATCTATTCTAGAGACAGGTAGTTAGAGTAGACAGTAAGAAGGTACTAGAGTTGCTAGAGATTTTCACATATTCAATCAAAAATAATTAGACATACTAAAAACCAAGGTCAAATAACTGCAACTAAGAAAAATAATAGTTTATTGAAATAAACCAATGGGAGATGCATAAAATTAACTTCTTGGTAATTATATCAAGTGCAAGAAAATTAAAATCAACTTTAATAATATAAAGAATTGGAGTAAATAAGATAATCTAGAGGTGGAGGTAATACTTGGTGTACTAACTCTGCTGATAAAACTCTTCTTCAAGTATAACTAAGAAAACAAGCATCATCCTTACTTGTATTCCACCAGTTTATCAACAGCTTCACTGAATTGACCCATGCATCCTTCTCCCAGAGATGAGTACTTCGTTACTTGTTAAGGTTTGGACCTTGGACACAGCATTGGGTCATTCCTGGTAGAGGGTCACATTTGAGGAAGGCATTCTCTCCAGTGTGTCCAGATTGGCACGAGGGACCTCTGCAGTGAGTGTGGAATAAGATTGCTTGCTCACGAGCCCTGCATCAGATGGATTAGCCCCACAGCATTGCTTCGGTTACAGCGTGAATAACCTTAGGGCACCATCCACCCAATCATTTAATAAGTTTAATAGTAATTTTTTATGAGGCTGGGGAAGAATCCACTACAAATCTTTGGAGTCCTGAAGCCATGTGACAGGGATCTGTGAAACAGACAGGTCTGGTCACCAAGGGAGAGAAGTAGTAGAACATACTTCTCAGCACCAATCCCAGCCATACTTCTTATCATAGAGGTACCAGACATCATAATCAATCAGTTCATAATCAGTGACAGGGGCCTTCTTGCCCTTCTACCCTTTGTGAGGGCAACCAGCAGCTTGCAGAAATTACCATAAGTATCAGAATCAATGTCTTTAGAAGACAGAGATAGGCAGGTAGATACCTAAAGGTAAACTCAACAATGGAAAAAAAAAGTACAATGAAAAGGTTAAGACATTATTAAAAGAAATTGAAGATAACAAAAAAGACTGTAAACACTCCAGTCATCTACATCTGACTCCTCAGATGTCACTGCCCACCACCTTGAAAAACAGGGAGAATCCAAAAACTAAAGCCACAGTACCACCTTCTGGTGGAAAAGTAACACCCATGCAAAAGAGAGAGAATACAGGAAACTAAACATTGAAAAAAATATGTAAGTTAAGCTTTATGATTCAAAATTAAAGGAGCTGCACATTTATCAGTCATGAAGAAGCTTACTAAAGGTGAAGAATTCAAGCTTAACACAGAAAGGCAGATTTAGAAAAGGCAGAAGATTTAGGACTTCAGAAAAGATAGTAGTATCACAAACCTGCAGCTAATATATTCAGTGATAACTGAAAGCTTTCCTCCACGTTAGATTCAAGGTTGTCCACCTTCACCACCACTACTATACAACATAATGTTAGAGCTCCTAATTGGAGTAATTGGGCAAGAAAAGAACAACAAAAAAAAAGGAATCCAGATTGAGAAAGAAGTAAAACTATCACTATTTGCTGATGACATGATAATGTACATAGAAACCTACCAGTCTCCATTAAAACTATTAGAAATAATAAATTGGTATATGAAGTTGCAGGCTATAAAATCAGCATATGAAAATCAGTTGCATTCCTATATGAAGAAAACAAATAAAATTAAGAATCTCATTCACAACAACAACAAAAACACTTAGAAGTAAACTTTTTTTTTTTAAGTAAAAATTACAACAGAGGGGCCCTCCCTGATGATGCAGTGGATTAAAGCACAGACTAAGAAGCCACTTCAGCATGAGTTCGATCCCCACCCTGGAGGTGACCCACATGGCGCAGCAGACCTCTCCTGACCCGCCCACCTCTCCCCTTAGCTGTGTACTTCGTTGATCTGCCTGTTCTGCTCCCCACTCTGTCTCTGGTGAATTCTCTCACTGCCCCTGCACCTCTGGTCTATACCTCAGTTCTGTATGCATAAATAAATCTTTTTTAAAAAATGACAACAGAATACATGGAGGCAAAGTGTTTTACATCACAGATTTTCTTCTAATGTCTGGAATGTTGATTTATTTGTCTAAAAGGAAAGACTACATAGGAAGGCAGGCAGTGCTTAGGCAACTGAAGTAATTAATGATGGGGGAAATGCTAAGGCGATCTTCACAGAAGGGGGCACAAGCAGCTGTTAGTTGTAAGCTGACTTCTAGTCAGTGGAAGCCTAGAGTTGTGCTCCTGGAATCTCTAGCCACTGCAGGATTCAGTCATCCCCACCACAAATGTACAGTAGGACTTTCTGGTAGCCCTTAGTATCTTGCTCTCTGTAGGAGTGGAGGAATTGCTGTGATTTTTATTGAATTCAGACCTGATTTTCAACATCCCACTTTGCTGTGAGAACAGTGATTCGAATCAGGACTTTATCATGTGGTACCTTGCCTTAAAGGCAAAAAAAATGGGCTTGTTCTTTATATAATGGACCTCCTTCCTGATGGACCCATTCATGTTGCTTTAGTTCTTGTACATTTCAAATACTTTCTGGAAGTGACCCATACTCTTGAGAATGATGCTGATCCACTTGGGGACATTGTTTACTTCTTTTGTCACATCTACTCTGAATCATAGAGATCCCAGACATCTTGATCAATCAGTTCATTACCAGTGACAGAGGCCTTCTTTACCCCTCTACTCTTTGTGAGGGCAACCAGCAGCTTGTGAAAATTACCATAAGTGTCAGAAACAATGTCTTTAGAAGACAGAGATAGGCAGGTGGATACCTAAAAGTAAGCTCAACAATGGAAGAAAAAGAACAGTACAATGAAAAGGTTAAGACATTATTAAAAGAAATAAAAGATAACAAAAAATGATTCAAAAGCTACAGAACTAAATATTACTGAAATACACACAGAAGCACAAAAAAACCCCAAATAGCCAAAACTATGCTGACAAAAACAGAGAGGAAGAGAGGCAGTATCATACTGCCTCTCAGACTTCACTACAAAGCTGTAGTTATAAAGCACTATGGTACTGAAATAAGAGTGCACATAAAAATAAATAGAATAGAATTGAGAACCCAGAAATAAACTCACAATTTTATTGGTCATTAATTTATGAAAGAACCCAAGAGTACAAATTATAGAAAGGAAAATCTTTTTAAGAAATGATGTTGGGGAAACTGGGCAACCACATGAAAAAGAATGAAATTAGACCACTATCTCACACCATACACAAATGTTTACTAAAAATAGAATAAGACTTGGATGTAAGAACTGGAACCATAAAAAGCATTAGCAAAACAGTACATAATATAGGCCTTAGTGAAGTTTTTGTGGGTTCATCTCCAAAAACAGGGGAAACAAGAAAAATTCAACAAATGGGAAGAAACTGTCCTGAAAACAAAGCCACCATCTGAATGGGAGAAAATATTTGCATTGCACATCATACATCTGGCAAGAGGCACATATTCAAGATCTATAAGGAACTCATATAACTCAACAAATGGAAAACACAGTCAAAATGAGCAGAAGACATAGACAATTCTCCATAGTGTCAGCAATCACAGGAAAAATATTTATCGTCATTTATTATCAAGGAAATGCAAGTCAGAACCATGATGAGATACTACCTTAAATTTGTGACAATGACTTATTTTAAGAAAGCCAGAAATAACAAATGATAGTGACAGTGTAGGGGAAAGGGACTTTCATACTCTGTTGGTAGAAATGTTGATTGGTCCAGAGCCCCTGGAAAACAATAAGGAGATTTCTTATAATGATAAAAATGGAAAACATAGATTTACAATACAACTCAGCAGCTCCACTACTAGGCATCTGAAGGATACAAAAACACTTGTCCAAGGACTCCTGTGAACCCCTATTTTCATTGTGCCACTATTTACAATAGCCAAACTATGGAAACTCAAGTGCCCACCAAAAATAAATGGATTAAGATGTGGTACATATACACAATAGACTATTGTTTACCTGCTTAAAAAAAAAGATGAACTCTTGTCATTTGTGACAGTGTGGATAGAAGTGGAGGGTATTATTCTAAGCAAAATAAGTCAGAAGGTGAAAAACAATTACTGATGATTTCTCTCATGAGAAATAAAAACAAAGCAAAAGAACAGACAAAACTGAACCAAAACAAACAACAACCCTTGAAATCTGACTGGAAAGTTGAGCTTACCAGGTGGGATGGGGTGAGAAGTAAAGAGAGGAACAAACCTAGTGGACTGGTGGACAATTATGACTGCTTTGGTAGTATGGTAGTGTGAAAAGATGTGAAACTGCACATCTGAAATACATACAGAATTGAAAGCCATTTTATTTACTTCAATAGAAAGTGACACAAAAAATAAAATTAGTCAATCAGGTTCACATCAGACTTCTTAGCAGAAGTCCTGTAGACTAGATGTGGAATGATATATTTACAGTACTACTGCTTGTAGCCTTTCATTATATTCTTATTTTATTCTAAACAAAGAATCCAGAAGAAATGCTTTGGCTTATTTTTTTTTTTTAAATTAACTGACTCATCCCAACTATTGAATGATGTCATCTTTTTTCGAAAGTAAAACTTGATTATTCATATTTAATATTGTCTGTGATTTTGTGTTAGAATATTCATTTGGTAGCATTTTGTTTATTTTCTGATTTAAATGTACAGTGGTAATTTTTAGTGTTCTCTGGGCTTAACTCTTAATTTGTATGCATGACAAGTAATGAAATTTTGCCTTCATTATTAATTGCATAAACTTTCATCTGGAACAATAAGTAGGAAACTCTTTTACACAGGGATGTAAGTATATTTTTATTAACAAGAATGAAATCTGCTCCTCATGTTTTATAAGGAAACATGGTTTTAATTAGCATGTTGATGATGGGTGTTGAGGTAGAGAGTTACAATTTAAATTATATGATTCAAAAGACTTCTCTAACAAGTAATTAATAGTAATAGTTCTGTCCCTTTAGATAATAGAAAGTTAATCTGACATTCTTTGCCCTATACCTTCAGAGAAACAAAATGTGTAATATCTTTTTACCTATTTTTATCTACTTACATATTTTCATATTGTTTATTGACTATTTTGAGCAAGTTGTTCTTTACATATTGAAATGCTTATGAGTTTTGATGCCACCGTGGGCAAAGTACTTTTTTACAATTTTTCTCATATCTGATTCTTTCATCTTCCTTTTAGGGTAGAGCCTGGATCAGAGTAGCACTCATGGAAAAACATTTATCTGAATACATCTCTACAGCTTTGAGAGACTTCAAAACAACCAGGTTTAAAAGTCCTTTATTTTTCAAATATATATGTGAAAGAGTTCTCTAAAATTCAAAATACGAATAGAATGAAGCATCATTTCATTTCCAAAATCCTCAACAATTTTATTTGTTTCTTTTTTTGGTACTGCTTAGATAAACCAACTTTTTTCAGGAAAATATAATTTACCAACTAAACATATATTTATCTTGGTTCATATTTTCAGGCTTGAGATTATATCTGGCATCTCATTATTTCTGAATTATTTCTAATTCCTTCTCTTTCAACATTTAAGTTTCATTTTCTCCACAGACTTTGTTTGGAGAAAAACCTAACTATGAAATATCTATGGTATTCCTTTTCTCCCCACATTACATTTTTTTCTTTCTTTCTTGGCTTACAAAACTATAAAAATATCATTGATTTAATTTACATGTATATATAATTATATATATATATATATATACACACACACACACATAAACACACACATATATATATACAGACACTCATATAGTTATATATAGATTAATGATTGCTCTATTTTCTTTTTAGGTCAGTCTTTACCAATGTTGTTTTTCCTTACACTGGCCCATATGAAAAATAGGACTTCATTAATTTTTATGATAAAAATATTCATATTAGGATAACCGCCATGCTTATATTATATTAAAACTGATCAGTTTTTGTAGCTTTTGTTAAAACATGTTTCTCTCATATTAAAAGCATTTTTAAATTTAAGTATTCATTAACATCAGTGCTTTAGACATGTATTGTTCAACACAATAGCTATATACCGCTATGTAAATTAACATTAATAATGATTAAAATACTAATTCAGTTTTCAGTCACTGTGTCACATTTAGGTGGCAATTAGCTGTGTGTGACTAATGACTACCAAGTTGTACAGCATAGATACAGAACATGTCTTCAATAGAAAAAGTTCTATAATGGCTCTTATAGTATTACTTCCCACAATTCTGAATTGGTCTACTTATTGTTACCTCAGCTATATTTCTGAAGGAGAGGAAAGAGTTTTGATGGGTAAAATTGAGATTATGTATAAAGATATCCTACCTTGAATATTTATTTCCAAGTGCTGACAGTAGTTGACATTTTGTATTTTGAGGAAATTTGGGAATTTTTTTAATTAAGTAGCTGATACAAATTACATTTCTACTTAGGTGCCTCTGTTTTTAGATAATAAAATAGTGAATTTTCATTTGATAAGTACAAAATAATGATGTTTTTAAATTCATCCAGGATAAGAGAGTTATTAACTAAAAGAAGGATTTATGTCTGTGTGACTTATATTTGTTGAATTATTTTAAAGTAACATGGCACTATAATATAGTTCTGGGATATTTCCATAGATGGTCAATGAGATGATAACAGGCTTTTAGACATCAGTTTCAGTTTGCAATGAACTTTATGAAATGAAACATGGTTCTTTCATTTATTATCACTGATAAATTAAATTTTAATTGTGAAAGATATGTATTGAGGCTACTTAGACTATGAAAATAAAAATAGTATCAGAATCTCATAGCTTAAACCAGAAATCCAAAATAATCAAAACCAGTTACACAGAAGTCATCTCCTATACAATAACAAGATTGTATTGTGATAGTCTTTTCTAAATAGAAACTAACACATTAATCATCTTTAAATTGCTAGTCATCTTTTTTTAGTTTAGACGATTGGGTGGGGTAGAAATAATTCTTGAATGCATTATTTTTAGAACTTGTAGTTTAAATATTTAAAAGGTAATGCTTTTTCCCTTGTTCATAGGTGTTAGATATAAAAAGGATATGATCCAGTTTTTTTTTTTTTTTGATGAAAAGGAAATGATCCGGTTTTAAAAATGACCAAGAAGTGAAAATACTCTTGTAATAATATATAAACTAATTTTATCCAAGCAGAAACATAGCTTAGCATATAATGTGTTTACACTAACAAATATGTAGTTTTTTTATATTTACTTGTGAATATAGTAGTTCTGTACTTTCCAAGACAGAAGTAGTTATTTCAAAATTCTTACCATAGAGGTTAATTTAAAATACATTGTGGAAAGACTAAGTATCTGGGTTTTTTTGTTGTTGTTTTGTTTTGTTTTTTTAAGATTTATTTATTCGTACAGAACTGGGGTACAGGCCAGAGATGCGGAGGATGAGAGGATTCACCAGATACAGAGTGGGGTGCAGAACAGGCAGATCGACGAAGTACGCTGCTGAGGGGAGCAGCGGGCGGGTCAGGAGAGGTCTGCCGCGCCATGTGGATCTCTTCCAGGGCAGGCAGGGATCGAACTCATGCGGAAGTGGCTTAAGCTTCTTTGTGCTGTGCTTTAACCCGCTGCGCCAGCAGGAGGGCCCAAGTATCTGTTTTAATATGATGTATACTTTCCCCAAAATCAAATCTAGAAACTTTTAAGTTACAAGTTATACGTAGATTTGATGGCAGCCTTTTAGCCAAAGCATATATATTTGGAAAATAAGGTTTCTTAAATATTAGCAGACTGTTGGAAAGAATAGTTATACTTTATCTTATGGCTGGATGCTCCCTGAGATAAATGATTGTAGAACATTGAAAAATTATCTTTAACCCTTTGGAAAGAATCTGAAATCAGGTGATTTCTTCTTGTTCTACCCTTTACAGATAAAAAGACTTCCTCTTTACATGGTAATACAGTATTAACCCCAATACAGAAGGAGAAGTTATGAGAACTAAGATGGGGAAGTTTGAAAGCATTTTTCAGTGAAAACCCAAGGATAAATTTGGGTGGAAAATGTGTGGGGGACAGAAATACAATAAAGTACATGATGATTGGTGCCAAAATTTATGAAAAAAAATTCATAATGTCTTGGTAAACAATGAAAAAAAAATAACTAGAGTTGAGAAGTTTGGTAAATACAAAATTGTAATCCAAGTTTAAAAGAAAAAAGTGGGGAATTGTTTGTGTAGGTTACTGAGAAGATCTAAAAACAGAAGTAAGGAAGAATCTGAATTAATTTGCTTAAAGTTTTAATTTCCCCCAACCACAGAGTAAAAAATTAATTATAAAAATGTAAGCAAAAGATTTCAAAGCAACATTCAAAGCAAAATTAAAGATATTCTGAGTTTAAGAATTTAAAATAAAAAAATAGAAAAACAAAGTTAGAGATAGTATTTACAATGACAAATGTTGTGTTAAAAAAAGTTAATTTTCTGGATATTAACATAGGAGTAGGAGAAGGATTATAATATAAAGTTAAATTTCAAAACTTACCAAACTGTCACAGCTTAAAAGAGAGTTGAGGGGCCCTCCCAGGTGGCGCAGTGGGTTAGGACGCAACACTGCAAGCTAGCTGCAGCCCCATCAGTGTCAGCTGGATCCCTGCCCAGGGAGGTGACCCACATGGTGCAGGAGACCTCTCCTGTCTTGCCTGCTGAGGGGAGTGTACCTTGTCGATCTGCCTGTTCAGTGTACATCAGCAGTGTACCTTGTCGATCTGCCTGTTCTGCTCTGCACACTGTCTCTGTTGAATCCTCACACTGCCCCTGCACCTCTGGCCTGGACCCTAAGTTCTGTATGCATAAATAAATAAATCTTAAAAAAAAAAAAAAGAATGAGTTGGAATGAGTTGACAAAAACTTTTTTTTTATTATAGAGAAACATATAAACATTATTAAAAGGTGCTTACAGACTGTTGCCTCACAGCACACTGCATACAGGACAGGGGTATAGGGGAGAGGAGCATGAGCAGTGAGAGGATTCACCAGAGACAGTGAAGAACAGGCAAATCAACAAAGTGCACTACTGAAGGGAGCAGCTGGCAAGAGGGAGAGATCTGTTGCACCATGTGGATCACCTCCGGGGAGGCTATCGAACTTCACTGAAGGAGCTGTGGTTAGCTTGCAGTGCTGTGTCCTAAGCCGTTGTGCCACCAGGGAGGGCCTGCATAATAAAAATTAACTCAAAATTGGACAGATTTAAATGAAAAACTCTTAGAATATAGCTTAGATAATAAGTCATCATGATCACACTGTAGTCTGTAGTTTCCTAGATATGATACTACATACATAAACAACAAAAGAAAATAAATTGGATAGTCAAAATTTAGAACCACTGAATCAGAGGGGAAAAATTGCTAAGCTTGCATTTGATAAGGTATTTTAACTATTGTATATACCCTATTGAAGATATAGTGGAAATATAGTTGTATATTATATGTAGGATCTCTTACAACTCAGTAATTATAAAAAATTAATGATCAGTAAATCTGATTAGACATTTTTCTAAAGAAGATATGCAGATGACCAGCAAACACATAAAAAATATTCAACAGTGACAGGAATCAGAGAAATTCAAATCAAAATCACAATGAGATACCACTGCACACCCACAATGATGACTAGTCAGCCGAACATGTAATAACAAGTTGACAAAGATCTGTTAAAAATTGGAACCCTTATACATTGATGATATGAAAGTAAAATAATGCAACAAGTTTGAAAATCAGTCTTTCAGTTCCTCGAAAGGTTAAACAGAATTACCAAATGGCCTGAGACATGACTTTTAGTTATAGAGATACAGATACAAAGATACAGATGTTATCTCCAAGAAAATTGAAAGCATATTCATAAAATACATGTTCTCAAATACTAATAATAACATTATTCATGGCAAACATAAATGGAAACAACCTAGTTGTCTATCAGGTGATGAGTGAGTAAGCAAAATTTGTATTTCAAACAGTGGAATGTTACTCAGCTGAATGAAAGGATTAAAGTTCTTTTGTTCCTCCTAGTGCTTGTTGATATGATTGTATGCCGTTTCATAAAATTACAGTTGAGGAAATTGTAGAACTTACCAGTGTCAATGAAAAGTTGAAGGAAGGAGTTAAGAACCACGACCAACAATCTTTGAAGATAATTGGGTTGGATGGTACTGTAGTGAGGCATATATCATTTAGTAAACTGTTGAAAATCTATTGTGAATGACAGTGTTTGGCATGAAAGAGATCAGATTCCAATTTAAGGGTAGTTTGTCAATACAACAGACACTTCTTACACAGTTGCAAATAAAGAATGAAGGTACTATACTAGTGAGGTTTATAGCAGCATGCAGAAATTATCTACTAGAGAGGGAACCAGCTACTTTGTTCTAGAATTATTCCTGCAGACTAAGAATACATTCTCCATTAGAAAAATAACAATTTTATTTCCCTACATCCTAATTTCTATAATAGTTTTCTTTCATCCCTTTATTATACACAAACCAATAAGTGTATATACATAAGCAAAAATGAAGTGTCCAATTACTATTTTGATAATCAAAGGAGGTGGGATGGGGAAAAAGAACTGCTTCCTTCTTCATTGTCACTATGATCAATTTAATTCTTCTATTACAATAACTTTGTTTTCACTATTCAAAAAAATAACAAGATAAAATTATGTATATACCTTATTCAGTTAGGAAATTTAATACTTATCATTTATCACTGAAAAACCTAAGATGATTTTATGTTTTGTGCATAGCTGTTACTTATAGAGCAATATGTCTTTAAGTGGGAATAAACTACTCTTAAAAGAAATGAATTCTAGGGCCCTCCCTGGTGGCGCAGCGGGTTAAAGCACTGCACTAAGAAGCTGAAACCACCTCCGCATGAGTTCGATTCCCGCCTGCCCC